>NC_084619.1:53008106-53208106 GCF_033978795.1 Nerophis ophidion | reverse complement strand
AATACATTCTCTAATTGCTTGCCTTCTAACTTTTTTCCCACACCGAGATAAAACACCAGCGACGAGAAAGAAGCAGAGATTCTTTTTTGGAGAGGGGCGGAAAGGGCTGTGAAAGCAAAGCTGTAAATCCAGACGGCCTTTTCTTTTCCATTCAGTGACACTGAAATGTCTCCCTGAGCTGTTTTCAGGAGATTACGCCTCTGTGGGCTTTCTCTCTCTCATGCTACTTCACAATTGGGTTTTTCCTCTTATTTCTAAGTGGAATGATGTCCTAAAAATGTGAATGTGGTATGAAAAGGGGAAATGATCCACAATGCATCGTTTTGTGTGTCCGTACTCGTGATAAAAAGGGTTCAGTCACATGGCATCAAAATTTTTTCAGCACAATACTCAGTTGCCAAGCTACTCTTAGATAAATCTAGGAATGAGTTACGCAATAATTTTACATAATTGACAGAAAATTATCATTCTTGAAAACAAAAATGTCTGAGGACTTGTACTTATTAACAGTGCCGGTGCTTAAACAGATAAGATAGATAAATAGGTCTTTATTGTCATAGGAGAAGTACAACAAAACTTTGTTTTCAAGATTAGACAAACAAACAGTGTACAGGGTTACAGAACAGGAACGCTGACGGGTCGCCACAAGGCGCCCCGTAAAAGTTGGGGAAAAGGTAAAACGCTGGGGAAAAATGAGTAAAAAAAATACAATCTAGACTGGGCTCCTAAGAAGGCCTAGTCTGGAGTGGGATAAAAAACCTACATGCAATGCACACATAAACATGTTACATTATTTAATCACAAAAAATTCGCAACAGAGGGGTGGGGAGTTGTGGCCCTGGAAGGCGCCCCAATGTGGTTTGAACAGTGGTCAAACCAGCAAAACTTGCATATTTTTCAGTCTAAAACATCTTATTTGGCAATATAAACAAGTATCAAGTGATTCTAGTTGCACATTACAGAACTTACACGCACAAATTCCATGGCAAAAGTGTGTCGGAAAGTATGCAGTAACAAAAGTGTCCGCATTATTCAACTTACCGTGTCATGAGCGTAACTTAAAGGGGAGCTGCACTTTTTGGGAATTTTTGCCTATTATTCACAATAATTTTTTTCGGATGCATTCTAACTAGTAAATACATGCGATCAAAAGTCTGCTTACAATGGAGCCGACGGGAGCCACTCTATTTCGCATATAAAGCCCTTAAAAAACATCCAATTGTCTCCATTGAAGTTTTATATACATGATGTAATGTAATGTAGTAACAGACACATTTATAATAGCATTTAATATTTTCGTATTTTGCTCATTTTAAGCATACGCTGCCCAATAATTTAAAAAACACATCACAACATTCGTTTTTATTAACATCCCTGGTTACTACTCATTGCAGACTTCAAGAGTGGCGCAAACATTATGAAACATCACTTACTGTACAAGATCTGCTGTCATTAGGATGCCGACTGCTGGGACATTCATATATTCATATATATAGATGAAAAATGTGTCATAATCTTTGCAAAGAAAAGGTGGATGGACCCAAGCGTCTTTGTGTCTTTCTCACCATTTCCGTGTCTAAATTGGCTGTCAAAGTGTACCAACTCGTCGGATTACATCCTTGTCCTTCTACCATCCAGCTGAGAGGCCTGATTTATCATCTCCAATAAAGTTTGATGAGGAATCAGCTCATCACACTATCATGTCAAAATTGTGTCCTTTTTTTTTCTTTTTTTTTCCTTTCTTCTTTGTCATGAAAAGGGGACATTTTTGTCATGAAAAAGGGAGTTTTTTGTGGTTGGTGCACTATTTGTAAGTGTACATTGTGTTTTTTATGTTGATTATTTTATTTATTTTTTTATTTTTTTTATTTTTTAATAAAAAATTATTCTGCGGCCCGGTGGTTGGGGACCACTGCAGTGGAGGACTTCCCATTGGCTACAGCAAACTTTAATTTATGTTTATTTACAGGTTAGAATACATTAAAAAAAAGATACATCTGTCATGTCTGTCCAAAAAAGTGCAGTTCTCCTTTAAAGGGGTCAAACAATATTTTTTTTTACATTTAAAATACTCCTTTGTGGTCTACATAACATGTAATGGTGGTTCTTGGGTCAACATTTTGCATAGATTATGTTTTATAGATCATCTTCAAGCCACTTTCTGACCGTCTCTACAGGTAGCGCCGTTTTGTGGGCGGTCTTATTTATGTGCCTCCACTTCAACAGCATCTTCTCCTCATCAGCCATTATTTAGTTTTTAGCGCCTCAATATGGAGTCTACTGACAGATATAAGTTACAACTATACGCTACTTTGTACTACAAATGCCAACAGCGGAGGATGCATGTGCATGTACGAGCCAGTCTGCCCCATAACAAGAGGATAGAGAAAAATGAGGCGCTTATTGACTACAGCGTCGGACTACAACGGCAGACTTGCACAAAGCCCTTCAGGTAATACTATTACATACATGGAGATATCCGCTGACATCACAAATGAGGCAAATTCCTAACGGCTCATTTGGAGGAAGTATGGTAGAAGGCAAGATTGTTTTATAAATATTTCCGCTCTGTTGTTTCACTATACATTTTCGGGTCATTTTTTGCTTTTGTAGAATAGGTCCCCTTTAATGAATTATTGTGACCACTGGGTGTCGTCAAAAACAGATTACCGCTCCACTTAAATTTAAAGACAGCATAAGTCCATCCATCCATCCATTCTTCTACCGCTTATCCCATTTGGGGTCGTGAATGCAGCTGAGATAGGCTCCAAGACCCCCCGCGATAGCATAAGTCCATTCCAGTTAATAAATAGGTTAGTGATTTTTATACCTACAATTGTTCTCTAAGTCCCCTATTATTCATACTTGATTGATACATGTAATCTGAAAAACAGTGAGAGTGAAGCGGCCAAACTTGAAGGAAGGGACGACTGTAAAATGTTTTTTTCTGGCAATTAAAATCACCCTCAGCATTAGGATTTTAACACTATATTGGCACTGGTACCATTACTGAAACATCTCCTTAGTTTTACCTTAGTTGCCAGAATAATAATATTAATAATGCTAAATATAAATTAGAATAATGCCATTATGATATATGTTACCGCAAAACTTACTGAATTGCTTTGATTGATTTTGGCGTGTCTGTTATTAAAATGTGAATGATATCCAATATTCGATTCTTCAATATAAGGATAAAAAGTTAGGACTTAATTTGGATTAAGATCTCCTTATGCCTCCCCAACTCTAACATGTGTCACTGCTCCCTGCGTTTAGCTGCAGCAGCTGGAAAGCGAATTGGCGGCGGAAAGAGAGTCGCTCTGCAGCGCGGAGTCTCTGAGCACTGACCTGATGAAAGAGAAGGCTTTGCTGGAGAAGACACTGGAAACCCTCAGAGAAAACTCAGAGAGACAGGTCAGTCCTCACTGACACGCTTTGAAATCAAGCAGTTCACCA
The DNA here is from genome assembly GCF_033978795.1 of Nerophis ophidion. Classification (NCBI taxonomy): domain Eukaryota; kingdom Metazoa; phylum Chordata; class Actinopteri; order Syngnathiformes; family Syngnathidae; genus Nerophis; species Nerophis ophidion. The sequence goes on along the minus strand of NC_084619.1, from coordinate 53,204,650 downwards.
TCGACTCACTGGAGCCGATCATCTCGATCACATGAGGCTTTGAAATTACCAGAACCCCTCACAGTCATTGTCCTTTGGGAGTGTTTGTCACACTCGCTTTTATTGATCACTTTTTTTCCTGGAAGATGAGATGACGAGGATTTGCCAAAATTCTCTTCTGAGAGCATTTTGTGAGCAATTACGCAGCATATTCACATGGAATTATCTGCCTGATGCTCTGGTTCTCTGCAGGGTCTGTCGGGACTCTGTGGCTGTTCAACCCAAATCTGACACTCTTAATTAGTTCCTGACTTTGATTCAGATAACACCACATGCTGCCCGGAGATATCATTGTGACTAATTCTCTTTGATGGGTCATAAACTTGAGAGACAAAATGGAGTTTGTTGCTATTTTGCACTATTTTGTGGCTTACTGTCCTAAATCTGGAAAGTATTTACAGCACTTTACTTTTTCTACATTTTATGTTAGCCTTACCCAAAATGTTTGTCCTCAAATTCTACACACAATAATGGCAATGTGAAAAGGTGAATTTTGCAAATTTATTAAAACTAAAAATATTTGTTGTCCTCCTTTTAAAAATAACACCCCTTACCCCAAAGACATTTTTATTAAGTAACAGTATAAAAATTTAAAAAAAATCACACGTATAAGTATTCACAGCCTTTGCTCAATACTTTGTTGATGCACCTTTGGCAGCAATTTCAGCCTCAAGTCTTTTTAAATACGATGCCACAAGCTTGGCACAACTATCTTTGGGCAGTTTTACCCATTCCTTTCTGCAATTTCCTCTTTGTTGCGCTTCACAAGCTCCATCAGGTTGACTTTTGTTTTTATCCAGGATATCTCTGTACATTGTTGCATTCATTTTAGTCTAGTCAGGGAGGTGGCCAAGAAACCGATGGTTACTCTGTCAGAGCTTCAGCATTACTCTGTGGAGAACGGAGAACCTTCCACAAGAACAACCACCTCTGCAGTGAACTACCAATCAGGCCTGTACGGGATAGTGGCCAGATGGAAATCATTTCTCAGTGAATTTTTTTTCTAAAATGCACCTAAAATACTCTTAGACCATGAGAAACAAAATTCTCTGGTCTGTGGAGACAAAAATTGGACTCCTTGATGTGAATGCCAGGCGTCATGTTTAGAAGAAACCAGGAAAGGCTCATCACCTGGCCAATACCATCCCTACAGTGAAGCCTGGTGGTGGCAGCATCATGCTGTGGAGATGGTTCTCTGCACCACAAACTGGAAGACTAGTTAGGATAGAGGGAAAGATGATAACAGCAATGTACAGAGACATGTTGGATAAAAACCAAAGCTTCTCATCCAATCTGATGGAGCTTGAGAGGTGAAACTAACATAAGATAGGTGTGCCAAGCTTGTGGTATCGTATTCCAAAAGGTTTAAGAGGCTGTAATTGCAGGCAAAGGTGCTTCAACAAAGCATTGAGCAAAGGTGGTGAATACTTGCAGTATTTACATGTGATTTTTATTTTGATGTTGTTATAAATTTGCCAAATTTAAAAAAAAAAGTTTTATGTTTGTCATTATAGTGTATTGTGTGTAGAATTTTGAGGGGGAAAAATATTTTTCCATTGTGAAATAAGGCTGTAACAAAACAAAATGTGGAAAAAGTGAAGCGCTGTGAATACTTTTCGGATGCACTCTATGTAGCGTGAGACTGACCGAGCTGTGTTGGGTTCTGCAGCTCAAAGGTCTGGAACAGGAGAACAAACACCTGAGCAATACGGTGTCGTCACTGCGTCAGCGCTGCCAGGTGGGCGCCGAGGCTCGGGTTAAGGACGTGGAGAAGGAGAACCGCATCCTCCACGAGTCCATCTGCGAGACGACGGGCAAACTCAACAAAATGGAGTTTGAACGGAAACAACTACGTGAGTAAAGTCTCATTCTGTGTGTGTTTGTTCCCCCTACTCTCCTTGATCAACAATATGTTTTTTTGTTTCCAGGGAAAGAACTTGAAGCCATGAAGGAGAAAGGCGAGCGAGCGGAGGAGTTGGAGATTCTGGTGCAGAAACTGGAAAGGGATAACGAGAGTTTGCAGAAGAAAATCGCCAGCCTGGGAATCACCTGTGACAAGGTCAGGTCTTCAGTTCTCCCCTGACAAAGCAAACAAGCACCTGCAAAACCTTGACCTCATTTGCTCTCTACGCGTATATGCAGGTGTCTTCATTAGAGAAGGAGAACACCGAGCTGGAGGCAGAGGGCCGCCGCCTCAAGAAAAAGCTGGACACTCTCAAGAACATGGCCTTTCAGCTGGAGGCGCTGGAGAAGGAGAACTCCCAACTGGAGCAGGAGAACCTGGAGCTGCGACGCTCGGCCGAGAGCTTCCGCTCGGCAGGCGTCAAGGCCGTGCAGCTGGAGGCCGAGAACAGGGAACTGGAGAGTGAAAGGAGCCAGCTGAAGCGCAGCCTGGAGCTCCTCAAAGCAACATCTAAGAAGACGGAGAGATTAGAAGTGAGACTTTACAACCCAAAAGTCCATTGTTGTCCATAAAATGTTGATTAATGGTGGCCCATCATAACAGGTGTCATAATCGGATCCTTCCTCTTTCGTCTAGGTGAGCTACCAGGGCTTGGATACGGAGAACCAGCGCTTGCAGAAGGCGTTGGAGAACAGCAGCAAGAAGATCCAGCAGTTGGAGACGGAGCTGCAGGAGGTGGACTCTGAGAACCAAACCCTTCAACGTAGCCTGGAGGAGCTCAAGATCTCCAGCAAGCGCCTGGAACAATTAGAGCAGGAGGTAGGTAGAGAGATGAAAAAAAGATCTCCCTTCAATCAATGAGTGTGTTTCTATTTTATATGTATGTATATGTGTGTGTGTGTGTGTGTGTGTGCGTGTGTGTGTGTGTGTGTGTGTGTTTGTTTGTGTGTATATGGGCATATACTGTGTGTACATATATATATATATATATATATATATATATATATATATATATATATATATATATATATTAGGGCTGGGCAACGACTAAAAATTTTAATCAAAGTTAATCACACTATTTCTCCGATTAATCGCGATTAACTGCATTGTATACGCAAAGCCCAATAATGAATTCAAAAGTAGTGTGTAATGCACCTTTATTGGAATATTCTCCCACATGAACAAAAGCGCCAAAACATTTGTTGTGCAAACACAATTTAAATCAGTCCTTGTTAAACAGTAGCAGTTAAATAGCATATTTTATGAAAATACACTCAAAAAATGTAAATACAAACATTTAAGCTTATTGCCACCGCCAGGGTATTTAAGTTATCCTGTTTGTTATGGAAAATAAATATAATCTACATACAAATCTCTGAGCCACAATCATAACATCCGAACAGGCAATTTCTGAGGTAACAGCTGAAAAATTTTTTTTATCATTGATCTTATGTTTGAAAAACCTATATTATAGGTAGTGGGCTGTTTTAGAGAATTTTTGATCAAATTATCTGTAGTAGCAATATTAATAATGTTGTGTTTATTCTGTGTAGTGCACTTAAAATAATTATGACCATATCTAGGAATTGATATGATGGGAATTTTCTGATTGTTTGCTTGGTGCTTTGATAAACTGAACGCATCATATACATGGTACTATATTGTGATTTTATGAGAACTACCCTACCCAGCATGCAACAGGAGTGACGCGTATACGCGGTAGCCCGGTATAGGTTGTGTCGCCATGACGGCATCTTGTATGTTGTGATATGCACGCTCTGAAAGCAAACGTTAATAACTCAGCCAACCCTCCTCGTCTGCATTATTGATAAATAGACAGACAATACATATACTCCGCTGCTTCACAGGCCGCTGGATGTAGCCGGCAAAGTATTCCCATGCTAGCTAGCCGGTCTAGCAAGCACGCGTCATTCAGTCCAAAACGGCCCAATCTATCCACATCCAGAATTGTCTGGCGGTCGTAAGTGATCCCGGAGTGACCACACTGTAAGCCAGCCATGAAATTTGCAGAATTGTCCGGTATTTTTGCCAAATTATCCATATTTACCAAGAGCCCGTCGACAACGAAGCCCATCCGGGCGACGCCAACTTTTTAAGAAAAGGCGTTAACAAAATAAAAGCATGTAAACAACATACGCAACTGTGCGATAAAATAATTGTCGGCGTTAATAGATTGATGAGTTAACGCGTAATTAACGCATTACTTTGCCCACCCCTAATATATATATATATACACATTTGTGTGCGTACATATTTATATACAGTATATATAGAGTAAGTGCATGTGTATATATATATATATGTGTGTGTGTGTATATATTTATATACGTACAGCATATATATAGAGTAAATGCAGATGTGTGCGTGTATATACAGTATGCATATATATATATATATATATATATATATATATATATATATATATATATATGTATATGTGTGTGTGTGTGTATATATAGAGAGTAAGTGCATATATATATATATGTGTGTGTGTATATACTGTATGTACATACAGCATATATAGAGTAAATGCAGATATATACGTGTGTGTGTGCATGTATATATGTATGTATGTATATGTGTATATGTATATATGTACACAAATATATTTATATATGTATATATACAAGTTTATATATGTGTGTGTGTGTCTGGGTATATATGTAGATGTGTACATATTAATGTACATATGTATATATGTATGTACAGTATATATAAATATGTGTATATATGTGTGTGTATGTATATTTATGTGTGTGTGTGCGTATGTATGGGTATATATGTATGTTTGTACGTATTAATGTACATTTGTATATATGTATGTACAGTACATCTAAATATGTGTGTGTATATATATATATATATATATATATATATATATATATATATATATATATATATATATATATATATATGTGTGTGTGTTTGTTTGTGTGTGTCTGTATATACAGTATGTATATATATATATATATACATACATATATGCATGTGTATATATATATATATACAGTATGTGTGTGTGTGTGTATGCATTATTTTTTTTATTAAGTTAATACAATATACTGTATATTATATATACTATATTACAGAACAAGACACTGGAGCAAGAGAGCTCCCAGCTGGAGAAGGACAAGAAGCTCCTGGAGAAGGAGAACAAGCGACTGAGACAGCAGGCCGAGTTCCGCGACTCCAAGCTGGACGACAGCAATCAGCGCATCTCCAGCTTAGAGAAAGAGAACCGCACCATGGGCAAGGAGATGATCTTCTTCAGAGACTCGTGTACGCGGGTCAAAGACCTGGAGCGGGAGAACAAGGAGCTGCTGAAACAAGCCACCATTGATAAGAAGACCTTTATCACGCTCAGAGAGGTGCGCCTCCATAAAAATGATTGGAAAAGGTTCTGTTTCGGTGTAGGGACGCAGATTTCAGTTTCTCGTTGTCAATGTGTGCTTAGGAGTTAGTGAGCGAGAAGCTACGCACACAGCAGACCAACAACGACCTGGAAAAACTCACCCACGAGTTGGAGAAGATTGGTCTGAACAAGGAGAGGCTGCTGCATGACGAGAACTCGGACGACAGGTACTGTATACTTTTTTCGTCAAACTAAATCATACAAAAAGCGGGGCGTACGAAAACTGAGGTATCACTTTTGGTTGGAACCCACTTGGCTTGAGTACAGTGGGCGGAGTTTAAACGGTTTCAATGCATAGTAGGAAGGGCATTCATTTGTCCCATTAGTCACATGACACATGAAAAGTGACAAATTGTAGGGTGCACTATCTACTTTAAAATGTGTTTTGTGGCAATTCCATCTTTGACCGCTGCGTCAGTGGCTATGTAGAGTGGTGTTTCCATCATTTTCAGCAGACTGCATTGAAAAATAATAAACCCCCCCACATTTCTCTCATGCAAGTTCCCCTCAGGAATGGGGTCATATGAATCTCTTCCCTACTGTATGTACAAAATAATGTCTTGATGCCACATTTCACTTCCGATACGATACAGATATTAGGCCCTTGAGTATTGCCCGACACAGATATTAACCCAATACAATATTAGCCTCAAACATAAAATATATTTTTTATTATTTTGTAGTGTGAATGGTTAAAAAAGATTTGATCAAGGGAAATAACTCCAGAGACAATGGTAGGTATGAAAAACTCTAACTGACATATGCTGTCTTTAAATTTAAATGGAGTGGTTATTTGTTTTTGTTTTTTGGTGACACCTCGTGGCCACAATAATTGAGTTAATATAATGATGCAGTAAGTTGAATAATGGGGACATGTTTGATACTGGATACGTTCTAATAATATTCTCCCTTGGCTACTGTGTATGTGTAAGTAATATAGAACTATGATTATACAAACCCCATTTCCATACGAGTTGGGAAATTGTGTTAGATGTAAATTTAAACGGAATACAATGATTTGCAAATCCTTTTCAACCCATATTCAGTTGAATGCACTACAAAGACAAGATATTTGATGTTCAAACTCATAAACTTTATTTTTTTTTGCAAATAATAATTAACTTAGAATTTCATGGCTGCAACACGTGCCAAAGTAGTTGGGAAAAGGCATGTTCACCACTGTGTTACATCACATTTTCTTTTAACAACACTCAATAAACGTTTGGGAACTGAGGAAATTGTTGAAGCTTTGAAAGTGGAATTCTTTCCCATTCTTGTTTTATGTAGCGCTTTAGTCGTTCAACAGTCCGGGGTCTCCGCTGTCGTATTCTACGCTTCATAATGCGCCACACATTTTCGATGGGAGACAGGTCTGGACTGCAGGCGGGCCAGGAAAGTACCCGCACTCTTTTACCACAAAGCCACGCTGTTGTAACACGCGGCTTGGCATTGTTTTGCTGCAATAAGCAGGGACGTCCATGATAACATTGCTTGGATGACAACATATGTTGCTCCAAAACCTGTATGGACCATTCAGCATTAATGGTGCCTTCACAGATGTGTAAGTTATCCATGCCTTGGGCACTAATGCACCCCCATACCATCACAGATGCTGGCTTTTGAACTTTGCGCCTATAACAATCCGGATGGTTATTTTCCTCTTTGTTCCGGAGGACACCACAGCCACAGTTTCCAAAAATAACTTGAAATGTGGACTCGTCAGACCACAGAACACTTTACCACTTTGCATCAGTCCATCTTAGATGAGCTCGGGCCCAGCGAAGCCGGCGGCGTTCCTGGGTGTTGTTGATAAATGGCTTACGCTTTGCATAGCAGAGTTTTAACTTGCACTTACAGATGTAGCGACCAACTGTAGTTACTGACAGTGGTTTTATTAAGTGTTCCTGAGCCCATGTGGTGATATCCTTTACACACTGATGTCGGTTTTTGATGCAGTACCGCCTGAGGGAACAAAGGTCTGTAGTATCATCGCTTACGTGCAGTGATTTCTCCAGATTCTCTGAACCTTTTGATGATTTTACGGACCGTAGATGGTAAAATCCCTAAATTCCTTGCATTGAGAAATGTTGTTTTAAAACTGTTTGACAATTTGCTTACAAATTGGTGACCCACGCCCAATCCTTGTTTGGAAATTACTTAGCATTTCATGGAAGCTGCTTTTATACCCAATCATGGCACCCACCTGTTCCCAATTAGCCTGCACACCTGTGGGATGTTCCATACACATAAGTGTTTGTTGAGCATTCCTCAACTTTATCAGTATGTATTGCCACCTTTCCCAACTTCTTTGTCACTTGTTGCTAGCATCAAATTCTAAAGTTAATGACTATTTGCAAAAAAAAAAAATGTTTTAGTTTTAACTTCAAATATGTTGTCTTTGTAGCATATTCAATTGAATATGGGTTGAAAATGATTTGCAAATCATTGTATTCCGTTTATATTTACATCCAACACAATTTCCCAACTCATATGGAAACGGGTTTGTATAATGTTTGTTTATATTGATAAATGTTATGTTTTAAACTGCAATATTGTTCAATTAAGGACATTTGCTATGTATGTTTAGCTTGTGTGGTTGCAGTAGCTGCTAGCGCCGAGTAGCCTATAGCCTGTTTACATTTAGTAAATTACCGTATTTCCTTGAATTGCCGCAGGGCATATAGTATGCGCCTGCCTTGAATTACTGCCGGGTCAACTCGCTTCCCAAAATAATTAGCGCCTGGTCAAACTCGTGACGTAACGAGTGACACTTCCCCTGTCATCATTTTCAAAATGGAGGAGGCTGATTTCAATACCGGTAATTTCAAATCGCATAAAGGAAAGAAGATTAAGAACTATTCAGTAGGACTTAAGGTCCAAGCTTACATCAAACTAAATTGTTTACTGCATACCTTTGGTAAGTGCCGGAGTGAGAAGAGGTTTTTGAAAAAATAATTAGCCCATGCTTACTTTTACCGCATGCCTTTGGTAAGCGCAGGAGTGAGAAGAGGTTTTAAATTAATTAGCGCCCCGGCGGCAATTCAAGGAAATACGGTACATGACTAAAGTACAAGAAAATGCCAACATTGTGTGCTTTTTGGAGGACATTTAAAGGTTAACTGGCTGTCCAGCTTTGCAGAGGTAAACACTCTGTTTGTATGGTAGCTCACATTGGAGATTTTAAATGCAAGCTGCAATCATCCAGTACGTGTTTTTTGCTCATATTAGGTCTATTCGTCCAAAAAAGTCACAAACGAGTTAAAACATTTTTTTTTTATTTGATGACGATTTAGTTTGTTTACCTTATTTGCCCGTATGGAACCATCGTCCTCTGCACCAAAATGCAGGAACTTAAACTACTGCGGCGCGCTGTCATGTTAGCAAGAAAACGTCAGCGCCACAGAGCCAATCAGTGAGCTTGTTGGCGTTTTAAAGGTTAGACCATTTTTCCCGCCTGGTGCGAGTGCTTGACTCGTCTTTGATCGAAAGCATAACAATATTTTTTGGACAGTAAAAAGTGCAGGGGACCAAAACTGCCTTTCCGCTCCCCTAAACCATTTTTCTGTTGAAGTGTACTGCGGGTATTTTCCATTTGAACACAGCCTAAATAAATCAGCTCCGTGGCCCATTTTAGATGTGTTTGTCTGAATATATCGAGTCATCTTGGGGCACATACCAGTCAAGAATTACATAAATTCTCCATTGTTGTGTTGTCGCTTGCTACAACAGGATTTACACAACTAAATCAAGTGTTTTTTTTCCCAGGTTTAAGCTCCTGGAAAGCAAACTGGAGTCGACTCTTAAGTCCTCGTTGGAGATCAAGGAAGAGAAGATCGCCGCGCTAGAGGCCAGGCTGCAGGAGTCGTCCAACCTTAATCAGCAACTTCGACAAGAGCTCAAGACAGTAAGGAACACACAGAGCTAAGCTCGACAGCGTTTGCAACATCTACTGCAATAAAACCATCTTCAGGACCAGCACTAGAGAGCCTCTGAAGTGCGATGCATAATTCACTTAATGTATTCATGAGAGAATGTCTGCTTTTCCTTCTGGGAGAAGTTTACTGGCTCAACTTGCAGACCTTAAACCCCTTTCATAGTGTTGAGTGAAAATTGTGTCATGGTTGGGGCTATCACAGTTTTATATTAGTCAATATTGATTATTATTGATATTTTTATGACCTAACAAAAACAAGGACCAGGAGAAAATGATATTAAATGTAAACATGTTTATTTCAAATGTAACCTTCCTGTGATTATTATCCTTTTAGCTATCAAGGCAGAAAGTAAATGAAACACCTAATGTACACAAAATAGCAAAGTCAAATTGAAAACTTAACAAGAAGCTCTTAAAATGAAGGTACAAACATAAGGAATATGTACAGTAAGAAATGCTTAATAAAGTGTAACAAAATAGTGCAAAGTGTGAAAATGTAGACATAGAAAAACCTGAAAAGAACTATTTTCTGCAGGTTTATCACCAGGAAGTTACAGCTGTGGTTTAAAGCGTGAGTGTGGCTAAAGTGGGGACGAACGCCCACACTAGTCCGTTTTTAAAAAATTCAAAAAAGTACTTGTTTTTTAATTTTTAGTTTTTCTTCTCACTCCATGCAAAGAATCAACAGAGAAACAACACAATGGCACAATCAAACATCATAATTGATCTTGCTACCTGACTGGCTGTTAGGATGTCACTGCCACTGATCAGAGATCACTTTCTGTGTTGCTCGGTCACCAGACAGATTATGCATGTCTTCATGCAACCAACCTTGCCTCGCAAGAAGAAGAAACACATATTAAATATGAATATAATATAAATATAAAATTAATAATTTACACACAAAAAAAGTGCAGCTACCCCCCACTACCCCAAGAGTGTTACAAAATTGATAGATGGATGGATGGATTTGATAAATGTTTATTTATACACCTTAATTGTTTCCAAATGGTATCTGTAGGGCTTCAGGGTGGAAGAGGGGTTAGTGCGTCTGCCTCATAATACGAAGGTCCTGAGTAGTCGTGGGTTCAATCCCGGGCTCGGGATCTTTCTGTGTGGAGTTTGCATGTTCTCCCCGTGAATGCATGGGTTCCCTCCGGGTACTCCGGCTTCCTCCCACCTCCAAAAACGTACACCTGGAGATAAGTTGATTGGCAACACTAAATACGCCCTAGTGTGTGAATGTGAGTGTGAATGTTGTCTGTCTATCTGTGTTGGCCCTGCGATGAGGTGGCAACTGGTCCAGGGTGTACGCCGCCTTCCGCCCGATTGTAGCTGAGATAGGCACCAGCGTCCCCCGCGACCCCAAAGGGAATAAGCGGCAGAAATTGGATGGATGGATGGATGGTATCTGTAACAGAGCAGTAAAATGGCTGATCAAACAAAACAGAAGTCATCGTCATGGACCCACTAGCTGTGGAAGCTAGCTCTCCAATCAGTTAAATAGACTCAATAACTCCACGGTGATATTTTGGTGAATTTTCTGAGAAATTAGTCACACTGGAACAATACAAACCGAATGCCCATTATAAGTATAGTACGAGCACATACACTCGTAAACATGTTAGCATATTAGCTAACGCTAACGACATAGGCTTCATTAAATTACAATACCACGTACAACTATGCATGAAAACACTCCTGCAGGCATCACCCATGGGACGGTTTAGTAAGTAAGAACTGTTTTAGTTATAATTTAAAACTTACAAACGTTGTTGAGAGTGAGGAATCTATATGAGTATAATTGCTAAAAACGATTAGAAGACAAAACAGCAGTGGTGCTTCTGGTTCAAAGCTTTAGACAGCAAGAAACACTGTAGGCCTTCACCCAGCAGGACCTGCAGTGAGCGAACTCGTCCAAGAAAGATGGCGACACAGCACAAACCGGAACACACTTCTTCAGAGTTTATTGAAAACTATATGCATTATGGTCGTCAGCGAAGAAAAATCCTTAAATTAGCCGCACCATTTCATAAGCCACAGGGTTCAATGCGTAGGAAAAGAGTAGCAGCTTATCGTCTGGAATTTACACTATATTGATATCGTTTTATCGCCAAGCCTTCGTCTTGGATCGTGTCTTCCTGTGGAGCAGAAACATGATACAATGCTCAAACCACAGTGTTGGATTCTACTGGACTTCTCTTCTGTGTGCGGAGGTAATCTGAAATGATTAACTTCTGTTCCATCAGGTGAAGAAGAACTACGAGGCTCTGCGGCAGAGAGAGGAGGAGGAGAGGATGGTGCAGAGCTCGCCCCCTAGAGGAGGGGAGGGCCCACAGGCGGTCAGTAAATGGGAAAAGGAGAGTCGCGAGGCCACCAGGGAGCTGCTGAAGGTTAAGGACAGACTCATCGAGGTGGAGAGGAACGTATGTTAGCCCCTTCTGCCTTTGGCACACCCCGCTCTGATTATCCCCTCTCTTACATAAAGACTTTATTTGTTTTGTCTTTTGTTTTTTTTCCTACTGCTCCCCAGAATGCCACGCTGCAGGCAGAGAAGGCGGCGCTGCGGAGCCAGCTCAAACAACTGGAGGGGCAGAGCTCCAACCTGCAGGCGCAGATTGTCGCCGTGCAGAGGCAGACAGCCTCCTTGCAGGAGAACAACACCACTCTGCAGACACAGAACGCCAAGCTGCAGGTGACGGGGCCACGGCCTGTATCACAGACACAACACATCGTGACAAGACTAATCTTTAAATGTTTGTTGCTGTGATCCAGCGACTTGAGTTGCTTCCAAGCCAAAGGGTTAGCCTATTTAAAAGCTTTATACCTACATTAGCCAGGGGCCCTTTGGATTGCCCAGTCAGTGTAAAGCTGCCCCTCTTTGGCTCCGTCCCAACCCTGCCAGCCTGCTTACTTCCCGCTATGGATTTAGACCTGAAGTCCTTGTTTGGCAGATTTTCAACCGCAGGCTTATGGGACACAAGGATTTACCCTGACCGGCAGTTTTTCAGGGTGTGTCGCTCAAACGTCTGATAAGTTAAGAGGGTTGTTTGTGTTTGGGAGGGCATGTTGTTGTATTTGACACCCGTTAAAAAGGGATTTAATTACAGTTAAACTGGTTTAAATAAAAACTAAGTACGGCTGACATCTAACATGGCATAAGTACAACATTCTTATTTGTTGATGGTCAATAATCATACGACCACCTTAGACCTCAATACCTACCTCAAGCCAGACTGGGTGTAAGCAAACAAAATTATATAAGATCTTACATAAGCAAAACAAATGGCAACCAGATTTGATGTTATAAAATATAAGCATCTTAAAATGTCAAAGGGATTTTCCTTCATAAATTTGAATAGACGCCGAATGTACAATTTGGATCAGAACAGAATGAGACTTGTTTAGACACTACATAGAGTGAGCTACATAGATACACAATGCATTTTAATTAGAGTTGAGATATATTATTTTGGAAAATGCTCACCCATTTAACTAAATAAAAATTGTAATTTAAATCATCAACAGTTTTATTTTTGCACAATTTTTAAGTGAACTTCGTCGTCGTGTTATCATTAATGATATTGTTGTCATATTTATTTTCATCGTTATTAATATTAGTAGTTTTAGTATTGTTATTATTATTGTCGGATGTTGAAAAGCCTTCACTTCATAAATAATGAATAATTTTATTTTATAATTTCAATATTTAACGTTTTATTATTGTTTTAAAAATACAAATGTGGGAATTTTTTTATTTTTTTTTACAAATATTATAAACAGGCGACATTGCCACCTAATGTCTAAATCGTGTTTATTTAATTCTCACCCATTTTATAAAATCAATCCATCTGTCCATTTTCTACCGCTTGTCCCTCTCGATAATACTAATTGTAATTTAAATCTATAGTGTATTTTTTTTTCTTATTTTCAAGGGAACATTTTTATAAAAACAATTGTCCATTATTCAAATATATATTATTACGTAATTATTATTATTATTATTCTCATTATTATTTTCATTATAATCTGTATTTTTATTAATTAGTGGTAGTATTGTGGAAATGATGAAAGACCTTAACAGCAAAGATATTGAATAATTTTGTAATTTTTTATTTATTTAACGTTTTATTATTGTATTAAAAAAAAAAAGAATGTAGATAAAGAAAAGGTACACATAATTTAAATAGGGACACAGTGCCCCCTACAGGATCTGATTTAAAACAGAATATACTGTAACAGGATTTTCCTGATAAAAAATGTGGGCATATATGTATAACTATATGTATTTATTTTTTTTACTATATATAATAAATGAATAACAGGATTTTCATGTTTTAATGTATTTATACTTTTAAGACACTCACATTGACCCCGCTGTTCATCCAGGTGGAAAACTCCACCCTGAGCTCACAGGGCGCCGCCCTCATGGCCCAGAATGCTCAGCTGCAGAGCCAGCAGAGCAGCGTGGAAGGCGAGCGCGAGAGCGCAATAAAAGAGAAGGAGGAGCTCCGGTCCACCTACGAGCTCCTCCTCCGCGACCACGAGAAGCTGGCAGCACTCCACGATAGACAGGCGACCGAGTATGAGGCCCTCATCGGGAAGCATGGCGGTCTGAAGAGCTCCCACAAGAGTCTGGAGCAGCAGCACCGAGACCTGGAGGACAAGTGAGGAGTCAGGTTTGGAGGCGCTGATAAGAACAGTGAAACTAAAAGATGTTTTTTATACTTGCAGGTACAAGCAGCTCCTACAGAGGAAAGGAGATTTGGAAGATCTGGAGAAGAATCTGAAGGAGCAGCAAGATAAAATTTCCCTGGAGAACCAGAACCACCGAGCCACAGCCGACCAGTGCAAACTGCTCAAAGAGGAAAACGACAGGTCAGACCCACCTCCGAGTCTTTTGCAACGAGTCCTTCCAAAGTGTTAGCTACAATACTCTTTTACACACAGACTGAACACAACGTACCGACAGCTACTGAAGGACAACGAGAACCTCCAGGTGGATCACAAATACATCAAGAGTCAGCTGAACAGTGCTAAGCTGGAGCAGACCAGGCTGGAGGCCGAGTTCTCCAAGCTGAAGGAGCAGTACCAGCAGCTGGACATCACCTCCACCAAGCTGACCAACAAGTGTGAGGTGAGTAGACTGGACAGCATTAACCTATAACAGGGGTCACCAACGTGGTGCCCGTGAGGACCAGATGAGTCGCCCGCTGGCCTGTTCTAAAAATAGCTCAAATAGCAGCACTTACCAGTGAGCTGCCTCTATTTTTTTTTTTTTTTTTTATTTACTCGCAAACTGGTCTCGCTTTGCTCGACATTTTTAATTTTAAGAGAGACAAAACTCAAATAGAATTTGAAAATCCAAGAAAATATTTTAAAGACTTGGTCTTCATTTGTTTAAATATATTAATCAATTTTTTCACTTTGCTTCTTATAACTTTCAGAAAGAGAATTTTAGAGAAAAAAATACAACCTAAAAAAGGATTTTAGGATTTTTACATATAACTTTTTATCTTTTAAATTCCTTCCTCTTCTTTCCTGACAATATAAATCCATGTTCAAGTAAATGTATTTTTTTTATTGTAAAGAATAATATATACATTTTATTTTAATCCTTCATTTTAGCTTCTGTTTTTTTCGACGAAGAATATTTGTGAAATCTTTCTCCAAACTTATTATGATTAAAATTCAAAAAAATATTCTGGAAAATCTAGAAAATATGTAGAATCAAATTTAATTCTCATTTCAAAGTATTTTGAATTTCTTTTAAAAAATGTTGTTCTGGAAAATCTAGAAGAAATAATGATTTGTCGTTGTTAGAAATATAGCTTGGTTCAATTGGTTGTATATTCTAACAAAGTGCAGATTGGATTTTAACCTATCCAAAACATGTCATCAAAATTCTAAAATTAATCTAAATCAGGAAAAATTACTAATGATGTTCCATAAATTAGTTTTTTAATTTTTCAAAAAGATTCGAATTAGCTAGTTTTTCTCTTCTTTTTTTCAGTTGGATTTTGAATTTTAAAGAGTCGAAATTGAATATAAACTATGTTTCAAAATATAATTTTTATATTTAAACCGTTCAATTAAGTGTTTTTTACATCATTTATTCTGTACAAAAAACCTTCCATAAAAGGAAAAAAAATGTACGACGGAATGACAGACAGAAATACCCATTTTTATATACATATATATATATATGTATATATATATATATATATATATATATATATATATATATATATATATTAAAGGTAAACTGAGCAATTTGGCTATTTCTGGCAATTTATTAAAGTGTGTATCAAACTGGTAGCCCTTCGCATTAATCAGTACCCAAGAAGTAGCTCTTGGTTTCTAAAAGGTTGGTGACCCCTGACCTATAATGTACTATACATTAATTCCAAAACAGTGTATTGCTATTGGATCTTTTTACCTTTACTTCTTGTTTGATTTTTTTTCAGCTGGCCATCAGGCAGCAAACACATTTACCAAATAAATTATTTAATGCCAAATCGTGCAATCCATTCACTCACATTAGCTCAAGCCATCCTGCAGCGACTACACATCAGCATTTTGTCCCAACCAACAGAAAATGCACTTTTATTTCCTGTTCTGATTTCTTCACCATCCTGTCTCGGCAGCGAGCTAGACCACTGAATTACTCTGATGTTGTTAAATCAATTCTTCAACTTAATTCCCTCAAGACATAATGACTGCACAACTTACACAATTTAGCATGTCAGTATTTTTGTCCCACCCAACAGAAAATGCACTTTCACTTCCTGTTCGGATTCTTTCAGCATCCCATCTAGGCAGTGAACTAGACCTTTGAATTACTGCAAAGTAGTTGTATCAATTTTTTACCTTCATTCCTTCAAGACATGGCAACTACACAATTTACACAATTGAGCGTATCAGTATTTTGTCCCACCCAACCGAAAATGCACTTTTACTGCCTGTTCTGATTTCTTCAGCAGCCCATCTCGGCAGCGAACTCGGCCACTGAATTGCTGTTAAGTAGTTAAATCAATTCTTCACCTTCATTACCTCAAGACATGGCGACTACACAACTTACACAATTTAGTGTATCACCATTTTGTCCCAGCCAACAGAAAATGCACTTTTACTTCCTGTTCTGAGTTTTGCATCAGGTCGTCTTGGCAGTGAGCTAGACAACTGAATTACTGCAAGTTAAATCAATTCTTTGCAATTATTCCTTCAAGACTTAATGACTAAACAACTTACACATTTTAACTTGTCAGTATTTTGTCACACCCCACAAAAATGCTCTTCTACTTTACTTCCTGTTCTGATTTCTTCCACAGCCCAACCAAGCAGCAAACTAAACCACTCAATAACTGCCAAGTATTCTAATTACTTATTCACCTTCATTCACCTCAAGCCTTGGCGACTATACAACTCACAACATTGTGTCAGTATTTTGTTCACCCATTAGAAAATGCACTTTTACTTCCTGTTCGGAGTTCTTCAGCAGCCGTGAGCTAGACAACTGAATTACTGCAAAGCAGGTAAATTAATTTTTCAACTTCATTCCTTCATGGCGTAGTGTCTACAAGTTACACAATTTAACATGTCAGTATTTAATCCGACCCAACAGAAAATGCACTTTTACTTTTTTTTTTGGATTTCTTCAGCAGCTCATCTAGGCAGTGAAGTAGACCATTGAATTACTGAAATTTCAATCAATTCTTCACCTTCATTCCTTCAAGACTTAACGACTAAAACAACTTACACATTTTAGCTTGGCAGTATTTTGTCACACCCCACAAAAATGCTCTTTTACTTTTACTTCCTGTTCTGATTCCTTCCACAGCCCAACTAAGCAGCAAACTAAACCACTCAATTACTACCAAGTATTTAAATTACTTCTTCACCATCATTCCCTCAAAACTTAGCAACAACACAACTCACAACATTGTGTCAGTATTTTTGTTCTACCCTGTACAAAATGCACTTTTACTTCCTGTTCTGATTTTTTTCAGCAGCCCGTCTTGGCAGCGAGCTACACCACTGAATTACTGTCAAGTAGTTAAATCGCTTCTTCACCTTTTTTTAATTTGTATTTTATTAAATCAACATAAACAACACAAGATGCACTTACAATTAGTGCACCAACCCAAAAAACCTCATTTTTTCATAACAAAAAAAAAAAGCCGCGGGACAAATTATCAAGCGTTGACCGGTCCGCAGCTACAAAAAGGTTGGGGACCACTGAGCTAGACAACTGAATTAATGCAAATTAATTAATTGAATTATTTACCTTCATTCCCTCAAGACATGGCGACTACACAACTTACACCATTTAGCATGTCAACATTTTGTACCACCCAACAGAAAATGCACTTTTACTTCCTGTTCTGATTTTTTCAGCAGCCCGTCTTGGCAGCGAGCTACACCACTGAATTATTGTCAAGTAGTTAAAATCACTTCTTCACCTTCATTCTCTCAACAACATAAATGCTGTTGATCAAAACATGACCTTTATTTGCACAACAAAACATGAACTTCCTGTTTTCCTTCAGCAGCCCGTCTTAGCGGCAAACAACTTCACTTGAATTGCTTCCATGACTGTGTGTGCTTTTCAGCTGTTGAACCAGCTGAAGGGTAACCTGGAGGAGGAGAATCGTCACCTGCTGGACCAGATCCAGACCCTGATGCTTCAGAACCGCACCCTGCTGGAGCAGACCATGGAGAGCAAAGACCTGTTCCACGTGGAGCAGAGACAGTACATGTGAGCTCTGTCTTGATGCCTAAATAAAGTAACAAGTAAGAGTTTGAAGTAAAAACTCATCACGCCTGTGGTCGCCCTCCATCCAGCGACAAGCTGAACGAGCTGAGGAGGCAGAAGGAGAAACTGGAGGAGAAGATCATGGACCAGTACAAGTTCTATGACCCCTCGCCTCCACGCAGGTGAACAGGACCTCCTTCTGGTGTCCAATTATGACAACGGTAAGCAATGCTTTCAGTATTAACACCCCGCTCTTCTTTAGGCGGGGAAACTGGATCACTCTGAAGATGAAGAAGCTAATCAAGCCCAAAAGCCGGGAGAGGATGCGCTCCCTCACTTTGACGCCGTCACGTTCCGAATGCGGCGACGGTTTCCTGTCTTTTCCCTTGGACAGCCAGGACAGCTCGTCCATCGGCTCCGGTTCCAACTCGCTAGACGACACTCTCACGCAAAAGAGGAGCAGCAGTGAGTAAACACACACAACGTCAACCAATAAAATGCAGAGTTTCCACGTCTTCAGCACCATGACTGATCCTTTTCCCAACTCGGTGCCTTTTAATGTGTGCAAGCTCCTGCCCCTTTAACCACACTTTTTTATTTCTCTCTCTGCATAAGGGAGGAAAGGGCAGCGGTGCCTTGCCCAAGGGCAAGGCTCAACCAATGGTATGCTGCGGACAGGGAGGGTGGGCGGGGTTTGCGAGCCCACTGTCACCCAGGGCATGTTTTCGTGAGTCCATTGTCTGTGAGGGTCAGCTGTTCTTACGGCTGAGCTGCGCCAGGCCTGTAGGTTGACTCATTTACTTCTGTTTCTTTTTTAATTCAGAGCATTTTTTCAAAAATTCTCAGTCAACCTGCTAACCTGTGCAGTTCACCTGTAAAGAGGAAACACTCTTAGTGAGCTCCATATTCATTATTAAATGGTGCAAAGCATCGCATCCCGTTTAATAAAAACCCACATTAGACTCTTTGACAAATGCTTCATATGTGTTTGAATTTTGGAGCATTTTTTAAATATCTGTTTACAAGAGCTTCCTTTTAAGGAAGTGAAAAATTGCAGTAAAAAAATAAATAAAGAAGTATGTTGCTTTGGGAAGACGACACAGTATTTTATTTAGTATACCGTATTTTCTGGACTATAAACCGCACCAGTACATAAACTGTACTCACTACATTTTAGAAGAAAAAAACTGTTTTTCATATTTTAGCCGCACCGAACTATAAGCCGCAAATTCATATAGTTTTTAAATGAGATATTTACTCAGAAAAGTTATGTGAGTGTTTATCTACATACCTCCAATGTCTCCAACGGTGCGTGTAACACGGCTGCAAAACAGATGATCTAACAAAACAAAAAAGGCATTAATGTCTTTATTCATCCTTTTTGAGAGCAATTAGATGTTGTCGTTTTTTAATAAGGTTCAATACGTTTATCGGGATTCTTCTTCCTTGTACATTGTAAACACGTTGAGTTTCAACACTTTTAAAGTGGATCAATTTAGTACATTGTTTGAATTTTTTTTTTGCTTAAAGCAGCTCTAAGTGACTTTTCAACCTCCATAAGATATTTTCATAACTTTTGGGATGATACTTGGACTTACAACTAGTAGAATGACACCTCTGTGATGACCTGTATCGTTTTTACTGGCAGTTAGCAACTTTGAGGACGGTGGCAAGAACCTTGCCACATAAAAAACTGACTTGCTTTACTGCATACGTCACTCCCCCTTTTTCCATTCGTTAAAAAGAGCCTATGTGCCACCAGAAAACTAAAAGAAGTAGAAGAACGCCTTAGTGCAAATACAGCTGTCATGGTTGAAGCTCCAAAACAACCAAAGAAATTAAAAGTTTTGTCTGAGAAGACAAAGAAAGAAAAAGGGGGGTTACCCGGATAAAAGAACAGTGAAGGATCAACTTTCACTTGCTGGCATTAGCTCAAAGTTGAGGATGGATTTTCGGCCGACGCTGCCTTGGCTTTATTCCTGCTAATCTAGTAAGTGACTCTCGATGGTCAAATCAAAACGATAATTCTAATGTTAGCTATCGGACATTTGAGTGGTAGCAATAAATAGCCCAGCTTGATAGTCCGCAGTTCCACTCTACTTCCTTCGGAAAAACGTTCCCGTCGGTCGTTCTTTGCTTTGAACCTGCATCACCCCCGATACATTCTTGTTAGTAGCATCATGTTTGTAGCGCAATCCAGGATCATTTCTTGATAGTGTTTGCTATTTAACATCATCATAGTTATTAGAGACGGAATATTTGTAATCTCTGCCAATATTACAGCTCAGACGCTCAATACGCTTCTTCTGGCAAAACAGTACCACATTGGTCCACTGGTGCCACCAAAATCGACCAAAACTGAAAGTTCTTAAGTGGGGCTTTAGTTCATTCCACAATTTAGCCCTAAACAAAGAATAATTCATAGATTAGCCGCACCTTTGTATAAGTCGCATGGTTCAAGGTTTGGGGAAAAAGGTAACGGTTTATGGTCCGGAAAATACGTTTTTTTATAGACTTCATGATTGCACCCTTTAATATACTGCTGTCATTTGTGTGTCATGTTGTCATGGTGACGCATTGGACTGTACAACATAGCATTGTCGAGAACAAGTTGTTATGCTCAGTTTAGAAATGATGGCGGTTTACACAACTGATGTGTGTGCGTGTGTGTTTGCGAGTGTGAATACTCTGTTTGAAAGGATTACCTAGCACAGGGGCGTCCAAACTTTTTCTACCAAGGGCCACATACTGAGAAGTCAAAGCATGCGGGGGGCCATTTTGAAATATTTTACTCTATAAAAAATGCTAAAAACAGAAATTATCTGTATTTAAAGTAGGGCTGTCAAATGATGACGAGCTGACCACATAATCAATTTTCTAAACCAGATTAATCACATTTAGAAATTTGGATTACTCATGGTTAATCACAGGTGATTTCTTGCTTGTATAATTAAAATTTGCTTAAGACCCCAATATTTTTACACAAAGGCAACCTTATTGCCAATATGTCATCAAAAAACGTTTTTAAATGTTTTGCTTGAATGCACGTCATTTATTTGCACAAAACAGTTTTATCTAAGATTTTTTCAGGCTGGATATTTTGAGTGAAATTTACCAGCGAGCACACCGGTCGGAGTACCCTCATTTTTGTACTGACGTATGCACTGATCGATCGTTGACCGTATAGCGCAGGGGTCTGCAACACGCGGTTCTGGAGCCACATGCGGCTCTTTCATGCCACCGCTGTGGCTCCCTTTGGCTTTGAAACAAGATGTCAACAAATAATGGTTACTTAATTAATTACATTTATTTAGTTATTTTGAATCTAACAGTTGTTATTGTGGAGTGTGTTGGTATCTAATCATATGATAATAAAACATTTTGATGTATTGTTGATCGAAGGTAGGTCGGTAGGTAGGGAGGTGGGTAGGTAGGTCTTTTTTGTCATTGCACAAGTACAATGAAACTTTGTTTTCTGCACAAACCCGTTCAAGATTAGACAAACAGTGTACAGGGTGACAGAACAGGAACGCTGATGGGTCGCCACAAGGCGCCCCGTAAAAGATGGGAAAAATGTAAATGCTGGGGTAGATGAGTTAAAAAATACAATCTAGACAGGGCTCCTAAGAGGGCCCATTCAGGAGTGGGGAAAAAACCTCCATACCAAAGCACATATATATATTACAACATACGTCTCGGGACTTTCAACACAGAGGAGGGAGTGGGGGCTATGGTGGCAGGCTGCAGCTACTCTGGCACTGCCCTGTTGTCCATCACCCCTAAGGGATTCGCGTATGTCACAGCCCCTGGGCGTCATTTCTTGCTGCCAAGCAATTATATTGTTTTTAATGGTTAACCCCCCGTAAGCTAGCAATGGACGAATCAAAAAATAGAAACATTTCTGATTAAAATAGAACAATTAATGCTTCATGGACAAATTAATTTGCTGTCATTGATGGCAAGGTTGTGCTTTTCCCTTTTTAGTCAAATATGCCGGAGTTGTATGCCTTCAGATTATTGGCGCGACTTGATTTTTTTAAAATTCATTAATAAGGGAAGGACCAGTGTATTTTTGTTCGAATGTTCAAAATAATTTGGTAATTTGCTTAAACCCAGAAATAAAATGTGAATTGTTGTCAAGATTTTGATTTCATAAATTCAATAGCATACGTGTAATGAAACTATAAGTGGTGTTATTATCATTTTAGGAATCGAACAGAGTTTGCGGCTCTAGTTGGGTTTTATTTGGGGGCAAATGGGCTCAAATGGCTCTTGTATGCTGAAGGTTGCCGACCCCTGGTATAGCGGTTCAGGTGAAAGAGCTTGTACGGTCAAAATAAATTGCATGATCACCAAGAACCACCTCAGAAAATGCTTTGCTCTCCAAGTACCACCATAATGACCAACATGAAATATATTGGCGTAATAGGCCTAAGTATTCATTAGAGAGGTTTTATTTAACAGGTGTATTTTAATATTTTTGGCCACTAACTTTACACACAGTTTGAACAGTACCATTGTGTTTGAATATAGGAGAACATAACACAGTACTTAAATCAAGTGATTATTTGGCGTCACACTCGATGGAGTCTGCGTAACACTAGTGGTACATATACCAGTTTGAGAATCACTGCAATATTTTTTGTGATTAATCATGAGTTAACTTGTTAACTTTGACAGCTCTAATTTAAAGATAGGACTTTGTGTGTCAGCTCTGTAATATAGATGCCATTATTATTGTTATACGATATTGATATTGGATGAGTATGTATGTATTTTATACAGTTTGCGCTTGATTTACTCAAGGTTTGCGTATACTAAAACAGATAGCACACGCTATGCTGATCTACTAAAGTGCATTGCGCCTGTTAAGTGAGCAGAATAAGGCGTGCAATCCATTCTGTGTCTCTGTTTTTATTAATATGCAAAATATATGCTGACCATCAAAACACCCACAATACTGCGAGCAGAAGGTCCCAATGTAATTATTTAGCACGCGCAATGTGACTTATCAGCACGTTTTGGGAGCACTATTTTGCAGTTTATTCAGCACGTGTCAGAAGGGCGTGCCAACTGACAGCAGGATCAGTGCCCGTGCTGCACAGGCAGACGATGGACAGAGAATCCGACTAAAATATTATTCAGAAACATCATTTTATAATTTTATAGCTGCTAGAGGATTTAAGGGGCTGACTTAACAATTTCAGTAATTTTTAATGACCTTTTTTTCCCATAAAATCTATACTACTAAAGTATTTTGTATTGAGTATGCAGTTTTAGCATCTTGAGCGGGGTAAGTGCAGCCTCTCCACTAGGGGTGTAACGGTATATGTATTTGTATTGAACCATTTCGGTACGGGGGTGTCGGTTCAGTACAGGGGTGTACCGAACGAGTTTCTCTATCTAAAGTCTTAACAAGCTGCTTTGCTTCTTCTGCCTCTGTCTCAGCACCCAACATTGTCCCACCCACACAACCATCTGATTGGTTACATATATAGCGGTAACAGCCAATCAGCAGTGCGTATTCAGAGCGGTAACAGCCAATCAGCAGTGCATATTCAGAGCGCATGTAGTAAATGCTTCAGCGTCGAGCAGATAGGTGTTTAGCAGGTGAGCATAAGGCAGCGTACTCTCCCTAAATGATAATAAATACCTCCCAGTCAACTACTAGAAAAATCACTATGAGCCTGTTGACTTTCTAGAAACTTAAACTTAAACTGCAGCTAGGCTCGCTCGCAGTTCTGGCTTGAGGTGAAGGCTAATTAGCTTTTAGCGTAACGTTAGCTCATTTTGCGTTGTGTGTGTGTGTGTGTGTGTGTGTGTGTGTGTGTGTGTGTGTGTGTGTGTGTGTGCGCGTGTGTATGTGTGTGTGTGTGTTTTACAGAGCTTTTGAATGGCAGGGTCCCTGCTATCACATGTTGATAAAATATAACATTTACTTAATAAAAATCAACTACAGGCTTCCCAAATGCTGGGACAAATTAAGCATGATGAGTTGACTTGAAACTGTTTAATGTAGCACTTTTTATATGTAGAAGAAAAGTTTTGTCATTTTATTTAATATGAGCAACGATTTGAGGCAGTTTAATGTTGATTAACGTGGGCAGAATTATTATTGTGTTCCCAATGTTAAAAGGATAAAGCCATTGTTTACAAATTTAGTAAATAAATAACCAAAAAATTTATATTTTCTTGTTTTCTTACTGTACCAAAAATTAACCGAACCGTGACCTCTAAACCGAGGTGCGTACCGAACTGAAATTTTTGTGTACCATTACACCCCTACTCTCCACTGAACGCACCTTCAGCGGTAGAAACAAAAGTGGTTTCACTGTAGGCGCACTGCACGACTGCTGCTAAAACGCTCACAAAAAGTGGTAGATGTCTCCTGCATGTTTGAAAACCTAGCAAAACACCACAGGTAGCCGCATGATAACATGAATTTGCAGTAATTTTCCTGAAGGAATCAGTAAAGTAATATTTATCTATCTAATTGAGTGTCTCTGTGGTGATGCCCCGTACAGTACACGCAAACTCCTCAAAACCATTTTCCAATTGCAGTCTTAATAAATCGTACGCAACATGCCCACTAACAGTACACACTATTTAATTTTTTACACAAGCTGTTTAGCGCGTGGTGTTTGGATCTTAGTAAATCAGGCCCTTAGTGTTCAGTGAGAGTGACTGAGGTGTTCATTTAGACATCAGTTCACTAAAACTCGACTTACATCATAGTCTAGAAACAAAATGTGTGCTTAACTTGAGGACCACGTTGTGTAATAATGTCCATTGTTGTTATGATTGTGGTGTGCAGTGGCGTAGAAGTTGTGAAGGAGCATAAATTGCCGACATTGCGGCGACCATGTTGTGGTTGTAGCATGTGTGTCAGCTGTGCAGGGCCTCGGCTCGTCCCTGCTGCCTCTTTTTGTGCAACGTTAACACAACATCCCTCTGTTGTACCCCCCCCCCCCCACCCCCACCCTTTTTTTCTTGTCCTCCACCTCTCCTCTGCCGAACTCTGTCGCTCCGACCCCCGCGTCCCACCGCCCGTGCTTTTGGGTGTGACAGCTTTAAAAAGGTTGCCTTTCATGAGGAACAGATCCAAGGACAAGGACAAGGCCAAGGCCATCTACCGGCGCTCCATGTGTAAGACTTCTGTTAGGCAGTAATGCTAGCCTTCCTCGCCTCATCTCCCTCCCGCCGCCAAGAGGGGCGGCTCACTGGTGTTGACATCAACTTCTGCACTGAACATCCGTGAACCGTCCGCTTGTGACCCTTGACCCCTTTGTGTCGCCGCCTCCACTTCCTTCCGTAGACACTGATGTAGTGGTTAACGTAGACAAGATCAGGACTAACCTCATAGATGGAGAACACTCTTCAGTCTGTCCAGATGATTGCGCTTGTGTTGAACAAACTGTGTGTCCACTCCATGTTGGAATAGTGAGCAGCTTTGTGCTTCGCTTGGTGCTGATTAGATGAAAGAGCGTGTGTGTGTGTGCGTGTGTGTGCACCTGCCTTTCATGCGCTTGTGGTGTGTTTGCATGACTAAAAAAAAAGTGCTTCATCGCCGCCGCCTCATACTTTGGAGAACTTTTGAATGGAGCCTTTACCTGCTAGAAGTGATTACAGTGCATCTCCTCCGCCAATCATTTCACATCTTGATTGTTTTTTTGTGCACGGCGTTGCACCTCCGCCTGCCTTCCAAGCCATCGCACTGCTCGTCTGTCGGCAGCAGTCGCCTTTGCTGCGCTTTACACTCACTGGTCACAGTATAAGGCACACCTGCGCAATTTAATAAGGTACCATGCAAGAGCCCAAAAGGCCCAATTTTCATTTTAATTACCGTATTTCCTTGAATTGCCACCGGGGCACTAATTATTTAAAACCTCTTCTCACTCTTGCGCTTACCAAAGACATGCGGTAAAAGTAAGCATGCGCTAATTATTTTAAAACCTCTTCTCATTCTAGCACTTACCAAAGGCATGGAGTAAAAATTTGAGTGTGATGTAAGCTTGGACCATAAATCCTACTGAATAGCTCTTTATGCGATTTCAAATTACCGGTATTAAAATCAGCCTCCTCCATTTTGAAAATGATGACAGGGGAAGTGTCACTCGTGATGTCACGAGTTTGACCAGGCGGTAATACTAAGCATGCGCTAATTATTTTGCAAAGCGAGTTTGACACGGCAGTAATTCAAGGCAGGCGCATACTATATGCCCTGCGGCAATTCAAGTAAATACGGTATATAATCAAAGTTTTTCCACCGCACCTCAGGTGAAACAACTTGTCTCTTCAAGTACTACCATAATGACCAACATTAAAATTCAGTAGTGTAGTAGGCCTAAGTATTCATTAAAAACAAGGAAGAGGTTTTATTTCACAAGTATATTCAATATACAGTTTGAACAGTAACACTGTGTTTGCATATTTAATTAGGTGCTTCAGTCAGAGCCGTGTACAGAGAGAGTAAAGCCAACTCGGTTTCCGAGTTGGTAGCAAATATGGCGTCCTGCAGTCACATGAATGTTTTTTTTTGGCCATACTCTCTGATTGGTCAAAAGCCCCCCCACGTGAATACAAGGTGCCATGTTTGCTACCAACTTTGAAACCGAGTTGGCCACACTTTCTCTTTACACGGCTTTGACTTGTGGTAATAGTTTCACTGATTTCATGGATTAATTACCAGTATATTTATTAGAAAGTGCACAAAATATTTATTCACATCGCAATTCTCATTTTTTCCAATTTTATATCGACTCATAATTTAAAAAAAGATTTAAAAAATATATATATACAGTGGGGCAAAAAAGTATTTAGTCAGCCACTGATTGTGCAAGTTCTCCCACTTAAAATGATGACAACTGTGAGAGACAGAATGTGAAGAAAAAATCCAGGAATTCACATTGTTGGAATTTTAAAGAATTTATTTGTCAATTATGGTGGAAAATAAGTATTTGGTCAACCATTCAAAGCTCTCACTGATGGAAGGAGGTTTTGGCTCAAAATCTCACGATACATGGCCCTATTCATTCTTTCCTTAACACGGATCAATCGTCCATGTCCCCCTTTCGCAGAAAAACAGCCCCAAAGCATGATGTTTCCACCCCCATGCTTCACAGTAGGTATGGTGTTCTTGGGATGCAACTCAGTATTCTTCTTCCTCCAAACACGACGAGTTGAGTTTATACCAAAAAGTTCTATTTTGGTTTCATCTGACCACATGACATTCTCCCAATCCTCTGCTGTATCATCCAGGTATCCATTTTGGTATAAATTCAACTCCTCATGTTTGGAGGAAGAAGAATATTGAGTTGCATCCCAAGAACACCATACCTACTGTGAAGCATGGGGGTGGAAACATCATGCTTTGGGGCTGTTTTTCTGCTAAGGGGACAGGACGATTGATCCGTGTTAAGGAAAGAATCAATGGGGCCACGTATCGTGAGATTTTGAGCCAAAACCTCCTTCCATCAGTGAGAGCTTGGAATGGTTGACCAAATACTTATTTTCCACCATAATTTACAAATAAATTCTTAAAAAATTCTACAATGTGAATTCCTGGATTTTTTTTCACATTCTGTCTCTCACAGTTGAAGTGTACCTATGATGAAAATTACAGACCTCTGTCATCATTTTAAGTGGGAGAACTTGCACAATCGGTGGCTGACTAAATACTTTTTTGCCCCACTGTATAACAACTGGACAGTACAGTTGTCCCTATCAGCTCAGTGTTAAATGTAAAATTTGAATAAAATAGTAATAATTGTGAAAGGTACCCATTCTAAGTGGTCATAGACTGGTCCATGAATTGATTTAGGTCCAACTTAAACCAGTTGAAAAACTTTTTCGGGTATTACCATTTAGTGTTCAATTGTACGGAATATGAACTGTACTGTGCAATCTACTAATAAAAGTTTCAATCAATCAATCAATGAATCAAAAGCTTCTAGTAGCTTTATCTCCCTCTGCATGCGCTTTAAAATTTGTCACAATACTATTAATTATTCTATCAATGTTAATTGAGCAATTTGCTCCTTACTGCTATTACAGTATTGGTTCTGTTGCTGCCGTGTCGTACCATATACTTGTTAGTTATAGACCATGTGGTCAAAGAGACCTTTCCACTTTCTAATGCACTTTAAATTAGTATTTAAGTCTCTCAAAAAAAACACCTTTCTCCGATTATTATTATTAGTTCCAAATAATGTCTCGTTCTCTTGGCTCTTGGCCGTTTGGGTAAACAAGCGCCCTAACTGTGAAAGTATTCATATGGTGGCCAGTGTTTGTAGCTAACATTCATTTAATTTCTCTTGCTTTTCTGTTATTCTGAATGCCTGCATGTGCCTTGAGTTTAACAAGACACATTTTCGCTTGGTCGTGCTGTTTTGAATCTGATGGGTGTTGATTGATCCATTAGTTTAACGTGGCATTAGCAGTTTTAGCCTGGGGCTTACTCTAAACGTGTCCATGCAGCCATGAACGACCTGCTGCAGACCATGGCGGTTGCCAGCTGCCCCGGAGCCGACTGGGCCGGCAGCACCGACATCCTAGATGCCGCCGAAACGGGAGATGTGGGTCGGCGCGGCGGCCAGCGCATGAAGGAACTCGCCTTTTCCACCAATGCCATCGACTGTGCGGCACTCACGCTGCCCTCTGCTGGACACAGGAGGGCCAAGCACAGGCTCCAGGTCAAAGGTCAGTGTGTGCGTGTGTGCGTGCGTGTGTTGTTACATAATATGGAACAGGGGTGTCCAAAGTGCGGCCCAGGGGGCATTTGCGACCTGCAGCTATTTTTTATGGCTCTCAGCACATTGTAAATAAACCATTACAAAAAAAACATAAAGAAGAAAAAAGAAAACAAAAGAGCAAAAAGACGATAACAAGTTGCACTGTTGACATTAATGATACAATGCTGCCATGCAGGTGTTGTTTTTTCAGTCATTGCTCCAAAAATAATGAATCAAAATTAATCATTCTTATGAATTATTGACCTATTCAAGGCTCCGACTACTTATCATAAATTTCACTTAATATGTTTTGGGGAGGGGCTTCACGGTGGCAGAGGGGTTAGTGCGTCTGCCTCACAATACGAAGTTCCTGCAGTCCTGGGTTCAAATCCAGGCTCGGGATCTTCCTGTGTGGAGTTTGCATGTTCTCCCCGTGAATGCGTGGGTTCCCTCCGGGTACTCCGGCTTCCTCCCACTTCCAAAGACATGGACCTGGGGATAGGTTGATTGGCAACACTAAATTGGCCGTAGTGTGTGAATGTGAGTGTGAATGTTGTCTGTCTATCTGTGTTGGCCCTGCGATGAGGTGGCGACTTGTCCAGGGTGTACCCCGCCTTCCGCCCGATTGTAGCTGAGATAGGCGCCAGCGCCCCCCGCGACCCCAAAAGGGAATAAGCGGTAGGAAATGGATGGGATGGATGTTTTGGGGAAAATATTGCAAAGTTTTCCTTGACAAAAAGTGCATAAAAATAAAACATTTTTAAATGAAAACTATATTAAAAAATTAAAATTGAAAGATAGAACTGAAATTGATCAAAAGACCTAAATCAAAATCATAGCTTTTTTTCGTAGGAGTCTAAAACTTTTTTTTTTTTAAATGCTTGCAATGCTTTAAACTGGAGTCACTTTTGTAGCCTTCAAAGCCCTCTAAAACAACTTCAAAACCCTCCAACGTGTTGTATACAAACTGCAAGCCTAATGTAGTGACAGACACATTTATAACAAAATGTAATATGTACAAAATTTAAATGATTTATTTCTGTTTCCACAGCAACACATTTCCAACTTCAGGAAACAAATGCGAGTGTGTTGTAATCATGGCAGACTTAGTAACAGACATCGAAGATGACTATTTTTGGACAAATAAGGTTTCACAACCTTATCTTTTTGAAGCTGAATATATGGAGGATGACCTGCTACGTATAGAAGCAAGTGCAAAGAAGAGGGTGAAATGTTGGAGCAGACAAAAGTCGAGAGAGTGAAAATTAGGAAATTTTAGCCAATCTACGCTGACATAAATGGCAGGTTTACCCAAAATAAACCGAAAAAACGTCCCCACCCAGCTGGAACAAACGCAGAACTGTCCATCGAGTGAGTCACTATAATATTGATCATGATACACGCAGCACTTCATGCATGTTATTACAACTACAGTACATACACTGTGTGGCTAGCTGCGTACAAACAAACAATGAAATGTAGGCTAATACTTTACAGACACTGTAATATGATTGTTCATGCTTTTCAGTCAGTACAAATTGGTGTCCTATCACATTGTGTTGTGCATTACAAACTCAAAAACCATTCAGCTGTTGCTGCATTAGCTTGCTTACCTCTTGCCGTAGCTAGCTTATGGCTAATGCCCTAGCACGCCGTCCCAAGACGACATGTTACTACACTACAAAAAGAGTTCCTCAGTGTTCGCTCTTACAATAAAATTGTACAGCTTGGTTATTATACAGGTTACGGAACGTAAATGAAGTATTGTTGACAGTTTTTGGATTTTTAAAATGATTTAGCGGCTACTATTAGCCGCTGAAAGAAGTTGAGGACTTCAAGTACCTAGGCGCATGGGTCAACTCAACTGAGCAAGATCTTAAAGTGAGGAAGGCACTTGCATGGAGGGCCCTGATCGGCATGACCAATGTATGGAACTCCAACCTCCCCCGCCAAATCAAACTCAGCTTCTTCTACGCGACAGTTGAGTCCGTTCTCCTCTATGGCAGCGAATGCTGGACCCTGAAGCCAACCATGGAGAAGTCTCTGGATGGTTGCTACACCAGGATGCTGCGTGCAGTGCTTAACATTGACAAGAGTGCGCACGTAACCAACAGAATCCTCTACAAGGGAATAGCAAGGGTGAGTGAGAAGATTGCTGTAAGGAGAATGAGACTTGCAGGACACTGCCAAAGACATCAGGAGCTGCCAGCCAGCAAATATGTGCTGTGGGAACCAACACATGGGCATCGGTCAAGAGGACGTTCCACACAGACCTACGTGGACGTACTCAAGAAGGATGCAGGAGCTCAGAGTACCAAGGAACTGGCCAAATGTATGGAGAATCGGGATGACTGGAAGCAACGATGGAAGGCTCGTCTGAGGACGACCTAGAGAGAGATTAGCTGCATTGCTAGCCACCTAAAACAAAACATCCATCCATCCATTTACTACCGCTTT
The DNA here is from genome assembly GCF_033978795.1 of Nerophis ophidion. NCBI lineage: Eukaryota > Metazoa > Chordata > Actinopteri > Syngnathiformes > Syngnathidae > Nerophis > Nerophis ophidion. The sequence continues at coordinate 53,173,399 of NC_084619.1, read as the reverse complement.
TCCCTTTCGGGGTCCCAGGAGTGCTGGAGGCTATCCCAGCTGCATTCTGGCGGTAGGCGGCGTGCACCCTGGAGAAGTCGCCACCTCCTCGCAGGGCCAACACAGATAGACAGACAACATTCACACTCACATTCACACACTAGGGCCAATTTAGTGTTGCCAATCAACCTATCCCCAGGTGCATGTCTTTGGAAGTGGGAGGAAGCCGGAGTACCCGGAGAACCCACGCAGTCACAGGGAGAACATGCAAACTCCACACAGAAAGATTGAACTCAGGACCTTCGTATTGTGAGGAAATTTCTACAAATTGGTATGCAAAAAAAAATTAAAAAAACGTTTGTCTTCTTGTCTCTCATAAGGATTGTGAACAATAGGCAAAATTCCGCCCAAAATGTGCAGTTCCCCTTTAAGCGTTGAAAGTTAAAAAGAAAAAAAATGTCCTATTTATAACACTATTATGAGTGGGGCCATTTTAAATCGCTGAAAATTTTAGTGGAACTGTCATTGCTTCGATAGATAGAAGGAGTGCCGCGTGCCTGGTGACCCTTTTCTGTCAAAGACGTGAAGATATCCCCCTATTCGGAATTATGACAACAGGACATCTGCTGATTGGAGTAAGCGTTGCTCTGGTTTGTCGACAAAATGGAAGTTGCTGGCAGTCTTCAAAGTACCCCAAAGCTGCCACAAATGATTGGAGGATGCGGGAAGAACTGTGGATTACATCGGACTGTCTACCCCGCGGTTTAGAGGACCAGTCATGGACAATTAAGAGTGAAAAGCTAATTTTATTTTCACCCGCATAAAAAAATAATTCTTACTTGGATTGTTTCCCTCGCTTCGAGACTCTCCCGTAGGACAGCGCAGTGAAGACACAACAAACTCCCTTTTTGTCTTTCATGGACACACACCTGTTGTTGTTGACTTTGGACGAGACGGTACAATACATCAAGGCCGCGGAACAGAGACACACTACGGGCTTACACACACACACACATCCACAAAAATATATGCCACACATACACACCCCACCACCCTAACCCAACGCCCTCGACGCAAATCCCATAGGGGTGATGAATGGATGGTCAGCGCCTGAGAGCTGCGACCTACCACCATGACCTTGAACTACCTTCCCTCTGTTGCTAGATATCTCAAGATGTATGTTGTAATATGTTTTTTGCAATGGAGGTTTTTTCCTTGGACTCAGTCTGGACCCCTCCGGAGGGTATAGCCTTAGACTGACATTTCTTTTACTCCCCCCTTCTCTCAATGTCACCGTTTTCTCACCTTTTTAAGGAGCGCCTTAAGTGGCTGATCCGTTGGCGGTCTCGTCTTGTCCCCCCCCTTTAACAAATGTCTGCTCTTAGCGGGACTGTGCCGAAAATGAAATTTCGTTGTACTTGTGCAATGACAATAAAGATCTATCCTATCCTATCCTTCAAAAATAATTATGAATTAAAATCAATGATGTTTGGAATTATAGCCGTATTAAAGGGTTCCAATTTTTTGGGGGGGAAATATTACATAATTGTTTTTTTGACATTAAAAAAATCGGTTTTGTCAAAAAGGGCCCAAAACTAGAAAAACGTTTCTTTAGGCAGGTCTAGAGATGTATGCGTTGAATAATTTTTTTTTTTAAGTAATATAGGACTTAATATTTAAAAAATATATATGACTGAGACCCTTCTGGGGACCCTGGAACCAAACTTGAGGTGAGCACAAAAGATGAAAAAATATTACTAAAACAAATTATATGAAAATGGCCCCCGCATGCTCTCTTCTTTGAGTGTGTGGCCCTCAGTGGGAGAAGTTTGGACATTCCTGGTATAGCAAGATAACGTGATGTCATTTTCCTCCTCTTCGATAGATAACGCCTCCTGCGAAGATGTAGCAGCCTCCTCAGATGACCCAAAGAGTCAAGGTAAGCTCATAAAAAGGTGACAGATGTGGCAAAATGAGGTCAACAGCCCCCCTGGTGGACTTAGGGCCCTCCTGCTTGCCTCTTTGATTAAAACTGATCCACACTCGAAGCTATCTAAAGCAGGATTGACTGCAGCCTGCAAGACGCTTTTCAGGGCGATTAACTTACAGCAAGGCAGCAATAAATCAACACCACTTTAATGTCGCTGACCCAGATGTTGAACATTCATTAAACGAGGACCAAACCGCTTTTATCACTGTTAAGATGAGGTCCTAATTCTTCAAACCGCCGACACTCTCACCATGGCTCCTGGAAAAACATAGACCTGAACTTTCTCAGGTCATTCATGCATCAGTGGATGCTACTTAGCGGATGGCTTCCACTAAAAGGTCCATTTTCTACGTCTGTACTAACGAGATGTGTTTGTTCACCTTTAGAAGCGCTTTTGTAATGTTTTATAGCAGGAGTGTCCAAAGTTCGGTCATTTGCGGCCCGCAGCTTATTTTTGATTGGCCCGCAACACAATTTAAAAATACTAAAAAAAAACCTTAAAAAGTGGATTGAATGAGCAAACGGGTGAAATGTAATGAGAAATTGTTGGAATATTGACACTAATAACAAAAAAAACTACTCACATTTTTTTTTAAAAACCTTATAATCCATGAAGCGTTGAAAGTTTATAAGTTATTTTTAACACTTTTATGAATGGGAACTCTTGGATTCCTTAGCCCTTTAGTCTTCCCATCCATCCATTTTCTACCGCTTATTCCCTTTTGGGGTTGCGAGGGGCGCTGGCGCCTATCTCAGCTACAATCAGGCGGAAGGCGGCGTACACCCTGGACAAGTCGCCAGCTGATCGCAGGGCCAACACAGATAGACAGACAACATTCACACTCACATTCACACACTAGTGGCAATTTAGTGTTGCCAATCAACCTATCTCCAGGTGCATGTCTTTGGAAGTGGGAGGAAGCCGGAGTACCTGGAGGGAACCCACGCATTCACGGGGAGAACACGCAAACTCCACACAGAAAGATCCCGAGCCTGGGATTGAACCCAGGACTACTCAGGACATTCGTATTGTGGGGCAGACGCACTAACCTCTTTTCCACAGTGAAGCCACCCCTTTAGTCTGATTGTTCAAAAAAATAATAATGACCCAAGAGCAATGTTGTATGAATTATTTACCCATTTAATGCTCCAATTAATGGTAAATGGTAAATGGGTTGTACTTGTATAGCGCTTTTCTACCTTTTTAAGGAACTCAAAGCGCTTGACACTATTTCCACATTCACCCATTCACACACATTTATTTATTTATTTATTTAAAATGGCCCACATATTCTTTCATTTTAAAGTGTGGAAAAAGTTTGGACACCCCGGTTTTATACGTCCACATTAACTTAACAGATGCCATAAGTCACATACTGTACAACAACTCCAAAAGAAGGACTTAAAAGTTAGCAACACTAGCATAGCGACGCGAGCCACATGCTAACTGACACACTCGCATCACAGTAGCGGATTTGATAAATGTCGCCTTTCTTCTTCCGCACCGTGGCTGCTTTCTTTGTTCCTATGGGGGCCATATTGGGGCCGTATCCTGGCAGTCGGCCGCACTTCTTGCCCCTCCGCCTGGCAGGCGCCATCTGTTGTCCCAGCATGGGGTTGTGGACGCTGTCAAGCCTTCATGTTACTTCCTGTGTGTGTGTCACTACATGTTAGTGTTTATCAATCTGTCTGTCTTCCTTTTTGTCCCGCCCTCCCAGCCTCCAGACCCTCCAGTTTCCATAGCAACAGGACCACCAGTAGTAATAGTAACAATAACTCCCAGCTCACCTCTCCCCTGGAGGGCAAAGGTACCCTCCTCTTCCTTCTCCTTTTGGATTATGGTTGTCGGACCGCATTACACAACGTTAGACAGTTTATGACACATGCTAACGCGATGGCGTCCCCGCAGGCACGTTGAACGGCAGCCTGAGTCGTCCTCACAGCGAGAGCAGCGGCGAGTTCAGTCTGAGTTTGGACCAGGAGGCGTGGTCAAGCAGCGGCAGCAGTCCCGTCCAGCAGCCTTCGTCTTCGCGCTCGTCCCACCAGAGCCCCGTGCCCACCCGGTGCTCCTTGGAGCCGCCGAGCAACGCCACGGGAAGCACCGCCCCGCTTCAGATCAGGAAGACGGCGTCGCCGGGCAGCGAGGTGCTTTCTCTGCAGCAGTTCCTTGATGAGGGCATCGACCCCGCAGAGGTGAGACTGCTCACCATCTTACTTTGTTTGTGCTTTTATCAGATCAGTTGTATTTTTTGTTTTTAATTGTACATTCTACAGGTAAGATGATAAAATACTGGCGTACCCCAGGGATCTATCTTGGGACCAAAATTGTTCAATCTCTATGCAAACGACAGCTGTGAAATTACAAAGGATTCAAAGCTAGACGGAGTAGACAGTGACAGGGTAAAATAAATCACATTTCCAGGTGTAATAGTAGATAATAAAATAAAGTGGGCATTCCCTATTAAAATATACAACATAAGATGGCAAGAAATACTTCAAAATTGATTAAAAAAAAATCTGTTCTCGACCAAAAATCCCTCCATATTCTCTACTGCTGGTCAAACTTTGTGTTTGCAAAGAAAGTAAATTATAATTAGAATTGAATACATAAATTGTGTTAAATGTCATGTATGTATTTTATGTACAATCACATTTAATCAATTATTTCATTATTTCACTGTTTAATAATAATTTAATGATGTATTTATATATTTTACAATTTAATTTATTCAAGATTGATTTAGTTATTTATTGACTTGATTAATTGTTTTACAATTTAATTATTTTTCATGATTTGAAAATGTATCTAATTTCAGGATTTATTTAATGATTTCCCAATTAATTAGTTATTTATTTCATGATTATATTAGTTTATTTTAGGATTTAATTATTTATTAAAATTTCTGTGATTTATTTCACAATTTATTTAGTCATTTCATTATTGGATTAATTATTTCACAATTTAAATATTTCATGATTTAAGAATTTATTTAATCATTTCATGATTTATTTCATTACTCTACATTTACGTTATCTAATAATTGATTTAATCATTTCATGGTTTATTTAATTAATTATATATTTCATAATTGCGTTATGCATTTATATTTCCATTATTTATTTATTTCATATTTCATCATTGAATTATTTGATTATATATTTACTGATTTAATTATTCATTGATTTATTTAATTATTTTATCATTTAATTATTTAATAATTTATTTATAGATTTCAGGATCTGATTAATAATTTCACAATTTGATTAATTATTTAATAATTTAATGATATATTTAATTATTTCATGAACATTTGTGTCCGCGCTTATTTATTTGTTTTATTTTGTCGTATTTGATGCTCCATACTTTTGATGCTAAGTGCTTTTTTTCCCGCAAATGAAACCTCCACTGATGTCACTTCCCCTCCTGTGGTGTAGTCGGGCAGCCAGGAGAACCTGACCGTGGACTCTCCTCGCCTCTCCACTTCGTCTGACCGCACCCCCAAAGAGCGCCCCGCCACCAAAGGGCGCGGCATACTACGCTCCTCCAGCGGGAAAGCGGCGCCGGTCAGCGCCGATCGCCCGCCCAGGTCCTCGGGGCAACCGGGGCGCCCGACCCTGCGCAAGGCGGAGAGCACCCGCGTGAGGGGCTCGGCCCGGCCCAGCCTGTCCACGCAGGGCAAGGCCACGTCGGTGTCGGAGCGCCTGGACTCGGCCTCGTCCACGCTGCCCCGCGCCAGCAGCGTCATCTCCACGGCGGAGGGCAGCTCGCGGCGCACCAGCATCCACGACATGCTGTCTAAGGACAGCCGCCAGCCCGTGTCCGTCGACGCGTCACCTCCTGCCGGTCCCGCCAAACCCGGGCTCCGTGCCCATCCCGCACCCAGTGAGTACCACCCAAAGGTACCCTCTAACACCACCATGCCAAAGTCCACCAGCTTACCCTGCCATAGCGGGGACGACCCCGACCTCCCGACCCTCGAGTCTTTCCTGGGCCCTTCCTTCACCGCGGAGTCGGTCTTCATGGACTCAATCTTTAGCGAGTCTTCGGGCAAAAACCTCCCCTTCCTGTCCCTCAACCCCACCCTGGTCAGCAACATCAGCGGACCCCCCGCCGCTAACTACACCTCCGGCCAGAACCAGACCACCCAGCAGAGCCAATCAGACGACCTGCAGAGGTCCGGTCCAGAACCTGTGGACCATTTGGACTCAGAGGAGAACCAGTCGCTGTGGTTCGAGTACGGGTGTGTGTAAAGGACGGAAGGGGAGGTTCTGGCCTGCTGACAGACGCTCACACAACTCGTGCATGAATATTTCTTTTTTTCCCTCTTATGGTGTTCTGATCTGTTCCTCACTAGTTTTGACCGTGACTATTACCTGCATCAGGGCTATTGTTCCAGTCAATAGCCTGGTCCCACCCAGAAACCAATGTCATTTTCCACCTGCACCTTTTTCAAGCTCGCATTTAAATGGCTTTTTCTTTGGTTTTGGTGCTTACCGTATTTCCTTGAATTGCCGCAGGGCATATGGGTCAAACTCGCTTCGCAAAATAATTAGCGCATGCTTAGTATTACCGCCTGGTCAAACTCGTGACGTCACGAGTGACACTTCCCCTGTCATCATTTTCAAAATGGAGGAGGCTGATTTCAATACCGGTAATTTGAAATCGCATAAAGGGAAGAAGATTAAGAGCTATTCATTAGGATTTAAGGTCCAAGCTTATTTCACACTGAAATTTTTACTGCATGCCTTTGGTAAGTGCCGGAGTGAGAAGAGGTTTTAAAATAATTAGCGCGTGCTTACTTTTACCACATGCCTTTGGTAAGCGCAGGAGTGAGAAGAGGTTTTAAATTAATTAGCGCCCCGGCGGCAATTCAAGGAAATACGGTGTGTGATTTCCCCCGGGAAGTGGGCTTCTTCTTCCTCATATTTGACCCGGTGACTAAAGTGGCGTTGGCGGAAGTGAAAAGCGAGTTTGCGTGAAGGTCGTAACGAAAGTGATGCTGGGGACTTGTACATACGCGCTAACTTATAACCTCTCAAAGACGAGCACTGCTTCCTGTGCTAACTTGTAGAGTCTTTATTTATTCCCTCTAGCTGTTGTTGTTATTATTATTATTATTATGTGTGTGTGTGTGTGTGCGTGCACGTGTAACAACCACATTGCTTTGTCCCACAGATGTGGAGGGCAGAAAGTCAAAAAGCAGGAGTGGCGAGCCGCCAAGTTGCTAAGCCCCGCCCACGTCTTCCCTCTGATGGGGGCGCGTGGTGAGTGAGTGCGGGTGGTTTGGGTGGATGGTGGGTGCTTGTCTCCATGGGAACCTCCAACATGGTGTCATACCTTACTCCCTGCCCCGAAACTAAAACCACAGACGCCTCCAACATGGCACTCCATGTGGCCTTTTTTTTTCTTAGTTTGTTTGCATGGCTTTTTGTGTGTTGCTATGACGACACCTGCAGTTCCCGGCCGGCTGCTTCCTGTTTCCTTTCATTCCCATCATCATCAACTTCCTTTCCTACTTCCTGTCAGTCTCTTAAGTGTGTATCAGCCCTCACATTTCAGCACGCATCCTATCAAGGGGACAATACTATAGAAATGATGCACTTTGAAGTACCGTATTTTCCGCACCATTGAACACACCGTCATACGTACAAGCCGCACCCACTAAATTTTAGAAGAAAAAAATATTTTCTATATATAAGTTGTAAAAATAAGTTATTTACACACAAACATAAATTATTAAAACCCAATTGTTTCCAAACAGTGACTGTAGCTATGTGAGCTAGCTTCAATCCTCTAAACCAGGAGATAAATTTGCTAAGTATAAAAATGAGCCGGAATTTTTGAATGAAAGAAACTGCTATGCTAAATGTGTCCACTAGATGTCACAATAGCAATTCTTTGTATATTTGTCGATGATGCTAAATATGTAAAAAAAATAATAAAAATAAACCACATGATGTTAGTGCACCAGTTGAGGAAAGTAATTTGATTTTGATATTATATTTTTATCTTTATAGATTGAAAATTAACACCAATGAGTTGACTGATGTACATTATCACATAATTTAATCAGAAAGTATAAATAACGGCAAAAAAAGTTAGAATACTATTAAACACAACATGTAAGTGTAAAAAAAAAAAAGCAACAACATTATGATTTGTAAATTTTCTTGTTCTATTTTTAAACAAAGAAAACAATCACAAGTTGTCTTTATTTTTAAGTTATCGTGCCGTTATTTTACCAGTCCGGCCCACTTGGGAGTACGTTTTTCTCCACGTGGCCCCCCATCTAAAATGAGTTTGACACCCCTGCTCTAAAGAGATTCAAAAACTCCAGTGACGTTTTAGTGAATTTTTGAAACGGAAACAACACAAAAAAAAATCCATTTTAAATTATCAATTCTAAAACAGACACTCGTGAATGTGTTAGCATATTAGCTGATGCTAACGATGCAAGCTTCACGTGCAAATATGCATGAAAACACTTGGGACGGTGTAGTAAGGAAAAATTGTTGTAGTTATATTGCAAAACTCACAAACGTTGCTCAGAGTGATGAATGAAGAACCCATGCGAGTAGGAACGTTAAGGACGGCTAGGAGACGGAACGGCACTTGTACTTTAGGTTTTAAGCTCGAAACAGAAAGGCACTGCAGCACCTGCAATAAGAATAACACACCTTTTCAGTGTCTTTGCTTGTTTTTTGTTTTTTTTTACTGTTTCCATAATCCATAAATTAAGCCACCGGGTTCAAAGGGTAGGTAAAATAATTGCAGCTTATAGTTCGTAATTTACTGTACAGCTTGTATAGCAGCAGGAATTAATTGTACACACTTATTATTGTGTATCACAGTGAACACCAGCGTTCCCTCAATGAAACCTCATCTCTCTCAAATCCGGCGGCACTCGTGCACGTTAACACCACCTTACTTGACCGTGGGCAAGACACAATCATTTTTCTCCTCACTTTCTATTTAGACTTTTTTTCACAAGCTATACACGGACTACTCTTAAAAATAGAATAATAATTTTAGACTCTTTCACATGCTATACAAGCTGTACACGGACTACTCTAAAGAAAATAAGACTTTTGACTATTTTTAGTAGTGACCCTTGACAAGATACGCTGTCATGAAAATACTGAGATGTCCTTTTCTTGCCTACTTGTTTCTGAACTGCTCTCTCCATCTTCACACTCTTCTTCTATTTTTCTTCTTCTTGCCTTGCCGGGGAGCTCAGCAAGCGAGGTGGCCTTGGAGTGTCGGAAGCCGAGTAGAGAGCGGCGTCCGCAGGGAGGAGAGAGAAAAAAAAGATTGTAAAATCCTGCGTGTTTATTTCTTCCCGCGCCTGAGTAGAGAACGTTTGCCTCCGTCTCTCTTTGGTTTTTTTTTTCTTCCTTGAATCAAGGAAACAGACGAAGATGTACCAGTTATTTCCCTGTTCCCCTTTTTTTTTTTTTTGTTTGTTTGTTTGTGGCGGACTGCACTGCAACGTGTCCTTCAGCGTGATGGACTGTGACGATACACTACACTTTGTGGAAAAATGAAAGACGATTTAAGTGCCAATGTTCAAGTCACAGCCAAAAAGAGGAGAAAAGGGAGATTGTGTTTGAGCAGCACAATTGATTGACGGCATGGTTCAAGTCTCACATGCTTCCAACTGGAGAACGACAATGTGCATGGAGCAGTCAGTGGACCAATCAGCACGCTTCGTCTGGATTCAAAATGACTGCATAAGCCATGACAGTTGTGTGTGTGCGTGTGTACACGTGTGTCTCATCTTAACTTGCGTAACAATAGGATCAAGTAAGTCAGTTCTCTGTCATCTTACTCTCACACACATTAATCAGAAAAGCACACACACACTCTTTCTCTCAGTAAGCCAACTTTCAAAAGTGTCTAGCTGACCTTTGACCTGCAGAGCATTATTGTTGCCGTGACGACAAACACAATGGCGCTGGCGAGTTTTCCTCTTTTTCCACTTTTGCATAAATCCATTTGATGTCATTAAAATTCATCAAGAGCAACGTGTGTGTGTATGTTCACTTTTTTTCCTGTCTTACTAGTGGTTATTTTATCAACTGCAGAGAGTTGCAGGTGTTTATTATATCGTATTACTGTATATACAATACCAGTCAGGTATTTTTCACCCATTCTCATGCTATTTAATGAGTGCGTATTTTATATTTTAGAATATGTTAATCATTAATAAATAATAAACAATTTTCTGTGAGGGACATTTCAAAATATTGTTGCCTGAAACATTTTAAAATGTTATATTTTAGTATTTGAAAAATATTTTCCCCACGAATGATTAAAATAAACAAAAAAATATATGCATGTTATCTAATTAATTATTCATGTTTACATTAATTAAATGTATTATGTTCAATATTTATAACGTACGTACATATATAGTATATATACTGTATCTATATATATGTGTATATATGCATGTATATATGTATATATACATACTTATATATGTGTATATGTATATATATAATATATAATTATGTATATGTATTATATACAAAAGTATGTGTGTGTATATTGTATATATATATATATATGTATATGTCTATATATGTATGTATATGTATATATATACACAGGTGCTGTTCATATTAGAATATCATGAAAAAGTTTATTTCAGTAATTATATTTAGAACGGGAAACTTACATATTATATCAATTCATTACACACATAGTGATATATTTGAAATGTTTATTTCTTTAAATTTTGATCATTAGTACTGACAATTACTGAAAATCCCAAATTCAGTATCTCAGAAAATTAGAATATTACTTACGACTAGTACCCAAAAATATTTTTTAGAAATGTGTGCCAACTGAAAAGTGTGAACATGGAAAGTTTCAGTATGTAAAGCAATCAATACTTAGTTGGAGCTCATTTTGCCTGAATTGCTGCAGCAATACGGCGTGGCATGGAGTCCACCAGTCTGTTGCACTCCTCAGGTGTTATGAGAGCCCAGGTTGCTTTAATAGTGGCCTTCAGCTCTTCAGCATTGTTGGGTCTGGCATCTCGCATCTTCCGCTTCACAATACCCCATAGGTTTTCTATGGGGTTAAGGTCAGGTGAGTTTGCAGGCCAATCAAGAACAGGGATACCATGGTCCTTAAACCAGGTACTGGTAGATTTGGCACTGTGTGCAGGTGCCAAGTCATGTTGGAAAATGAAATCTTCACCTCCATAAAATTGGTCTGTGGCAGGCAGCATAAAGTGTTCTAAAACTTCCTGGTAGACTGCTGCATTGACCCTAGACCTCAGGAAACAAAGTGGACCAACACCAGCAAATGACATGGCACCCCAGACCATTACCGATTGTGGAAATTTGACACTGGACTTCAGGCAACGTGGATTCTGTGCCTCTCCTGTCTTCCTCCAGACTCTGGGACCTTGATTTCCAAAGGAGATACAAAATTTACTTTCATCTGAAAACATAACTTTGGACCACTCAGCAGCAGTCCAGTCGAGCCCAGACGAGACGCTTTTGACGTTGTCTCTCATTCAAGAGTGGCTTTACACAAGGAATGCGCCAGCTGAAGCCCATATCTTGCATACGTCGGTGCGTGGTGGTTCTTGAAGCACTGACTCCAGCTGCAGTCCACTCTTTGTGGATCTCCCCCACATTTTTGAATCGGTTTTGTTTGACAATCCTCTTCAGGGCGCGGTTATCCCTCTTGCTTGTACACTTTTTCCTACCACATCTTTGTCCTCTCTATTAATGTGCTTGGACACAGAGCTCTGGGAACATCCAACCTCTTTGGCAATGACGTTTTGTGTCTTGCCCTCCTTCTTTAAAGTATCAATGGTCATCTTTTGGACAGTTGTCAAGTCAGCAGTCTTCCCCATGATTGTGTGTCATACAGAATCAAAGCCGGAGACCATTTAAAGGCTTTTCCAGGTGTTTTGAGTTAGTTAGCTAATTAGAGTGTAGCACCAGGTGTCTTCAATATCTGACCTTTTCACCATATTCTAATTTTCTGAGATGTTGAATTTAGGGTTTTCATTGGTTGTCAGTTATAATCATCTCATTTTTGGCAAAAAACACTTGAAATGTATCAGTCTGTTTGGAATGAATGTATACATTCTACAAGTTTGACTTTCTAAATGGAATTAGTGAAAGAAATAAACTTTTTCATGATATTCTAATAATATGACCAGCACCTGTATGTGTGTGTACAGGATGTATATATCAATCCATCAATTTTGTACCGTTTGTCCCTCTCGGGGTCACGGGGGGTGCTGGAGCTTATCCCAGCTGCATTCGGGCGCCACCTCATTGCAGAGTGCTTTTATAATTGATGACAAAACGTACTGTATTGGTTAGTATAGAAGTATATATGAAACTATATACAATGGATATATGTTATATAAAGTAATATATTTCAAAATGACTGCAGTATCAAATGTAATCCATTTCAAACATGACGAAATATACAGTATCAGTGTGAATATACAAATACTAGTAAACAATATATATACATATATATTGCATACAATAATATATATGAAAATAAATACAGAATAAGTCATACAATAAAATTAGAAAGTGTTACTGTTTTATTATAAATTCATTATAAACATCAACTATAACCTGGTCTATAGCGCATTCTAGTGGTAATTTGGAGAACTGCATTTGGGAAACAGGTGGGATAAACGTTACACCCATAGACATCTACACCTGCGGCGATTAGGAGGCGACTTGTCCAGGGTGTACAGCATCTTCCGCCCGATTGTAGCTGAGATAGGCAACAGTGACCCCAAAGGGAATAAGCAGTAGAAAATGGATGGATGGATGGACATCTACACCTGCAAACTTTCATATATCAGTACAGTGCTACTTTAAGAGGGTACAGCATCAAGATGACTTGGTAACTTTTTTGCTATCTGAAAATGGCCAAAACAGTCTATATTGTAAGCATATAATGAAAGGTAGAGATTTGAAAATGCACTTTTACATTTTCACATCGTCATTTCCTCTGTTTGGATGAGTTGATATTTTAACCAGAATTGTGCATACATTTAGTAAAGGAGTGATGAATACAATGCATTTTATTTTGAAGGGAAACCCGTCATTAAAGGATCAGTAATCTATGTCAGTGGTTCTCAACCTTTTTTCAGAGATGTTCCCCCTGTGAACATTTTTTAAATTCAAGTATACCTAATCAGAGCCAAGCATTTTTGGTTGAAAAAAAGATATAAAGAAGTAAAATACAGCACTATGTCATCAGTTTATGATTTATTAAATTGTATAACATTGCAAAATATTGCTCATTTGTAGTGGTCTTTCTTGAACTATTTGGAAAAAAAGATGTAAAAATAACTTAAAACTTGTTGAAAAATAAACAAGCGATTCAATTATGAATAAAGATTTCTACACACCGTATTGCCTTGAATTGCCGCAGGGCATATAGTATGCGCCTGCTTTGAATTACTGTTGGGTCAAACTCGCTTCGCAAAATAATTAGCGCATGCTTAGTGTTACCGCCTGTTCAAACTCGTGACGTCACGAGGGACACGTCCCCTGTCATCATTTTCAGGCTGATTTCAATACCGGTAATTTGAAATCGCATAAAGGGAAGAAGATTAAGAGCTATTCAGTAGGATTTAAGGTCCAAGCTTCCATCACACTCAATTTTTACTGCATGCCTTTGGTAAGTACCGGAGTGAGAAGAGGTTTTAAAATAATTAGCGCATGCTTACCTTTACCGCATGTCTTTGGTAAGCGCAGGAGTGAGAAGAGGTTTTAAAATAATTAGCGCTCCAGGGGTAATTCAAGGAAATACGGTAGAAGTAATCATCAACTTAAAGTGTCCTCTTTGGGGATTGTAATAGAGATCCATCTGGATTCATGAACTTAATTCGAAACATTTCTTCACATTAAAAGAAATCTTTAACATCAATATTTATGGAACATGTCCACACAAAAAATCTAGCTGTCAACACTGAATATTGCATTGTTGCATTTATTTTCACAACTTACATTCATTTTTTGTTGAAGTATTATTCAATAAATATATTTATAAAGGATTTTTGAATTGTTGCTATTTTTAGAAAATGTTTAAAATTTCACGTACCCCTTGGCATACGTTTAAGGACCCCCAGGGGCAGGGGGGCCGAAACGGGGGGGGGGGGGGGAGATGGATTCTAGGGGCCCATGACGGAGGGGGGCCCAGAGAGGCCCCTAATGATGATGAAATGATGTGTTGGGGGCCCTGTAAAGATTATTTTCATGGGGCTCAAAATCCCTAGCGGCCCCCCTGCCCAGGGGTACGCGTACCCCCATTTGAGAACCACTGCTCTTTGATTGATTGATTGATACTTTTATTAGTAGATTGCACAGTACAGTACATATTCCGTACAATTGACCACTAAATGGTAACACCCGAATAAGTTTTTCAACTTGTTTAAGTCGGGGTCCACGTTAATCAATTCATTCTATGTAATAAAAATCAGTTGTGCAATGAGATTGTAATAAAACTAATTGGATTTCATGACGAAGCACTATTTTTAAGGAATATACATTCAATTTTTGTGCATAAATAATGATTTTGTATCTGATAGTGTTGAGAGTTGTACTTACAAAACGTATTAACCGGAAATACCATTTTTTTTTAATGTTAATTTCCTGTTGTAAGACGGACCTTTTTTGTCGTCGGACGCAAAACCTCAACGGCCAATCAGAATCATTTGTCTCAAAGGCACTTCCGCCCATGTGACAAACTGTCATGGAAGCCCGCTCGCGCATGTCTTGGTCGTAAAGTCACTCTTTTTTTGATTTGGTATTTGTTCCAAAATGGGGTTTTTACTCCAGCTAGGCCGCGTTTTTCCTCTCCGCCACGTTCGCTGGTGTCACCAGAGTGTTTACAGAAGTCACGAACATGTACGACGCGTGGCAGTGGACCTTGGAGAGAAGTGAGTGGACTTTTCCTTGCCCTAGTCTCCCATTCATTCTGATAAGTTTCAATTTACCCAGAAGGGCTCCTCAGGTGAAGGTCACAACAATAAGACACTATCAATCAATGATTATTTATGTGTGGAGCAGCAGACGGCGTCCACAAAGTACATCCATACATACACAACGACGTCCTCGGTTCTGATTCCGCATCAGGGCAAGAAAAAACTCAACCCAATGGGACAATGAGAAACCTTGGACAGGTCCAGGAATGTTTCATAATGTCTTAGCTTAGCCTTATTTCTACAAGCACATGAAGCGAGTGCAATGATTATTCGAGCTCATTCTGATTTTGTAGGTTCACCCCATAACAAATACATAAACAGCTCCAAATTGTAATGGTAAATTTAATCTAGAGATGTCCAATAATGGCTTTTTTGCCGATATTGTCCAACTCTTACCTACTGATTACAACAGTGGTTCTTAACCTGGGTTCGATCGAACCCTAAGGGTTCGGTGAGTCAGCTTCAGGGGTTCGGCGGAGGTCAAAACACACCCGACTCATCGTGTAAATACAAACTTCTCCCTATCGGCGTATTACGGATACGGCAACAGCTGATTGATTTGCTGGTGTGTCATTTGTTGTGAGTTTATGCACTGTGTTGGTTTTGTTTGAACAAGGTGATGTTCATGCACGGTTCATTTTGTGCACCAATAAAAAAAAACATGGTAACACTTTAGTATGGGTAACATATTCACCATTAATCAGTTGCTTATTGACATACAAGTTAGTGACATAGTGGCTCTTAATTAGTCATTATTAAGTACTTATTAATACCTTATTCGGCATGACCTTATTATAACCCTAACCCTCTAACCCTGACCCTAACCCTAACCAAATAACTCTAAATTAAGTCTTTATTACTTAGAATATGTTCCCTTAGTGTTCGAATAACTCTAAATTAAGTCTTTATTACTTAAAATATGTTCCCCTAGTGTTCGAATAACTCTAAATTAAGTCTTTGTTACTTAGAATATGTTACCCATACTAAAGTGTTACCAGAAACTTATAACTTTGTCTTGAATTCAAAGGCCTACTGAAATGAGATTTTCTTATTTAAACGGGAATAGCAGGTCCATTCTATGTGTCATACTTGATCATTTCGCGATATTGCCATATTTCTGCTGAAAGGATTTAATAGAGAACATCGACGATAAAGTTAAAAACTTTTGGTCGCCAATAGAAAAGCCCTGCCTTTACCGGAAGTGTGTGCGCGTGACGTCACGAGTAGCAGGGCTCCACACATATTCACAATGTTTATAATGGGAGCCACCAAGCAGTAAGAGCAATTCGGACCAAGAAAGCGACAATTTCCCCATTAATTTGAGTGAGGATGAAAGATTTGTGGATGAGGACGTTTAGAGTGAAGTACTAGATAAAAAAAAAAAAAAAAGAGCAGAATAAAAAAGAAAAAGCGACGGCGGAAGGCATTGTTTCCGATGTAATTAGACACATTTACTAGGATAATTCTGGAAGATCCCTTATCTGCTTATTGTTTTAATAGTGTTTTAGTGAGATTCTAAAGACATACCTGAAAGTCGGATGGCTGCGGTGAATGCCAGTGTCTCTCAGAGAAGCCAATGGAGGAGCCAAGATCCCAGCTGCCTTTTTGAGCTGCAGGAGGAAGTCCCATAATCCACTGATTTCTCCGGTAAGACTTAATTTCACAATTTTCCCATCCAAAGACATGCTGGTTGACGTAGAGAAACATGTTTGCTTGACCGCTCTGTGTTAAAGCTTCACAACAAACAAAGAAACACCGGCTGTGTCTCGGTGCTAAAGACAGCTGCAATCCCCCGCTTTCCACCAACAGCATTGTTCTTTATAGTCTCCATTAATAAATGAACAAATTGCAAAAGATTCAGCAACACAGATGTGCAAAATACTGTGTAATTATGCGGTTAAAGCAGACGACTTTTATCCGCGAGTCGTGCAGCGCTATTTCCTTACAGTCCGTGACGTCACGCGCATGCGTCATCATTCCGCAACAATAAACTCAGCGGGAAATTTAGAATTGCAATTTAGTAAACTAAACCGGCCGTATTGGCATGTGTTGCAATGTTAATATTTCATCATTGATTTATAAACTATCAGACTGCGTGGTCGGTAGTTGTGGGTTTCAGTAGGCCTTTAAATACAGATTACGATATCAACCGATACCAATATATACAGTTGTTAAATGCCTATTTTAGTTATGACGCCCCGCTGGATGCATTAAACAATGTAACAAGGTTTTCTAAGATAAATCAACTAAAGTTGTGGAAAAAAATGCCAACATGGCACTGCCATATTTATTATTGAAGTCACAAAATACATTATTTTTTTAACATGCCTGTTAAAAAAAAGCATGAAGAGGTTGAGGTGGGAGGGCTGGGTGTATATTGTAGAGTTAGAGCTGCAAGGGATTCTGGGTATTTGTTCTGTTGTGTTTATGTTATGATACGGTGCGGATGTGCTCCCGAAATGTGTTTGTCATTCTTGTTTGGTGTGGGTTCACAGTGTGGTGGATATTTGTAACAGTGTTAAAGATTTTTATTTGGCCACCCTCAGTGTGACCTGTATGGTTGTTGACCAAGTATGCATGCATTCACTTGTGTGTGTGAAAAATCGTAGATATTATGTGATTCGACCGGCACGCAAAGGCAGTGCCTTTAATGTTTATTGGTGCTGTGTACTTCTCCCTACGTCCGTGTACCACTCCGTACAGCGGCTTTTCAAAAAGTCTTAAATTTTACTTTTTAAAACTGACACCGATAATTTCCGATATTATATTTTAAAGCATTCATCGGCCGATAATTTTGGCAGTTCGATATTATCGGAAATCTCTAATTTAATCTAACGTGCAGAACCTGGAAACAAAATGTAAGAAGTGTTATGAAATAACTAAAACAAACCTCGGTTGGAAAGCACATCAATCGGATGTTTCTCTTTGTCGGTCTCTACCACCTTCCACTCCTCTTCACACATCAAAACGTCCATGTTTTGAGGCCGTCGCTTGGCAACTCCAGACCTCGAAGGTCCAGAGACTTGTTAGGTCAATCCAAGTTTGGTATTGGTTATCTGTCTCATATCAACAAAAAAACAAAACAAGTATTGGATTATATCAGCTTGCATCTAAAATGTGCGATACATGAAGTCCTGCAGTGTGTTTACTCGTGCAAATATGGACAGCCAGTTAATATCTACATGTCCTCCAAAAAGCCAATAGGATTGGTGTTTTCTTCTAGGTAATTTATAAAAAGTAAACATGGTAAGTGATTATGTAGGCTACTAGGAGCTAGCAGCTGCACACAAGCTAGACATAAGTAATAAGTTTCCTTAATTTAACAATATCCATCAATCCATCCATTTTCTACCGCTTATTCCCTTTTGGGGTCGCGGGGGGCGCTGGCACCTATCTCAGCTACAATCGGGCGGAAGGCGGCGTACACCCCGGACAAGTCGCTAATTCAACAATATTGCAGGCTAAAACAGCACATTAGTCAATATGAACAAATATCAAATAAGTATAGTTGCATATTACCCATACAAAGTATCCATAGTATGTTATGTTATGGTCTTTATTGTCATTGCACAAGTACAATGGAACTTTGTTTTCAGCAAACCCCTTCAAGATTGGACAAACAAACAGTGTACAGGATTCCAGAACAGGAATGCCGATGGGTCGACACAAGGCGCCCCGTAAAAGATGGGAAAAGGGTAAACGCTGGGGGACGATGAGTAGAAAATTACAATCTCCAAAACACCTCCATAGCAAAGCACATATACATATAACAACAAACAACTCCAGACTTGCAAAAGAGGGGAGGGAGTGGGAGCTATGGTGGCCGGCTGCAGCTCTTAAAGCGCTGCCCAGTCGTCCATCACTCCTAAGGGATTCGCGTCTAGAGCATTGGATGGGGTTGTGCGGTTTGTGTGTGTGGCGTATATTTTTTGTGGATGCATGTGTGTCTGTAAGCCTGCACCGTGTCTCTGTTCTGTGGCGTTGGTGTTCTTGCAGCCGCCAGTCAGTCAAAAGTCAACAACAACAGGTGTGTGTCGATTAGAGACAAGCAGGGAGTTTGTTGTGTCTTCGCCGCACTCTCCTTCGGGAGAGTCTCGAAGCCAGGGAAACAATCCAAGTTACAATGTTTTGTATGCAAGTAAAAATAAAATGTGCTTTTTACTGTGAATTGTCTAAATTCACTGTGCTGAAATGTATCCAAAGCTGAAGCATGTTAGAAAGTAGGGCTGGACAATATGGCCTTTTATTAATATCTTGATATTTTTAGGCCATGTCACGATACACGATATATCCATCCATCTATCCATTTTCTACCGCTTATTCCCTTTGGGGTTGCGGGGGGCGCTGGTGCCTATCTCAGCTACAATCGGGCGGAAGGCGGTATACATCCTGGACAAGTCGCCGCCTCATCGCAGGGCCAACACAGATAGACAGACAACATTCACACCCACATTCACACACTAGGGCCAATTTAGTGTTGCCAACCAACCTATCCCCAGGTGCATGTCTTTGGAAGTGGGAGGAAGCCGGAGTACCCGGAGGGAACCCACGCAGTCACGGGCAGGACATGCAAACTCCACACAGAAAGATCCCCAGCCTGGGATTGAACCCTGACTACTCAGGACCTTTGTACTGTGAGGCAGACGCACTAATCCCTCTCCCACCGTGAAGCCCGATATATATATATGTATATATATATATAATCTCCTGACGATTGAGGG
Source organism: Nerophis ophidion (assembly GCF_033978795.1). NCBI lineage: Eukaryota > Metazoa > Chordata > Actinopteri > Syngnathiformes > Syngnathidae > Nerophis > Nerophis ophidion. Next base: position 53,153,723 of record NC_084619.1, on the reverse strand, counting down.
AACTCCTCATGAAACAGTTCTGTAGAGATGAAGTAGTCTTGGGATTTTTCCCACACACACATATATATATATATATATATATATATATATGTGTGTGTGGGAAAAATCCCAAGACATATATATATATATATATATGTGTGTGTATATATATACAATATATAACACGATATTTTTGCCTATGCCTTGAATTAACACTTGATGCATATAATCACAGCAGTATGAAGATTCTATGTGTCTACATTAAAACATTTTTGTTCATACTGCATTAATATATGCTCATTTTAAACTTTCATGCACAGAGAGAAATCACGACTAAGTCAATTTACCAAAACTGTATTTATTAAACAGTTATTAAGCAGTGGCACAGACATTCATGTCATTTCCAAAACAGAAAGTGCAAGATTGTCAGTGAATTTTTAAAACAAGCTATGAGTGCACTTTTGTACATGATGTCACTAGGATGACATATTAAAACAACACTAATTTAAAGTGCACTTTTAGTACAGAACGCCACTATAAAAGTAAAAAAAAAGTAAAGTGCACTTTTGTGCATGATGTCACACAAAATATTTCAATAACTGTCAAATCAAAATGAGCTGCATAATAGCTTTCTGCGGACGTTATCTTCTTCTGTTGTTGACTTTTTTTTCCATGTGGAAATAGTTGCTCCGGCATTTTGTTGGTGTGACACCGGCCGGAAATGTTGACATGCGGAGTTTCAAGCACTCCTCATTTTCTAGCGGGTGACTTTTGAGATGATGCTACATTAGCAGTGCTCCTACTTTTTGCAGCAACGCGTTGGCCGCATAAATGTTGAACATATTACCACTTGAAGCCAAACCACCGCCAGACGATGGATCCCGTGCTGTTTTTCTTGGTAACTAATTCTTCCTCCATTTGTTACCAGATTCGCACCTTCTCTCTCTCATATTACCACCCGCACTCCACCGTTAGCATCACAGCTAACGTTACCATGCCGCTACCTCTCTGGTCCGCGGTAGCGTGTGACGTTTTCACACGTGACGTGTGTAAGAAGGTGCGCTTGTTCAAGTCTCTGTGAGAAGGAGAGACAAGAAAGACTGGTAAACGCCTGTAGTGTAATGCTCGCAGCTTAAAGCAACTGCGTGAGAACATATACTCGAATATCACGATAAAGTATTTTTCTATATCGCACCGATCCAGACCTTCGATATATCGAGTATATCGATTTATCGCCCTGCCCTATTAGAAAGTATCCAATACAAACGTGTCCGCATCATTCAACAAACTGCGTCATGAGCGTAACTCAATGATTAGTGAGGCCACTGGATTTCGGCAAAAAAAACAGTTACAACTCCACTTCCAGACTGTTATAATAATAAATAGGGTAGTGTTTTTTCATACTTACCATTGTTCTCTGGTTGACTAATTTTAACTTGATCAAACCTTTTATATAATTCTACTCTAAAAAAAATTAAGGGACGGTTGGCAAGTTTGACTGGGAGACACAAGTGCTCTGTACTACTCCCTACGTCCGTGTACCACTCCGTCCACTTCCAGACTATTAAAACAATAAATAGGTTAGTGTTTTTTCATACTTACCATTGTTCTCTGGTTGACTCATTTTTACTTGATCAAGCCTTTTATATAATTCTACTCTAAAAAATAATGTATGTGTTATGATTTGTGCTGATACCAGATCGCATAAAATATTGGTAACAACCATTGCTAAAGGTTCCACTATCAGTAACATATTGGAAGTAAAAAAGTTGTATTGGGACAACCCTACTCCAATTACTGGCTAATAGAGATGCGCGGTTTGCGGTCTCGTCCGCGGATAAACCACGGGTCGGGCGGGTGACATGACGAAAAAATAGATTTTAATTAGATTCGGGCGGGTGGCGGTTGAACCATTCGGAAATATTTGATATACATGGTTCGGGGATCGGTATCCTTTACCATTCAAAGAGCTATTTAGAACCCGTGTCACCAAGCGAAGAAGACAATAGAAGACGCAAACATTCTCTAGAATGACTGCCGGCAGTCACCCAGTTAATAAGTACTAGGGTCTGCTATGAAGCCATTGGCTTTGTCGCCTTCTACAGCAGTTACGATCTGCTTGTCAGTCCAGCAACATGTTTTCTGTCAGACACACGCACACGACTGCAAGGCATACTGGGTGACACAGAGTACACTAATGGTTGTGATATAAACAATTTTAACACTCTTAGTAATATGCGCCACGCTGTGAAGACACGCCAAACAAGAATGACAAACACCTTTCGGGAGAACATTTTCAGAGTAACACAACATAAATGCAACACAACAAATACCCAGAATCCTTTGCATCCATGACAATTCCTGACTATTTTATACACCCCGCTAGCAGCAAACCCCGCCACCCCCCACTCCCCTGTTCGTCGATAAGGTGGGCGGGGTTGGGGGCGCGGGTGTGTAAAATATAGTCTGGATGTGTCACGGATGCAAAGGATTCTGGGTATTTGTTGTGTTGCGTTTATGTTGTGTTACTGTGAGGATGTTCTCCCGAAATGTGTTTGTCATTCTTGTTTAGTGTGGCCTCACAGGGTGGCGCATATTACTAAGAGTGTTAAAATTGTTTATATCACAACCATCACTGTACTCTGTATCACCCAGTATGCCTTTCAATCTTGATTGCGGAAGTTGATACAACATGTTGCTGGACTAACAATCGGATTGTACATGTTGTTGAAGGTGTCAAAGGCAATGGCTTCACAGCACCTCCTTATTCTTGTCATCAGGATGAACACCATTGGATATTCGCAAGAACGTTAGCGGCTCCCATTGTCTTCTTCACTATGTGAAACGGGTTTAAATAGCTCTTTGAGTGGTAAAGGTGGCCGACCTCTGATGTATTTCAATGGGTGGGTGGCGGGCGGTTGCGGTTCTGATAAAGTGTTGGTTTGGGTGTACGGCGGGTGGATGACGACTTTGGTGATGCGGTTGCGGATGATATAATTGCCTATCCGCGCATCTCTACTGGCTAAGTATATCAGCAAAGTTGCTAATTTGGCAACACTGATCCTTTCTGCTGTGTCTTCTTATTCTCTGGCAGACCAGGTGCATTATTGTTTGTACAGTATCTGATTAATGGCGAACAGATGAAATACTAAACGGGAGACGCGAGGCTGATGCTGTTGGGGTCATTTTCATAATTTCTCTGCTGCCAAAAACATCTCGTCGGTCCTGACTTTGGTCTAATCTAACCACGTCACATTCTTCCAATGTCTTTTGAATCAAAAACTTATTGTAAAAGCTATTTTCTCCACTTTACGTTTGTTTGTGCCTTGTAGAAAGCTTGAGATCTCCTCTGGGAGGCTGGCCAAATTTGCTGATGGAGCTGCCGTCGTTCAGGTCAGATCAGATCCATGTTTCACCCCCTCGTACTATGTTTTTATACTTTCATCTATGTTAGCGGTGCTAACTGTTGTAGCTTTGTGCCTCCGTCTGAAGCTGGGCGACACCTCCGTGATGGTGACGGCTGTCAGCAAGAGCAAACCATCTCCGTCTCAGTTTATGCCTCTGGTGGTACGCCAACATTCACTCGCATCATTTGTACATTCAAGGGAAAAGATGGTGCTCCAGCTGCAGTGCAATGTCTCATTTATTCGCAGGTGGACTACAGGCAGAAGGCAGCGGCGGCCGGCAGGATCCCGACTAACTATTTACGGCGAGAGCTGGGCACCACTGATAATGAGATTCTCACCAGCAGACTCATAGGTGAGTTACTGACATTTCGTTTTCCATATTCATTGCTAATATACACCGTTTATTTTGCTTTTTGATCTTCAGACAGATCCATCCGGCCTCTTTTCCCCGCTGGTTACTTTTATGACACTCAGGTTTGTTTCTGTTCTTACACATTTTGTTGTTGTAAACATGAAATACAGTAAGAGTAAGACCTCTTCTTTAGATCCTGTGTAACCTGCTGGCTGTGGATGGTGTCAACGATCCCGATGTACTCGCCATCAATGCAGGTACATTGCAAAATAAGAGCTGTCAAAATATAAGCTAAAAAGATTGGATTTTAGGAAAAAATACTAAAAATTTGTGAATTTAACTAGCAGCGTGGACATAATCATTTTCACCTAATAAGTCATCCTAAATTAGGATTTGTGAATCTAGAAATCAACAGGACTTTTAAGATAGAAATAAGCATTTTATTCTTAAAACAAGCATTATTCCTAGAGATGTCCGATGTTGGCTTTTTTGCCGATATCCGATATTCCAATATTGTCTAACTCTTAATTACCGATTCAGATATCAACTGATACCAAAATATACAGTAGTGGAATTAACACATTTTTATGCCTAATTTGGTTGTGAGGCCCTGCTGCATGCATTAATAATGTAACAAGGTTTTCCAAAATAAAATAAGTTATGGAAAACAATGCCAACATATCACTGCCATACAGTATTTATTATTGAAGTCACAAAGTGCATTATTTTTTTTAACATGCCTCAAAACAGCAGTTTGGAATTTGGGACATGCTCTCCCTGAGAGAGGTTGAGGTCGTTGGCATTGGGGGTGGGGGGGGGGGGGGGGGGGGAGGGGTGGCGGGGGTGTATATTGTAGCGTCCCAGAAGAGTTAGTGCTGCAAGGGGTTCTGTTGTGTTTATGTTGGGTTACGGTGTGGATGTTCTCCCGAAATGTGTTTGTCATTGTTGTTTGGTGTGGGTTCACACTGTGGCGCATATTTGTAACAATGTTAAAGTTGTTTAGACGGAAACCCTCACTGTGACCTGTATGGCTGCTGACCAAGTATGCTTTGCATTCACTTGTTTGTGTGAAAAGCCGGAGATATTATGTGATTGGGCTTAAAGGCACGCCCCCAATATTGTTGTCTGGGTGGAAATCGGTAAAAATTCGGGAGAATGGTTGCTCCGGGAGACTTTCGGAAGGGGTACTGAAATTCGGGAGTCCCCCGGGAAAATCGGGAGGGTTTGAATGTATGACTGGGAGATGCAAGTGCTCTGAACTTTTCCCTATGTCCGTGTACCACTCCGTACAGCGGCGTTTTAAAAAGCCATACATTTTACTTTTTGAAACCAATACTGATCATTTCCGATATTATATTTTAAAGCATTTAACATCCGATAATATCGGCAGTCAGATATTATCGGACAGATATTATCGGACATCTCTAGTGGCAAATAATTTGCAATGTATGGATGGAAAAGTCCACTTTTATTCTGTAGATAAGATGCTTATATTGTGATTGTTTTGTTCTTTTACAGCCTCGGCTGCTCTCGCTCTTTCTGACATCCCTTGGAATGGACCCATTGGTGAGCTGTTATTTCATTTTTTTTTGAGTCTTTTCTTTTATTAATGCCAGTTGATGTCTCAATACTGAGTACACGCCTTCATTTCAGCACCATTTTTCAAGAGACAATACTGTTGAAATGATTAGATTAGATAGATAGTACTTTATTCATTCCGTCAGGAGAGTTCCTTCAGGAAAATTACAATTTTCAGCACAATCCCATTCAAGATCAGACAAACATTACAGGGAGACAGAACAGGATCGCTGACGGGTCTGCCGGCTTCCAGCGCCCCTTACAAAAAAAGATGAGATACAGGTAAACAAGGGGGCGGGGGGAAAAATAGAAGATTAAAATGAAATTTAAAAAAAATCGGTCTTAGCCTTGGCCTTGGAGAGGGGGTGCAGACTGAGGCCAAGGGGGGAAAAAAAAAAAAAACCCCAACAACTCATAGCCATAGTACACATCCCTCTTCCATGTGTGTACGAGGGAAACATCAAAGAACACAGAGGACATTAAAGACATTAAAGCAGCAGATAAAACCAGATACATACAGCTATGAATAAAAAGTAAAAGAAACATATCCACTGTGGTGGCCTCTGCGGTGTTCCACGCCATCGTCCGCTGGGGAGGAGAGAGCATGGCCAGAGACAGGAGCAGACCCAACAAAGCAACCAAGACAGCTGACTCCACTCTCGGCCAGTGTCCAGTCCGCATGGATGAGCGAGGATACGTTCAAGGTGACTGAGGTGTCCGACACCTGCTCACCCAGTCAAGACACCGCGAAGCCTCTCCGTCCCAGCGCTCAGTGCCAGCTCCGCAGTCCTGTCCCCTCATCCGCATCTCCTCCAGTCCCTCCAAACGGACTCCGGTGTGGCAGACACCCAGCAGCTGGTCTTCATGGCCAAAAGGCTCCCGGGAGGCAGATCCAAAAGTCCACAAAAAAAGCACCACAGAGGTCACGAAAGTGCCGCCCCTTGTCACACAGTCCCAAAGGGTCCCGGACCAAAAGGCAAAAAAATATAATAACACATGAAAACAAGAGGGAAACACAAACGGATGATACAAGAGCACAGAGCTCCTGCCTACAGCAGCCACTACAGCAGCGCCATCTTGGAAAAAAAAAAAAAAAAATGATGTACTTTAGGGTAGTCAGTGTACAGCTTGTTTGGCAGTATAGTTTTACTCTCCACTAAAAAACAGCCGATACACAGCTATTATTGTTGTGTATCCGGCAAGGCAAGTGATGAGCAAGATAATTATGTCTCCCCTACAGTCGAGCAGTATACAGACTACTCTAAATAATCCAAAATATTGTAAGATTAGGGGTGTCCCAGTCCAATATTAGTATTGGTCTGATATCAGCATTGAAACAGGCACTGTATCTTATTATATAGTAGGTGGGTTGCAAACACGTGACCCAGAGGCACTTCTGGGTGTCAGGCGAGGGTCTAAGCCCCATTAGGCTACTGTTTATTAACCTGCATCAGTGCAGATTTAGGCTTATTTTGAAAGGTGTAGAGGCAAATATAAAAGTGATCATAAGATATTTAAAATGGGCTGGAGTGGATATTTACACTCTTCAAAAACAAATATTTTTTAAAAAGATTTAGAAAGTATCCAGTAACAAACATGTCAGCATGATTGGACTCGCTGTGTCAGGAGTCTAACTTAATTATTGTGGCCAATAGGTGTTGTAAAAAGCAATTTCGGTCCACTTCAAGTTAAAGTAAAAGAAGAATGGTACAAGTGAGAAGGATTTGGGCTGATTTCTGTGTCATATCAATATGGGTATCGGGCTATATACTCAAGGCTTTAATATCATGAGTGGATGATTGATGGGTTCCCACTTCTCTGTGAGCGCTTTGAGTATGTAATAATAGAAAAGCGCGATATAAAATCTAATCCATTATTAATTATTATTATTATATCAGTATCGTATCGGAAGTGTAAAAGTTGTATCGGGACACCCCTATATTAGACATTTGATGTCCTCCTCATGTCAGATGTATAATTGTATGTGTTGTAGGTGCGGTGCGTATGGGTATGGTGGATGGAGGGTTACTGGTCAACCCCACCAGGACAGAGATGTCCTCCAGCACTCTAAACATGATTATAGTCGGTGCCCCCAGCAGTCAAGTCGGTAAGTCTGGAAAATTACAAAGCTACTTTTCGGAGCCTTCCTTCCTCCTCCCTCATTGCTCCCGGTCCTCGCTATTTGCCAGTGATGATTGAAGCGTCGGCCGAGAACATGCTGCAGCAGGACTTTGCCCAGGCTGTGAAGATTGGAGTCAAACACTCGCAGCAGATCATCCTCGCCATCCAGCAGCTAGTGCGCGAGCTCAAAGTGAGCAAGCGCACGCCCGTCAAAGTGTTCTCGGCTCCGGCAGACATGGTGGCGCACGTTCGACAGTAAGACATATTTTAAACGTTATGTCTGATGTAAGCCAGGACTGCTGCTCATAGAAATACTGTAAAAGTGCATTAATAAGTGAATGCTCCTTTTAGTGATGTGCGATAACCGAGTAAAATTCAGGCTGGTATCAGCGATACCAATCCGATACTTATACTTTGTGCAAATATACCTAATGTGTCTGTTCAAATTTAAAAAAAAAATAGTGTTTTTTTTTTCAAATAAAAACAAACAAAAAAAAAATAGTAAAAATGCAAGAAAAAAGAGCAAAAAACTGAACGTAGTGAGACAAAGCTGAAATTTTTAAACCAACAATTTATAATAATATACCTAGTCACGGGGGCAGCACGGTGATAAAGGGGTTAGTACGTCCTGGGTTCTATCCTGCGCTCAGGATCTTTCTGTGTGGAGTTTGCATGTTCTCCCCGTGACGGGTACTCCAACTTCCTCCCACCTCCAAAGACATGCACCTGGGGATAGGTTGATTGGCAACACTAAATTGGCCCTAGTGTGTGAATGTGAGTGTGAATGTTGTCTGTCTATCTGTGTTGGCCCTATGATGAGATGGCGACTTGTCCAGGGTGTACAGTGCCTTCCGCCCAAATTTAGCTGAGATAGGCTCCATCACCCGCGCGACCCCGATCTGGACAAGCGGTGAAAATTGATGGATACTTAGTCACCTACAGTACAATGTTTTGTCTTTAAATATATACACATAGGTTGACTGGCAACACTAAAAAGTGGCCCAAGTGTGTGAATGTGAGTGTGAATGTTGTCTGTCTATCTGTGTTGGCCCTGCGATGAGGTGGCGACTTGTCCAGGGTGTACGACGCCTTCCGCCCGATTGTAGCTGAGATAGGCTCCAGCACCCCCCGCGACCCCAAAGGGAACACGCGGTATAAAATGGACGGATGGATGGATGTATGGTAATATCTGATTAGCATTTGTTTTTGATAAAAATATGTTAAACACCCCATATAATATATTACAAGCTTTCAAAATAAAAAATAAAATGCATTTTAAATACAAAGTTTAGTTAGTTAAATAAAACAAAAATAATACTAAATTATGAAGTAATCTATTTGAATAATTACAACAATCATAATAAACACTGTTAAATATGTAACTGAACATTAACATTTTCATACAGGCAGAATTTTTGACGCACTATGTTTTGCAGGTACACAGTCATATTAATAATATTATTAATAATTTTATTCTATTCTTACATGGGGAAAAAACAGCAAAAATGTAAGAAAAAAAATCTGAAAGTAATGAGAAAAAGATGACATTTTTAAACTAATAATTGATAATAATATGCTTAGTCACCTGTAAAGCAGTTTTGTCTTCAAATATATATACGGTAATAATATTTAAAAAATAAATAAAGTTTAGACACTCCTGATTTAAAATATTAGAAATTCTCAAAGTAAAAATACACTTTAAATACAAACACAATTTAGTTAGTTAAATAAAAATAATTATGACGTAATCAATTTGAAAAATAACCACAATAATGATAAACACTGTTAAATATGTAACTGAACATTATTATTTTCATACAGGCAGAATGTTTGACACATTAGTTTATGCATTTACGCAATTATATAAAAAAAATTAATATTATACATTTTATTCTATCCATACATGGGGGAAAAAACTACAGTAAAAACATAAGAAAAAAGTACAAAAATAATTGTATTTAATGAAGAAAAGCTGAAATGTTCTACCTATTAGTTAATAGTGATATACATAGTTACCTATAATACAATGCTGACACAATATGTGTTTTTAGCCTTATGTAAAATAGAAAAATATCAATATGGCCCCCGCATATTTTGACTTTTCAGTATCCGGCCCCTGGCGGAAAAGGTTTGGGACACCCCTGAACCTAAGTATACAAAAGTATTGATATTTTGATTTGAGAATTGTTAGTAGAACATAAAGATCTGGTATCGTTGGTATTGATATTTCAGTATCGAGTCACAGTGGCGCCTTTACATTGTTAAAGTTAATGCTGGGGCATTTTGCAGCAGAGAAAAACTAATTTATAAAAAAAGGTTATGATTTATTCTCTTGTCATTACATACAGTGAATAAAATTCCGTTTTCTTATTCAGCAATGTCAGTGCAAATGTTGAGGCTCCACATTGTGTTGTTTCCTACCAACTGCTGCGAGCGGGGCACAAACTCAGGTTGCCAGCATGAGAGGCGAGCGTGCTGTCCACCGAGCTACAAGTAACATCCATTACACAAGGACAAGGCAACTGTGAAATGACAGCATATTGATGGTATTGAATATAATTAATATGAATATATTTTTTAATGAATACATTAATAAAATTAAAGCTGCAAGCAGCGATGGACTGGACCGACTTTTGCTGGTGATTCCTGCCTTTACCCATTCAACATATCTTTACCTGCACATTACCTACCCTCCCTGCATCCTGGGGTCACACTGGTGCATCTGTCTGTCACCCATACGCGGAGGTGCTTCCTGCCATCACCAAAACAACATATTTTTACCTGCATATTACCTACCTTCTCTTTATCCTGGTGTCAAACTGGGGCCTCCTTCTTTCACCCAGTCAACATATCTTTACCCGCACAGTACCTACCTTCTCTGCATTGTGTGGTCATGCTGGTGCTTCCTGCTTTTAAGCGGCCATCTTGAGACGGCAGCAGAATTAGCGCAGCGGTTCTTTGAAGGCTCGTAAAATCAAAACCGGAGCAGTTATTAAAACTATTTTCTCAACTTTTAATCAGAAGAGTTTAGGATCTCTTCTGTGCGTGTTTGAAGCCGACACAACAAACGCGCTCAGCGGAGATAATGTTTGAAAGAAGGTGACGGGTTTTTACAAAACTTTTGTTTTGAAGGGGTAACTGCCAACTTCCTGTTGATTTTTGCTAAAGGAGGGTCTAAGTGAGACCTACATAAAGGTTTTTGTTTCATGTCTCTACGACATTCCTACCGGAAGTTACAAGCAGTTTTGTCTGTGTTTTCTTCCTAGGAGCAGTTTTGTCTGTGTTTTCTTCCTAAGAGCAGTTGTGTCTGTGTTTTATCCCTAGGGGGCGCTAGAGCCCAATTTGGAGTTTTTTTTTTTTTTTTTTTTCATCGCAATTTTTGCAATTAATAATAATAAAACCTTTGAAATACAATAGGGTCCTCTGTCCCATAGGGACATTCGGTCCCTAATTAGTATAAATTAAAATTTATATTTTTTAAATCGTTTTTCAACGACCTAAAGTGTTGGGGCAGAGCAGGGAGTGCAATTAGACAACAAAAAATATATAATAATCATCTTACACACAAAAAATCAAATTATGACATTGATATTTTTATTTTTAGTATATGAAATGACATTATTCTGTGTATATTTATAAATGTCTGTTAGTGCTGCCACTATTGACCAAACGACTACTTTTTTGGATGTGATGGCTCACAGTGTCGTTGGTTTATCAATAATCCACTTGATAATATCCTGTTTCCATTTGCGTTTTTATTGTTATCCACTTAATGTCAAGTAAAAAACACAAGGTTAAAGTGATGAATGAAAGGAAAGCAGAAAAAAGTATAAACTTATAATATTCACACAAATACAACATCAGCTGTTCAACTCAGAAGACTATTAATGCCATATTTGTATTTCTTAATTTACAACATACATTTAGGCAAATTCATATATTTTGTTAATAACTGGTTGCTCTCCACAATAATTTAGTTTTAACTAGACTTCTGTTAAGTTCCCAACACACTTATTCTTCTGTTATTTCACTGTTACATTTAAGCTAGCTTAGTGGTTAGCATGGCTTTTCTCCTGCTCACTCTTGGTCAGTGTGCTGCATGTCCTCCAGTGATAGTACTATTTGTAAAACATGTAGATTATTTGCTACCTTGGAAGCAAGGATTAATAACTTTGAAGCGCATTCACACTGTATAAAGACCTGTTTTAGCTTAGTGAGATATTTTAACAGTAGGGTTAGGGCTAGGACACATCGACCAAAAATATTGCCGTTCACTAATCGCGTTTCCTATTAATTTTTTTCATGACACTATATGATTTATGTCTGGGGTTCGTAACTTTTTTGACATCAGTGCCCAACTTTTTCACCCCGGCTGCCCACTCAAACGTTAACGCTGAATTGTTATCCTTACTCTTGATTCTAATCATATTCATAAATTAAATCTAACCTATTTGCAGTTTAACAGGATCAACCTTGTCAAATGATTATTATCAAGACTGATTACAAAAGTATACTGCTAAAGAAGGGGCTCATAAGAACAGCTGAAAAGTACATTTACACACAATTATGCAGTGCTAAGATAAATACATTCTAAGTGAATAATAAATGACATTAATATATATTTCCTAAATAAACTGTCAACAAAATTTAAGTTCAAATAAAAATACAGCCTCACCACTTTAATCATAATTTTTGCACTGAATAAACTTCACTGTGACTTGAGTTACAGACTTCTTCTGTTTGTTTGATATTGTCATTACTGCTACAAGTGGTGGAAAAGTGTATTAGAACTGAGTACTGCTGCGCCCCATACGGACCAAACTGATTTGGCTGCCCAAATATAGTCCCCGACCTAAGGGTAAAGAAACCCTGATTCATGTCTTGTTAACATATTTTTCGAACAAAAACGTGTATTTCACTATATGTGTTGACTTTATAAACCCATTTACAACTAACAGGATGTTTTCAAAAACGGTGGAAACCCTGTCTAATATACCATTTTGTACCTTCTCGGCCTCAGTAGTGACTTTTATTTGGATTATTTCCTGCAGATTAACCTCAGCGAAGATATATGCTGTTTTCACAGATTCCTCACATGATAAAGTAAGCCTCAACACATCGTGGAGGTCTTTCCATACTTCTCCATTTATTTCACATAGTTCATGTCTCTAATTGTGTGATTACTATTCACAGATATCAAGAGATGAAGCCATCAACAAGATTCGACTAGAAGCTGAGTTGGAACTAAAAGGTAAGACTTAGTTTGTGGGGTGAAAAGACAAATACTAAATCCTGTCTATTTCACAGAAACGTTTCCTCAAGCCGAACCTTTTGAGGTTATCGAGTCTTTTAACACTGTTAGCAAAGAAATCTTCAGGAATTTGGTGCTGAATGAATACAGGAGGTATATAATTATTATATACAATGTATTTACACCTAATGATATCATAATGTGCTTATGAACTTCATGCTTGTGTGTGTAGGTGTGATGGGAGGGAGCTCACTGCTTTAAGGGACATCTCCTGTGACGTAGACCTCTTTAAACCGCTTCACGGTTCTGCTTTGTTCCAGAGGGGACAAACGCAGGTGTGTTTGAAGACGGTTTAGTTCGACAACAAAATGTTCTACACAAAAAAAGCTTATTTGTGTTGTTTTTTTAGGTTCTGTGCAGCGTCACGTTTGATTCGTTGGAGTCCAGCGTTAAGGCAGACATCATTACCACGGCGTTAAGGTCAGAAAAGTAACCACTGGTGTAAATTGCGGCTCCCAGCGGGCACAAGACATGAAAACAACGTTGAGAACTTGTTGAATTAGGTCCTGACGTTGAGCAACACAAACCTAACGTTAAAACAACATGCTTTTTGACAACGTTTAATCAAAGTTGGGTTCTGATGTTGATTTGATCATTGAATTTTGGTCATTTCCCAACCAATATTTTAGAACACAAATGCAACGTAAAAACAACATGCTTTTTGACGGTTATTGAATGTCAGGTTGTGACGTTGATTTGACATTTGAAATTTGGTTATTTCCTCACCAACAACGTTGGGTAAATTTAGAAATACAACTATTTTGCAACATTGTTTCGACGTCAGTTGTAGGATGTATGTATAATCAAATGTTGTATCAATGTCTTGTGCCTGCTGGGCTATTAATGCCTCCGTTCAGTTAACTGTGGCGTCCAATTTTCGCCAGTTTTTTATTATGAAACATTGGAATTACCAGCGGTGTCTACAGCAGTGTAGTCCAAACTTTTTGACTGGTGAGCTGCATTGGGCAAAAAAAAAATATATATATATATATATATATATATATATATATATATATGTGTATATGTGTGTGTGCGTATGTGTACATATTATAATAATAAATATTTATTAGAAATTATTATTAAGAGTATGTGAAAGTTTGACTTCTTCATTGTTTACCTTAGTGACTATTTCCTTAAAGTTTTATAACCAATCAGAAATATCAAGCAGCTAAAATGGGCAAAATATGAAAAAGTGTGGAGAGAGTTTTTTGCATTTTTCCCATTATGCCTCGCAATGGATTTAAATACCGGTAAGTGTAATATTGACATGTTTATGGTAGCTGGCTGTTTTTATAATATCCACAAAGTTCAGTAAGCAGGTTGTGTTATGTGTGACATGTTTGTGAATTTTTGTGCTGGTTGAATTTTTTTTTTCTGCGCCTGTGACTAGGGAAAGTTGTGTGGATCGGGTCATATAAGTAATTGCTGTAATTTTCATCAATGATAAGTATACTTAATGGTCACTGACCTGTGTCACTCATGTTGTCCATAAGATGAAGACAAAAAAGTAACCTTTCAGACTGCTAGATATTTAAATTTACAGTGTAAACACCCTGACCCAGCCAGATTTCTTGTTGAACTTGTGTCGTCTGGCGGGCCAAATTGAGGAAAATTGGCCGTTTGTACACCCTTTGTCTACAGGCAACCTCCTGATGCGTTTTTTATTAACTCCACCAGATGCAGTAGTTAATTGCAATGTTTCCTACGTGGCTGCAATTTCTCTGTGGGGCATTCAAGCAAAAAATAAGAAAAGCATAATAAATTTTTAGGAGTGAAAATAAACATATTTATTTTGCTTATTTCGTGTTTTGTTATATCACAAGCCTGTGAGTGCTTTTAAAGGGTGCACATCAGCAGCCGCTGTTTGTTGAAAAGAGCGGCCCTTGCTTAGACCAGAAAATGTCACTAGACGGTAGTCGCTGTCTTAAATAGAACAATTTAGAGGGTTCTGAAAACTACCTAAATAAAGTAGGGCTGTCAAATTATTATTTTTTCAATCAGGTGAAACACATTTTGCAATTTAGATTAATCATTATTAATCACAGACGATTACTCGCTTGCATAATTGAAAACTTGCTTAGGAAAAGAGTTCAACATTTGTACACAAAGGCAATTTTATTGTCAGAATGTCATCCAAGAACATTTTTACTATGTTTTACTTGTCATTTATTTGCACAAAAACTTGCTAAGAGTTTATCTAAAGTTATTTCAGGCTGTATTTTGGTTTATTCTCAGTGTTAAGAAGCAGACTTTCGATGCCATCCATTGTGCACAGCTGAAATTTCAAGCTACAGTCACAGGCAGTCCCATTATGATGTGTTTATGAGTGAGGTGGCTCCAAATCTATTTATAGCAGTCCAAAAGTATTCTTAGCAGGCCACTACAAACGAATGTATAGGTCAGTGTTCAGTACCTAACAGCGTTATCTCCCTCAGCATGCGCGTTAAAATGCCAAGAAGCCTTGTTCCTCATCACTTTTACAACATTGGTTCTGTTGCTGCTTTGTTGTACTGATATACTCGTTAAATAATTACCATGTAGTCAAAAAAAATAAATACATTTTTCTTTCCACTTTTTCTTGCACTCCAAAGAATTGATTGTTTTTTTAATAATTAATACTTTTTGGGCCGATATGAGGAATTATGTCACATTAACAACATGGAAAATTTAAGAAATAGCTCTTATTAAAAAATGTTAAATCCATTGAGGCGAGATTAACCGTACTGGGCTGTAGGTGGGTTAAGATGAGCAAATCAAGCGCCCCTTTTCTCCTGCTTTAAGTAGCTGATCTCAACGTGCTGTAAATGGCCTGCCGTAAACTTCCCCTGGGCTCTCTGTAAACACACATGGCGTTGACCGTGTGGAACTTTTTGCCTTCTACCTCCACTAAATGTTCTGCAAAAACATTCCGCAAGGAGGGAAAAACAGCGAGCTTCAACACATCACACCTTATCAGTCACCTGAAACGCGACTATCGCTATGGTGGTCGCCTGCTGCTAAAGAAAGATGTGCACAAATCTGAATTTTAAAATTATAGATAAATGTTATCTATATCAGTCTTGAGAAGCAGGAAGTTTTCTGTATCAATATCGGCTTGATAAAAAATAATATTGTGCTTCTCTATTCCTTATACATAATGGGTTTAAAATGGGGAAAATACCAGTCTCTCGTCATTGCGCTTTAGCTAAGTACAGTGAAACCTCGATTTAATAACGTGAATGGTTCCTGAATAGGGTTCTTGAATAGAAAAGTTCATATAGTGAAGCACATTTCTCTGTACCAAACAATGTAAATATGATAAATGGGTTGCAATCTCGACAAAAGTCCATATTGTAGTGACGGTGTGTACACGTTGAACCTAATATAAAGTGCAATACAATACTGAATATCAAACAAACATAAAAATGGGGTGATGGATCAACTTTCTCTTTATTACCAATCCAAGACAACAATGACAAGCTCAACTGTGCCATATGCTCAGCTCTGCCAACACGCTCGCAAACGCAGACGTCCCTTTGGTGCCCTCACGAACAATCAGAAATCACAAAAATCCTTGACTTTAACAACTAAATTGCTACAATACTAAACATTTAAAAAAAGTAAAATCCACTTAAATTAATGTCGACAAAGGAAGGGCTGACTAGAAAGGAGCAGCGAGAGGGAAGTGGGCAAGGGCCCATTTACGTGTGCTCTTTGAAGAGGCGCAGCTGAACAAGAGGTAGTCTTCTCTGTAATATACATATTTTCCCAGAAAAAGACGGTGTCATCACAATTAAAACTTGCCGTAGTACGAAGCCTGCTTCGTCATTGATGTACTTCTCGCAAAATACTTTTTTTTCTTTTTCTTTATCTTTTTTAACTCCTCAGCAACTCCCCCCTTTTTTCCACGACGAAAAAAACACAAAAATGGCACGCTTGCTGTAGCACTGAGTAGTGACTAGTAGCGTACTGTTCTGCCCAGCAAGTGACATGGAGTGCTCCACCTTTCCAAAAATGCTGCGAAATGGCTGCACGCGGTACACAAAATTTTTCACACATGGAAACATATATAACTCAATCGCAAAGTTCTCAAATATAGTGGTTTGTAAATCGAGGTTCCACTGTGTAATTAAAGCATTTCCAATATTCAGTTGTCTTTGTGTGAAATTAAGACATTGTTGTGAAACTACTGTGTGTGAAATCATTTGTGTGTTTTTTTTTTATCGACAGTGGCATCAAGGACAAAAACTTCATGCTTCATTATGAAGTAAGTCAAAGCCTTTTTCTCTGTTAGTCCTAAACTATTCATCTCAACCATCCACCTTCATCTTTTCATTGCAGTTCCCACCTTACGCGACTAACGAGATCGGAAAGATTGGCGGTCTGAACAGGAGAGAGCTAGGACACGGTTAGCAATGAATTCCGTCCTTCTGGCAACACATGATTAGGAACACCCACCTCATCCAATGAACTGGACTCTCACTATTATGTTAGATCCATTCTGGATTGGACTCTCGCTATTATGTTAGATCCACTATGGACAAGACTTTCACAATATTATGTTAGACCCACTCGACGTCCTTTGCTTTCGGGCTCCCCTGGGGGGGGGGGGGGGGCACATATGCGGTCCTCTCCAAGGTTTCTCATAGTCATTCATATCGGCGTCCCACTGGGGTGAGTTTTTTGTTGCCCTTATGTGGGCTCTGTACTGCGGATGTCGTTGTGGCTTGTGGCTTTGAGACACTTGTGATTTAGGGGTATATAAATAAACATTGATTGATTGAATGAATGTGTTCGTAGGCGCCCTGGCCGAGAAAGCACTGAGACCTGTCATCCCCAAAGACTTCCCTTTCACCATCAGGGTCACTGCTGAGGTGCTGGAGTCTAATGGTGAGCGTTTGAAGACTCTTTTTATAAAAAAGAAAAAAGAAAAAAAAGTGTATTTTCCTTACCTGACTTAAAACCTCTTAGGGTCTTCGTCCATGGCTTCAGCATGTGGAGGCAGCCTCGCTCTAATGGACGCAGGTATTCACCCGCTAAACGTTGGGTTTGTGTGCAAAAAAAGAAAACAAGACGCTTGAGTTGTGTTGTCTACCAGGCGTGCCCATCTCTTCTCCTGTGGCCGGTGTTGCCGTGGGTCTCATCTCCAAGTCCAACCCGGGGAAACCCACAGAGATCCAAGACTACAGACTGCTTACTGACATTCTGGTAAACAACAAAGTGACAATAAATCACTTATTAATAAGGTTCCTCCCAAAAAAAATTCAAATACATTATATTGGCAGTTGTTTTGTTTTTTTATTGTACTTTTTAGGAATAAAATAGGTTTTTAGGCCATCTCCATGCTTACTCGCAACCAAAAGAAGGTTTTGTAAACTGTAACCTGTTATGAAAGAGTTTCAACCAAATAATACCGTATTTTCTGGACCGTAAATACACCGGTATGCAAGCCGAATCCACTACATTTTCAGAGAAACAAAATATTTTTCCATATATTGGACGCACTGGACTATAAGCCGCAGAAATATATGTACACAGAAAGATTTTGTAAATGTTTATTTACATACCTTATTTGTTTCCAAACGGTGTCTGTAACATGGCAGTAAAACGGCTGATCAAACAAAACAGAAGTCATCATCATGAACCCACTGGCTGTGCGAGCTAGCTCTCCAATCAGCTAAACAAACTCAATAAGTTCATGGTGAGGTTTTGGTGAATTTATGAAACTTACACAATACAAAAAGAATGCCATTGCACGTTTATAACACGTACAAAGACACTCGTAAACATGTTAGCATATTAACTAATGTAACGACGCTAGCATCATTACATTAGTATGTACAAATATACTTTCAAACACTCCTACAAACATCACACATGGGACGGTTTAGTAAGTAAGAATTGTTTTAGTTATATTGTAAAACTTAACACTGTTGCTTGCAGTGATTAATGAAGAATCCATATGAGTAGAAAGGCGACGATAAGACAAAACGGCACTTCTACTTCCGGTTGAAAGCACACTGTAAACCCAAGGGCAATGCAGCAGTGAGTAAACTTTTTCCAAATATGGCGCCAAAGCTCAAACAATAACACACCTATTTAGTGTCTTTTCTCGTTTGTTTTTTTTAATATTTGAAAAAAGTAGCGACTTATAGTCCAGAATTTACGGTACACTGCGAGAATCGGTCTGAATCATGAATCGTGTTAAATCGAGAATTGATTCTGAATCGCATCATCACCACAAGAATCGGATCGAATTTTGAGGTACCCAAATATTCCCACATCTACTTATTAGTATTTTTGGTGGGTTTTTTTTCTGGAACAGGGAATAGAGGACTACCTTGGAGATATGGACTTCAAGCTGGCAGGAACCAAACAGGGCATCACTGCTTTACAGGTAAAATAGGAGCAACGGCTTTCCAAATTAGCTCTTTGTCACATATTTAATCATTCTGTCTCACCTCCAGGCCGATGTGAAGATTCCAGGTTTGCCTCTACGGGTGGTCATGGAGGCCATCCAACAGGCCACAGGTTTGTTCAAAACAAACATTTTGCTATAGGGAATACATAGTGTCGCCTAAAAGTGAGTACAGTCCTCACATTTTAAAATATGCTGTCAAGGTACAACAGTCCAGCCTCGCTTCACAATGTCTCGGTACAATAGGGCTGGGCGTGTCGATGTAAATGTCCATAGTATTAATATTAATGTGATTGGATTGATTGATACTTCAGTTGGAGTTTCTCTTCTGCTCCACATCCAGCTATTTCCCTCTCTCTCTCTCTGTCTCTCGCTCGCTCGCTCTTGAGCGCTTGCTCTTGAGCTGTCGCTCTCTCGCTTGGTCTCATGTTCTCACTCCCTCTCTCGCTATTGCTCTCTCTTTTTTGTCTCACTCTCTGGCACTCTAGCTCTCTCTCATGCTCTTGATTTTTTATGTCACTCGCTCTCCTTTTTTTCCACTCGTGCCCTCTCTTTTTCTGTTTGTCTCTCGCTCTCTCTTTCTTGCTCTCTTTTTCTCTCTTTGTCACTCTCATTTACTTTATCTCTTTCTCATTTTTTCTCTCTTTCCCAATTTTTCTCTCATGCTCTCTTTCTATTCCTCTATCGCTCTCTCTCTCTCTCTCTCTCTCTCTCTCTCTCTCGCTCTCTTTCTCTTTTTTTCTCTCATGCTCTCTTTTCCCTCTTTCGCTCTCGCTCGCTCACTCACTCTCTCTGTTTCATTGTCTTTTTCTCTTTATTTGTTCTCTGTCTCTCTCCTTTTTAATTCATGCTCTCTTTCTTTTTCTGTGTCGCTCTTTTTTCTCTCAAGCTCTCGTTTTCATTCTCTTTTTTCTCTTTCTCTTTTTTTTATTTTTTCTCTTTTTTCTCTCAAGCTCTCTCTCTTTCTTTTCCTCTTTTTTAATTTTTTTGTTACATTTCTATTTTTTGCTATTTTTAGATTTTTTTTCTCAACAAATTGTAGAGCGTCATAAGATTTTTTTTTTATGTATGCATACATTATTACATCATTTTAAATTTTTGTTAGAATTGATCTACTGTATTTTTTTTCATAGTTTGCCCGGGGCTGCGACTTATACTCAGGCGCGAATTATGTGTGAAATTATTAACACATTACCGTAAAATATCAAATAATATTATTTATCTCATTCAGGTAAGAGACTAGACGTATAATATTTCATGGGATTTAGCAATTAGGAGTGACAGATTGTTTGGTAAACATATAGCATGTTCTATATGTTATAGTTATTTGAATGACTCTTACCATAATATGTTACGTTAACATACCAGGCACCTTCTCAGTTGGTTATTTATGCGTCATACAACGTACACTTATTCAGCCTGTTGTTCACTATTCTTTATTTATTTTAAATTGCCTTTCAAATGTCTATTCTTGGTGTTGGGTTTTATCTAATAAATTTCCCCCAAAAATGCAACTTATACTCTAGTGCGACTTATATGTGTTTTTTTCCTTCTTTATTATGCATTTTCGGCAGATGCGACTTATACCCTGGAGCGACTTACACTCCGAAAAATACGGTATATAGCGTTTTTCTATACTCCCAAAGCGCTCTAGTGTGAACTAAGAACCCATCGTTCATTCCCTCCACATTTATGGTGGTAAGGCACATTTGTAGCCACCGCTGCCCCGGGTTAAAATGACGGAAAGGGGGCTTCCAATTAGCTCTCTGACCATCGGCAAGCATGTTTTTCACATTCATAAGTTGGCGAAAGCTGGACTCGTACCCAGAACCCACAAGTTTATGGACCGCTCAACCCTCTGAGCTACGCCATCTTTATCTGCATCAACGATCCTAGCCCTGTATTCACCTGGTATCGGATGGACACTAAAATTCCCAGTATTCACCCACCACTGTTGCACATTACCCCTACCACGTAAATGACACAAGACACAATTATTTTGCTACTCGCTTATGTTGACTTATTTTCAGCGGATAGTTCATCTCTACTGCTATACAAGCTGTACATGGACTACTCTAAAGTCTATTATTTTGTTAGTAGTGTTTTTCTCATATAAATGTGTGCTGAAATGTGAGGGTTGTACTCACTTTAGTTATAATTTTATTGTTGATGGTTTGGTCAAGTGTATGAACAACTTTTCAGTGGCAAAGCGGGAAATGCTGCGCATCATGAACAAGTGCATAGCAAAGCCGAGAGCAGCCAGGAAGGAGAATGGGCCAGTGGTTGGTGAGTTTTGGACATAAATATGTGGAACTCCTGACTTCAAGCAGTAAAAGTAGATTGCTGCTTGTGGGTGTGCAGAGAAGGTGCATGTTCCTGTGTCGAGAAGAGCTCGCTTTGTGGGCCCAGGAGGCTGCAACCTTCGTAAGTTACAAGCTCAAACAGGTAACATCGTTTTTTTTGTTTCTTTCTTTTTCTCGCCACAATGCAAGGCCTGGGGCAGTGTGTGAAACGCTCTGTTTGGTGTCCTTTTAAGGAGTGACAATAAGTCAAATGGATGAGGAGACTTTCTCCGTGTTTGCTCCCACGCCAGGAGCCCTCAGCGAGGCGCAGGACTTCATCAGAGAGATCTGCAAAGATGATGTGAGTCTGCACCATGTTTTTTTTTTTTTTTAGATGGGCATGTGTGGAGTTTGCATGTTCTCCCTGTAACTGCGTGGGTTCCCTACGGGTACTCCGGCTTCCTCCCACCTCCAAAGACATGCACCTGGGGATAGGTTGAGTGACAACACTAAATTGGTCCTAGTGTGTGAATGTGAGTGTGAATGTCTGTCTATCTGTGTTGGCACTGCGATGAGGTGGCGACTTGTCCAGGGTGTACCACGCCTTCCGCCCAAATGCAGCTGAGCTAGGCTCCAGCAACCCCCTGCGATCCCAAAAGGGACAAGCCGTAGAAAATGGATGGAGGGATGGATGGGCAATCTAAAAAAAAGGCTACGGTAACTAAATGGTTCATGGGTGCAAACAGCAAAGGCATGTACCAAACCATAAATATATACTTGCATCTTTGGTCTCTTGAACAGATGTGTGTATCAGGGCTGTGAACCTTTGGACACCCCACGATTTGATTTGATTCTTGGGCATTAATGATTCCATTCAGAATCAATTTTCATTTCAAATTTACTCTTGATTCAAAATCAAAACTGTTTTAATAACATTGGGTGCCAGTTTTATGATAAGCTACATTCCTCCATAAAATAGACATCTCTGACAAATGTGTGGTTTGTATTATATTACTTAAAAGAAAACTAGTTTTGTTTAATAGAAGAGAAGTATCCAACAATTCTCTTTTTATTTTCTTTTTCAGGTTTAAAGTTAGAGCACATACTCGGAGCTCATTGTCAAATTCCTGTACTGTTTTATATAATTATAACTAATAATAGTACTAATTAACTACAATTACAGATATTATAATTAATTATAATTACAGAAAGAAACGCCACCAAAGGGCTCCTTATTGTCATCCAGTCCTTCCAGATTTTTTGTGATAACTGCGGCCTGAAATGCCTGAATTTGGGGCAGTATTTTCAGAAAGATGCGTCAAAAGTTCTAACGTTTTGAACCTTTTTTTAAATCCTTAAATCAACTTGTGATTGGATTTTTTTTAAATGAATTTTTCAATTTTATATATGTTCCTTGCAATTCAACAAAAACTGAAAAACAGTAATTTTATACCATGCAGACTTAAAGTTGTGCACTAGATGGCAGTAAAAGCACAAACTCAGAGCTCATTGTCGAATTACAGTACACTTTTTACTAATACTAGTACTAGTTAATTATAAGTACAGAAATAAAGACCACCAAAGGTTTCCTTATTGTCTTCTGTTTGCTCTGTCGTCCACAAGTTGTAGACATTCTCTCTTTGTGGTTTTTTTACATTTGAAAATTGTTTGTCTATCTTAAACATAAACGTGAAGGACTTTATTGAACTGTTGAGAGCGACTTATAGCACTTGTTTTTGTTGGTAAATGCAAGACAATGCAAGCTCATACTCACACTTCAACATTTCAGTCATTTAAATGCTGCCTCTTTTTTTAGGGCACCATTGCAAATGAAAATATGTTCCTAATTGTCTTTCCTTGGAGGACTTTAGGTTGAGTAAAGATATGTAAACTAGGAAGTGAGGCTGCCAGTGTGTTGCTAAATGTTTATATACTACAATACCCAGAAGGCTTAGTGCTTTAAACAGGACCGGGAAGTAGCAATAAAAAGTTGATATATTGTTACCAGTTACATTTGACATGCAGTTTTAAACGCCGCTCAGATACAAATTTGATTGGCTAAAATATGCAGGGATGTTGTCAGCATTAGAAAAATATGCAAGGCTGCAAATAATTTGCGGGGATTGTTTGCATTTGCATCATCATCCAGCAATCCTAACCAAACAAAATGTTCGTTTTTGAGAATTTAGATTCTAAAATGAATATGTATTATTGTACAAATATACACACTTCAAAAGGCTTAACTCTGTGTATGAATGAAGAAGTGCTTTTGGATGTGTTGCAGCAAGAGCAGCAGCTGGAGTTCGGTGCTGTTTACACTGCCACCATTACTGAAATAAGGTAAATACATGTGCTTAAAAACATGTAATGTGTGTTTTAAATGGTAACTGAGGTTATAATGTACTATACTGCAGGGACATTGGAGTCATGGTGAAATTCTACCCCAACATGAGCGCTGTGCTCCTCCACAACTCCCAGCTGGACCACAAACGAGTGCGTGGCGCGCCTTCTGCAGAATGTTTTCCAGTCCAGTCACAAACTTAACGTTTTGTTTTTTACACTTAGATTCAACATCCAAGTGCTCTGGGTTTAGACGTGGGGCAACAGATTCAGGTTTGTTTATCCGGGGCGGCGTTGTTTGTGCACATTCTAGTTCCTCACACTGGAACTCTTTTCCGACAGGTCAAGTATTTTGGACGGGACCCCACTGACGGCAGGATGAGACTGTCTCGTAAAGTCCTCCAGTCTCCTGTGGCCACGATGCTTAAAACACTGAGCGACAAGCAGAGCATCTCCATGAGGTCCAACTCAGACAACACAAAAGCAGACTCATTAGCTGATCTCAAGTGAATGACACAGAGGGCAACCAGCGCCATGTTTTCCCCTGGTGGCTGTGGAGTTAAACTGCAGCTCTATACACAATCTGGAGAAAATAGATACCGGTATGCTCTTTTTTGTGGCGTTTGACCTGCAAGGAAAATCACGGACAAAACAACAGTACATAATGTGTAAAATATCTGTTTTTTTTAATCGTGCAGTGCGCAATATGTGTGGGTCATGTAAATAAACATTTTAGATTGCAGTATACTGTGAATATATCCTAATAATTGTCTTTGTTTCAAAATAACATTTCAAGCCGGGGGACGGTGTGGCGCGGTTGGGAGAGTGGCCGTGCCAGTAACCTGAGGGTTCCTGGTTCGATCGACCACCTTCTACGAACTTCGTCACATCCATTGTGTCCTTGAGTAAGTCACTTCACCCTTGCTCCTGATGGGTCGTGGTTAGGGCCTTGCATGGCAGCTCCCGCCATCAGTGCGTGAATGTGGAAATAGTGTCAAAGCGCTTTGAGTACCTTGAAGGTAGAAAAGAGCTACACAAGTATAACCCATTCATCATTTACATTTGTGGACATAATTAAAACACATTAAATGCATTTTCAAAGATAATTGGTTTAATTGAAATTTGAATTGTGTGCATCTCTGTTACAGAAAAATTGTCCCTTATTGTCACTGACAATGCATAATGAGATTAAAGCAGCTCTTTTTTTCAGGACAAATATGTTTAAGATTATTTACCTAAGAATACGGGGATATATGATACGTTTAAAATAGTGCAAAATAAATAACATTATATTAAAGGTTTTATATACAGTGTGATCCCAATATAATGACACCACTTAATGCTACAACCACAATAGTGGGTATTAATCAAATATATTATCTAATGACATTGTTAAATTAATTTTGACAAAAGGACGCATGTAATAGGGAGGTAGAATCTCTGTGGTGTTAGGATATACTTATCCCACAATGGGAACATAACATTAAAATTATATGATAAACAATACAATTACACTTAAGGGGTATCTCAATAAATTAAAATATTGTGCAGTTGTTGTTTTTGTACAATTTTCAAAATGTTATATGAGTTACTGAATTTAGATTATTTTATTAGCTGACTGCTATAATATTTCAAAATTGTCAATAAATCCAATTATTTTACTCTATATGTAGTAAAGCTTAAATGAATTCACTTTGCTTGTTGAACTACTGAAATAAATAGAAATATATATTTGTAGTTATTAAGATGCTCTTGTAGGCCATATGTCAGTCTTAGATAAATACACTTTACCGTGAGAAGTCCCAACTAATATTACTTTTTGTTTAGTTTATTTCAAACATGTATATTTTTGATCAAGTTAATACTTGCGACAGTCAAATATAGGCCTTTGCAAAAATAATAATGCTTGGATCAGTGGTTCTCAAATGAGGGTACGTGTACTGGGGGTGCTTGAAGGTATGCCAAGGGGTACGTGAGATTTATTTTCAATATTTTAAAAATAGCAACAATTCAAAAATCCTTTATAAGTATATTTATTGAATAGTACTTGAACAAAACATGAATGTAAGTTCATAAACTGTGAAAAGAAATGCAACAATGCAATATTCTGTGTTGACAGCTAGATTTTTTTGTGGACATGTTCCATAAATATTGCTGTTAAAGATTTCTTTTTTTGTGAAGAAATGTTTAGAATTAAAGTTCATGAATACAGATGGATCTCTATTACAATCCCCAAAGAGGGCACTTTAAGTTGATAATGTGTAGAAATCCATCCATCCATTTTCTAGCGCTTATTCCCTTTTGGGGTGGCTAGGGGCGCTGGCGCCTATCTCAGCTACAATCGGGCGGAAGGCGGCGTACACCCTGGACAAGTCGCCACCTCATCACAGATAGACAACATTCACACTCACATTCACACACTAGAGCCAATTTAGTGTTGCCAATCAACCTATCCCAGGTGCATGTCTTTGGAAGCGGGAGGAAGCCGGAGTACCCGGAGGGAACCCACGGGGAGAACATGCAAACTCCACACAGAAAGATCCCGAGCCTGGGATTGAACCCAGGACTGCACGACATTTGGATTGTGAGGCAGACGCACTAACCCCTCTTCCACCGTGAAAACATTGTGTAGAAATCTTTATTTATAATTGAATCACTTGTTTATTTTTCAACAATTTAGTTATTTTTAAAAATGTTTCTTTCCAAATAGTTCAAGAAAGACCACTACAAATGAGCAATATTTTGCACGGTTATACAATTTAATAAATCAGAAACTGATGACATAGTGCTGTATTTTACTTCTTTATCTCTTTATTATTTTTAAACCAAAAATGCTTTGCTCTGATTAGGAGGTACTTGAATGAAAACAATGTTCACAGGGGGTACATCACTGAAAAAAGGTTGAGAACCATTGGCTTATATCAGTGGTTCTCAACCTTTTTTTAGTGATGAGTGGGCATTTTTTTTTTATTCAAGTTCCCCCTAATCAGAGCAAAGCATTTTTGGTTGAAAAAAAGAGATGAAGTAAAATACAGCACTATGTCATCAGTTTCTAATTTATTAAATTTTACAACAGTGCAAAAATATTGCTCATTTGTAGGGGTCTTGAACTATTGGAAAAAAAGATAGAAAAATAACTAAAAACTTGTTGAAAAATAAACAAGTGATTCAATTATAAATAAAGATTTCTACACATAGAAGTAATCATCAACCTAAAGTACCCTCTTTGGGGATTGTAATAGAGATCCATCTGGATTCATGAACTTAATTCTAAACATTTCTTCACAAAAAAAGAAATCTTTAACATCAATATTTATGGAACATGTCCACAAAAAATCTAGCTGTCAACACTGAATATTGCATTGTTGCCTTTCTTTTCACAGTTTGTGAACTTACATTCATATTTTGTTCAAGTATTATTCAATAAATATATTTATAAAGGATTTTTGAATTGTTGCTATTTTTAGAATATTCTTAAAAAATCTCACGCACCCCTTGGCATACCTTCAAGTACCCCCAAGGGTACGCGTACCCCAATTTGAGAACCACTGATCTTCGGTGGCGTTTGATTGACGTAGAGCCAAAGAAGACGAGATCGGATTACAAGATGGCGCCCAGCGGACGTTAGCGAGGAGGCCGCCGTAGTTGTTGTGTTTCTGCCATTTTTTTTTTTTATTACTCCGAACGAGGGCTGCCCTCTGGCTTCGTTCCGCCGCCGGGCATGTTAAGGAAGCAGTAGACGCTTCTGGGACACTTTTTTCCCCCCCTACTGTAGTTCCACGCTGCGTGTTCCCATAACATGCGGCCACCAACAAAGTTGTCCGGCTAAAGCGAGACGGCAAAAGGCGAAGTAGCTTGTTAGCAGCAAGGCTAGCCTGCTAGCTCCCCGACTCTCGTCACAATGTCGGACACTCGGCGGCGAGTGAAGGTTTATACGCTGAACGAAGACCGACAGTGGGACGACCGGGGTACCGGGCACGTTTCGTCCACCTTTGTGGAGCGCCTGAAGGGAATATCTTTGTTGGTTCGGGCGGAATCGGACGGTAAGTTCCCACGTTAGCACAATGCTAGGTCGGCTAACGTTACCATCGTGCGCTGCTGTATTATTGTTCGCTTTAGCCGCGAAAAAAGCTTTTAAGGTCAAAATGGAGTTGGAGCTACGTATTTGTGTATCAGTTTTATCTTTAAACATGTATTTTATTAGTCGAATTGGATGCAGTAGTTTTGGACAATTTGTGCTAGCAGGCTAATTATGTTAGTCGTTAGCATGGGGGCCCTTAAACTCTGCTACTATTGGTAGTTACACTTCCCCTTAAATGGCTATCTTCCTGCACTTGTATTTAGTTCATTCATAAAGAATCAATCAATCAATGTTTATTTATATAGCCCTAAATCACAAGTGTCTCAAAGGGCTGCACAAACCACAACGACATCCTCGGTAGAGCCCACATAAGGGCAAGGAAAAACTCACCCCAGTGGGTCGTCGACAATGATGACTATGAAAAACCTTGGAGAGGACATTTATAAATATATTTATTGAATAATACTTGAAGAAAACATGAAAGTAAGTTCATAAACTGTGGAAAGAAATGCAACAATGCAATATTCTGTGTTGACAGCTGGATTTTTTGTGGAGATTTTCCGTAAATATTGCTGTTAAAGATTTTTTTTTGTGTGAAGAAATGTTTAGAATTAAGTTCATGAATACAGATGGATCTCTATTACAATCCCCAAAGAGGACACTTTAAGTTGATGATTACTTCTATGTGTAGAAATCTTTATTTATAATTGAATCACTTGTTCATTTTTCAACAAGTTTTTAGTTATTTTTTTCCAAATAGTTCAAGAAAGACTACTACAAATGAGCAATATTTTACACTGTTATACAATTTAATAAATCAGAAACTGATAAATAAATGGGTTGTACTTGTATAGCGCTTTTCTACCTTCAAGGTACTCAAAGCGCTTTGACACTACTTCCGCATTTACCCATTCACACACACATTCACACACTGATGGAGGGAGCTGCCATGCAAGGCGCCAACCAGCACCTATCAGGAGCAAGGGTGAAGTGTCTTGCTTAGGACACAACGGACGTGACGAGGTTGGTTCTAGGTGGGATTTGAACCAGTGACTCTCGGGTTGCGCACGGCCACTCTCCCACTGCGCCACGCCGCCCCCATATTGTATTTCATAGTGCTGTATTTTACTTCTTTATCTCTTTTTTTTTTTTTAAATGAAAAATGCTTAAAGTCTGCTGCTATTTGTAGTGACACTTCCCCGTAAACCGCTATCTTCCTGCACTAATTTTTAGTTAATTTATAAAGAATCAATCAATCAAGCAATGTTTATTTATATAGCCCTAAATCACAAGTGTCTCAAAGGGCTGCAAAAACCACAACGACATCTTTGGTAGAGACCACATGAGGGCAAGGAAAAACTCACCCCAGTGGGACGTCGACAATGATGACTATGAGAAACCTTGGGCAGTGTTTTTCAACCTTTTTTGAGCCAAGGCAAATTTTTTGCTTGAAAAAATCCGGAGGCACACCACCAGCAGAAATCCTTAAAAAACCAAACTCAGTTGACAGTAAAAAGTCCATCCATCCATTCATTTTCTACCGTTTATTCCCTTTGGGGTTCGCGGGGGGGCGCTGGTGCCTATCTCAGCTACAATCGGGCGGAAGGCGGGGTAAACCCTGGACAAATCGCCACCTCATTGCAGGGCCAACACAGATAGACAGACAACATTCACACTCACATTCACACACTAGGGCCAATTTAGTGCTCCCACTCAACCTATCCCCAGGTGCATGTCTTTGGAAGTGGGAGGAAGCCGGAGTACCCGGTTCGAACCCACGCATTCACGGAGAAGAGATGCAAACTCCACACAGAAAGAGCCCGAGCCCAGGATTGAACCCTGACTACTCAGGACCTTCGTATTGTGAGGCAGACGCACTAACCCCTCTTCCACCGTGAAGCTCCAGTAAAAAGTCGTTGTCGCAATTGTTGGATATGAATTTAAACCATAACCAAGCATGCATCACTATAGCTCTTGTCTCAAAGTAGGTGTACTGTCACCACCTGTCACGTCACGCCCTGACTTAGTTTGAAGTTTTTGGTGTTTTCCTGTGTGCAGTGTTTTAGTTCATGTCTTGCGCTCCTATTTTGGTGGCTTTTGCTCTTTTTTTTGGGTATTTCCTGTCGCAGTCTCATGTCTTCCTTTGAGCTATATTTCCCGCATCTACTTTGTTTTAGCAGTCAAGAATATTTCAGTTGTTTTTGTCATTTGTGGGGACATTAGTGATTGTTATGTCATGTTCGAATGTACTTTGTGGACGCCGTCTTTATTCCACAGTAAGTCTTTGCTGTCAGTTTTAATTTCGTTCCGCATAGCCTTCCCTAAGCATCAATGCCTTTTCTTAGGGGCACTCATCTTTTGTTTATTTTTGGTATAAGCATTAGATATATTTTTACTTTCACGCTTCCTCCCGCTGTTTCCGACATCTACAAAGCAATTAGCTACTGGCTGCCATCTACTCATATGGAAGAGTATTACACGGTTACTCTGCCGAGCTTTAGACAGCACCGACACTCAACAACAACACATAATTTTCAGACTATAATTACGGGTTTGCAAAAAATATTTTTAACCCAACTAGGTGGAATTAGATAATCTTCCACGGCACACCAGACTGCAACTCACGGCACAGTGGTTGAAAAACACTGCCCTAGGGGACCGAAAGCAATTGATGTCGAACAGATCTAACATGATATTGTGAAAATCCAATCTATAGTGGATCTAACATAACCGTGATAATCCAGTCCTTAGTGGATCCAATATAGTAAAGAGAGATTCTGTCCAAAGTGGAGCCAGCAGGAAACCATCCCAAGCGGAGGTGGATCAGCAGCGCAGAGATGTCCCCAACCGAGCGGTCCATCCTGGGTCCCGACTCTGGACAAGCGGTCCATCTTGGGTCTCGACTCTGGACAGCCAGTACTTCATCCATGGCCACCGGACCGGACCCCCTCCACAAGTGAGGGGGGGGGGGACATAGGAGAAAAAGAAAAGAAAGGGCAGATCAACTGGTCTAAAATGGGGGTCTATTTAAAGGCTACAGTTTACAAATGAGTTTTAAGAACACACCTTCACGGTGACTAGGTCCCTTAAACTTTCTTTATCCTACATATAATTTCGGTTCTCACATTGTTTGTCCTCATCATTTACATGGCGCGGTTGGGAGAGTGGCCGTGCCAGCAACCTGAGGGGTTCTTGGTTCGATCCCCAGCCAACCAACCGAGTCACGTCCGTTGTGTCCTTGAGCAAGACACTTCACCCTTGCTCCTGATGGGTCGTGGTTAGCGCCTTGCCTGGCAGCTCCAACCATCAGTGTGTGAATGTGGAAATAGTGTCAAAGCGCTTTGATTCCCTTGAAGGTAGAAAAGCGCTATACAAGTATAACCCATTTACCATATGAACATTAACAGCACAAAAAGTATTCAACGTTTTGTTGTCATTCCCCCAGTCTAACTGCAAAACTTTCCCCTTGATTTTGTTTCAGGATCACTTTTATTGGAGTCGAAGATTAGCCCCAATACTGCATATCAGAAACAGCAAGTAAGTGCAGTCACAAGAGGACATTTCAACCTGTTCAAGCTGTCTTTTTAGTTCACGATATTTACCATTGAAATGATGCTTTCAAGCCAAAGGTGTCAAACATAAGGCACGGAGGCCAGAACTGGCCAATAACATATGCGTCAATAAACTTATCTTTTCTTACTCAGTGTATTTGTTCTTTCCATTTTTACATTAAAAAAAAATGTGCACTCACTGCTTCTACTGCAAGACATTTTCAACATTAATACCCAAAATTGCAATTTATATTATAACACTTTCCAAATAGTTTTCAAAATTAATTAAAAACTTACTTAAAGGGGTTGGTTGCCTCATTTACACATATCCCACGATGGCGCTAACTTGCCAATGTATTTCACGTGTTGCCCTCTTACATCTTCCAGGTAGGGCTGGGCGATATGGCCTTTTTAAAAATATCTCGATATTTTTAGGCCATGTCATGATATATATCTCGATATTTTACCTTGATTTTGAATGAACACTTGATGCATATAA
Organism: Nerophis ophidion; assembly: GCF_033978795.1. Lineage (NCBI taxonomy): Eukaryota > Metazoa > Chordata > Actinopteri > Syngnathiformes > Syngnathidae > Nerophis > Nerophis ophidion. Next base: position 53,121,825 of record NC_084619.1, on the reverse strand, counting down.
TCACACCTGTATGATGATTCTATGTGTCTAAATTAAAACATTCTTGTTCATAGTGCAGTAATAATATATGCTCATTTTAAACTTTCATGCAGAGAGGGAAATCACAACTAAGTCAATTTACCAAAACTGTATTTATTAAATAGTTTTTAAGCAGTGGCACAAACATTCATGTCATTTCAAAACAGAAAGTGCAAGATTGTCAGAGACATTTTAAAACAAGCTATGAGTGCACTATTGTGCACGATGTCACTAAGATGACATATCAAAACAACACTAAATTTAAAGTGCACTTTTTGTACAGAACGCCACTACAATACTTTAAAACAAATAAAGTGCACTTTCGTGCATGATGTCACACAAGATATTTCAATAACTGTCAAATAAAAATGACCTGCATAATGGGAAATCAAATAGTGTATGTCCTCCGCTATGTGGCAGGTTCTTGCGGACATTATCTCCTTCTGTTGACCATTTTTTTAATACGGTTTTGATGTGGAAATGGTTGTCTCGGCATTTTGTTGGTGTGGCACCGAACGAAGATGTTGACATGCGGAGTAAGCACTCGTCATTCTCTAGCAGGTGACTTTTCAAATTATGCTAAATACTAGCATTAATGCTGCTTTTTGTAGCAACGCTTTTGCCCCACACTTGTCAAATAACGGTTGTGTGTTCGACATATTCCCACTTGAAGCCAAACCTCCGCCAGACGATGGACCCCCAGCTGTTTTTCTTGAGAATTAATTCTTCCTTCATTCTTTACCAGATTCGCACCTTCTTTCTCTCGTATTACCACTCGCATTACAGCTAAAGTTACCCATACCGCTACCTCTCTGCTCCGCGAGGGCGTGTACGTATGTGATGTACTGTATGTAGGAAGGTGCGCTTGTTTTGTCTCTGTGAGAAGGAGAGACAAGAAAGAGAGATAAAAGCCTGTAGTGTAATGCCCGCAGCTAAAAGCAACTGCGTGAGAACGTATACTCTAATATCACGATATAGTCATTTTCTATATCGCACAGAGACAAACCCGCGATGTATCAAGTATATCGATATATCGCCCAGAACTTAATGACGCAACTACATACAGTGGGGCAAAAAAGTATTTAGTCAGCCACCGATTGTGCAAGTTCTCCCACTTAAAATGATGACAGAGGTCTGTAATTTTCATCATAGGTACACTTCAACTGTGAGAGACAGAATGTGTAAAAAAAAAAATCCAGGAATTCACATTGTAGGAATTTTAAAGAATTTATTTGTAAATTATGTTGGAAAATAAGTATTTGGTCAATAACAAAAATTCAACTCAATACTTTGTAATATAACCTTTGATGGTAATAACAGAGGTCAAACGATTACTATAGGTCTTTTCCAGGTTTGCACACACTGTAGCTGGTATTTTGGCCCATTCCTCTTTGCAGATCTTCTCGAGAGCAGTGATGTTTTGGGGCTGTCACCGAGCAACACGGACTTTCAACTCCCTCCACAGATTTTCTATGGGGTTGAGGTATGGGGACTGGTTAGGCCACTCCAGGACTTTCAAATGCTATTTACGGAGCCACTACTTCGTTGCCCGGGCGGTGTGTTTGGCATCATTGTCATGCTGGAAGACCCAGCCACGTTTCATCTTCAAAGCTCTCACTGATGGAAGGAGTTTTTGGCTCAAAATCTCACGATACATGGCCCCATTCATTCTTTCCTTAACATGGATCAGTCGCCCTGTCCCCTTAGCAGAAAAACAGCCCCAAAGCATGATGTTTCCACCCCCATGCTTCACAGTAGGTAGGGTGTTCTTGGGATGCAACTCTGTATTCTTCTTCCTCCAAACATGACAAGTTGAGTTTATACCAAAAAGTTCTATTTTGGTTTCGTCTGACCACATGACATTCTCACAATCCTCTGCTGTATCACCCATGTGCTCTCTGGCAAACTTCAGACGGGCCTGGACATGAACTGGCTTAAGCAGGGGGACACGTCTGGCACTGCAGGATTTGATTCCCTGTCGGCGTAGTGTGTTACTGATGGTAACCTTTGTTACTTTGGTCCCAGCTCTCTGCAGGTCATTCACCAGGTCCCCTCGTGTGGTTCTGGGAATTTTGCTCACCGTTCTTATGATCATTTCGACCCCACGGGATGAGATCTTGCGTGGAGACCCAGATCGAGGGAGATTATCAGGGGTCTTGTATGTCCTCCATTTTCTGATAATTGCTCCCACTGTGGGTTTTTTCACACCAAGCTGCTTGGCTATTGTAGATTCACTCTTCCCAGTTTGGTGCAGGTCTACAATTCTTTTCCTGGTGTCCTTCAACAGCTATTTCCTCTTGGCCATAGTGGAGTTTGGAGTCCGACTGTTTGAGGCTGTGGACAGGTGTCTTTTATACAGATAACGTCTTCAAACAGGGAGGACAGAACAGCTGCTTAAAGAAGAAGTTACAGGTCTGTGAAAGCCAGAGATCTTCCATGTTTGAAGTGACCAAATACTTATTTTCCACCATAATTTAGAAATCAATTATTTAAAATTCCTACAATGTGAATTCCTGGATTTTTTTTCCCACATTCTGTCTCTAACAGTTGAAGTGTACCTATGATGAAAATTACAGACCTCTGTCATCATTTTAAGGGGGAGAACTTGCACAATTGGTGGCTGACTAAATACTTTTTTTCCCCACTGTACATATGTAACACCTGCGCTTTGGTTGTTGTTAAATTATATTAATCTGGATAGCTTGTCAGCTGTAATTGAATGTATATTCTATCGTAATAATTGTTCGTTGCTTCTCTCGGACTGTTTTGGTATGTGTGCACGCGCTCCCTGCGCGTACATCAGGCGCAAATTATTTATCTATGGCCCCAGGGATGATATTTGATTAGTATTAGAACCGGCCCGCAGGCCACGGTCGCCTGCTGCGGTTTTACAATTACCAATACTTCCATCAGTGTTGGCGCTAGGAATTTTCTGGGGACCCCATCAAGTCATAAAAATGGGGTCACACAGTACATTTTTGGGGTCACACTTTTTTGTAACCGTTTTGAAAACAAATGACAAATGTATGCATTATCCTGTTATATCTCACATTCATTATATTGTGTTTTGGATTATCATAGTTATCATAGACATTACTTAATTCATTTAAAAAAATAATACAAAAGAAAACACATTTTTATACATTTGTAAATTTATTCAGTTGTAAACATTCATTCACTTTTTTCTTTCTTTCATGGAGCTAAACTTTACCGCTGCCGGTATTTTTTTCTATATTTTTAATGTAATATTTTCAGAATGTGTTTGTTCTATTTTTGGCCAAAGAAAACAATCTGAAATCGTCTTTATTTTTTAGTTTAATGCCATGATTTTTATAGTGTGCACAGATTTTCCTCCATGCGGTCCCTGAGCTAAAATGAGTTTGATACTCCTGGGGTACATGTTAACGAGACCGAGTGAGTGACACCAATCTTTTTATTAGGGCAAGTTAAAATGTATATTACATAAACGTAATCTGAAAAATGTAGACCGTTTTAAAAAAAAATAGTGTACTGTCAATGTTAAACCTCTATTGGTAACATAAGCAAGCCAGTGGGGTTATTTTTATATTCATGCTTTGAATAATGTAACTAAGCAAGTGGCCACAGCCCTTTTTGAATATCCACTTGACTTATGATTTCAAAGCAAGTCATCCATCAATTTGTACACTAGATTTTACGGTATAATTTACAGTGGTTTTTAGAGCAAATTATTGTGAATTGAAAAAAAACTCTACCAAGATATTGTTTACTGTAAAATCTACAGTTTATGATGTGCTGCTCTAAAGCAGGGGTAGGGAACCTGTGGCTCTTTTGATGACTGCATCTGGCTCTCTGATAAATCTGACCTGACGTTGCTTAACACGATAAGTAATGAATAATTCCACTTGTAATCACAGTGTTAAAAATAATGTTAAAATTATAAAACATTCTCATGCATTTTTAATCCATCCATCCGTTTTCTACCGCACCTGTTCAAGAAGTTGCGTTAATGGTAAGAAATTATTTATTTATTATTGGTTAGTGTGGGGCTTGCCCTCCTGGGGGTTCTTCAGACCCCCAAGCACCGACATGAGAGCCTGTTTCAGGGTTACAATATTGTTTTATTTTTCAATAAGTCTCTCAGTTGCTTTCCAGCAATTGTATTTCCAGCCCCAACCCAGTCTCTCCTCCTGGCTGCTGCTTATAACAGGGTGACAGGTGATTAGATTAGACAGGTGGGCCATCTACGCACCTGTCGCTGCAGGCCCGCAGGCCACGCCCCCTCCACAGTTAGCTTCAGAATAACAATGTTATTACAAATAATAAGAGACCTATTATACTCTAGAAATGTTGGTCTTACTTAAAAATGCACGTGTTTAGTTGTGTTCAGTGTTAAAAAAAATATTATATGGCTCTTACGGAAATATATTTTAAAATATTTGGCTTTTTGGCTCTCTCAGCCAAAAAGGTTCCCGACCCCTGCTCTAAAGCCTGGAGTATGTACGCGTCATGTAGTCTGCGTAGCCTCCCGCAAGACCGACGTGCACTTTCCAATAATCCTAGGTTCGCATTGCCGGAGACGCAGAACGCAGAGCTGTGATTGGTCAGTTTTTGCCAAGGAGGATCCTCGAACACAGGCGAGCAGACTTAGTGCTTGAAATGCACGAGTGATTGTAGGAAATAAAAAAAATTGCCAGAAAACTGTTATTGTGTACTTAATATCTCGGTGCGCTCTAAAAGTGATTACTGAATGTGTCGTTTCTCATCTTATTGTGTTGTTGTTGCATCCAGAAGATGTCACCAAAGTACACGAGCACACGTCGTTTTCTCTCACAATCAACACTTCTACGTGACGTGACGCAAGAGTATATTCCAGCCTTGAATGGAAAAATGACACCACATTTTTTTGTGATAAACTAGCAGATGTGTTTCCAAAATTAAAAAAAAACTGTTACTGTTCTTCCATTTACAGAAATATGTTGTAAAAAACATCTTAGATTTTACAGTACAATTCTCATGACTGAGTTTTTTTTACTGTAAAATCTACAGATAGTTTTTTACAGTTTAAGTAAATATACAGTACAGGCCAAACGTTTGGACAAACCTTCTCATTTCAATGCGTTTTCTTTATTTTCATGACTATTTACATCCTTGATTGTCACTGAAGGCATCAAAACTATGACACCTGTGAAGTAAAACTCTTTCAGGTTACTATCTCTTGAAGCTCATCGAGAGAATGCCAAGTGTGTGCAAAACAGTAATCAGAGCAATGGGTGGCTATTTTGAAGAAACTAGAATATAAAACATGTTTTCAGTTATTTCACTTTTTTTTTAAGTGCATAACTCCACATGTGTTCATTCATAGTTTTGATGCCTTCAGTGACATTGATTGATTGATTGATTGATTGATAGATAATTTTATTAGTAGATTGCACAGTACAGTACATATTCCGTACAATTGACCACTAAATGGTAACACCCGAATAAGTTTTTCAACTTGTTTAAGTCGGGGTCCACGTTAATAAATTCAATCTACAACAGTGGTTCTTTACCTTGTTGGAGGTACCGAACCCCATTAGTTTCATATGCACATTCACCGAACCCTTCTTAGTGAAAAAAAAAATAAAATAAAAATTCACCTTCAAGACAAAGATATGTGTTTTTGGTAACACTTTAGTATGGAGAACATATTCTATGTAACAATGACTTAATTTAGAGGTTTTTGGACACTAGGGGAACATATTCTAAGTAACAAAGACTTAATTTGAAGTTATATGTTTAGGGTTAGGGTTATAATGAGGCCATGCCGAATAAGGCATTAATAAGTACTTAATAATGACTAGTTAAGTACCAATATGTTACTAATTTGTATGTTAATAAGAAACTAATTAATGGTGAATATGTCCCCCATTCCTACCATGTTTTTCTTACCGGTGCACAAAATGAACCGTGCAAGAACATCACCTTGTTCAAAGAAGAAAACCGACACTAAACTCACACTAGACTGCATAAACTCCCAACAAATTACACACCTGCAAATCAGTGTGACTTCTGCTGTTGCCGTATCCGTAATATGCCGATAGGGAGAAGTTTTTATTGAGACGATGAGTCGGGTGTGTTTTGATCTCTGCCGAACCCCTGAGCCCGACTCACCGAACGCCTAGGGTTCGATCGAACCCAGGTTAAGAACCACTGATCTACAATGTAAATAGTCATGAAAATAAAGAAAACCCATTGAATGAGAAGGTGTCCAAACTTTTGGCCTGTACTGTATATAATAATCAAATGTATAGACAAATAAATATATTATTTGCTGTTACCTCTTAAGGGCAGCCACAACTGTGATGCGGACCTCAATGAAAACGAGTTTGTAAGCATGCTTTAAGCAGTCAATTGAGTTCTAACGCACAACTGTCAAATGAACCTCACTCGTTCCCATTTGCATTCCTGGTTTGTGAATTTGCATCATGTCTATTGATGTTTGAGTGTTTTAGTTGGTAATTGACATGCAGGTAATCCTTGTAAAGTGTTTTAAACTATGCACATATATTTGTAGGTAATTTTTTCCATTATTTGTGTTTACGCAGGACACACTGATCGTCTGGTCCGAGGCTGACAATTATGACCTGGCTTTGAGTTTTCAAGAGAAGGCAGGCTGCGATGAGATCTGGGAGAAGATTTGCCAGGTAAAGATATTGTTACATACTGCTGTTCCGGATAAGAAAATAAATGTATAGTAGTTGGGTGAAAAACATCATACTGCAGGGTTAGGGTGCTTTCACAAACTGAAACAGTTCTGATTTTGACAGAAGTTTATATATTTTAGTTTTTTTAGTCCTGTGTCGACATCTCACGTTTGTGTTGGAATCAGAGCCAACGTTGTGGTCGTAGTTTGTGCAGCCCTTTGAGGCATGTGTGAATAAGGGCTGAATGAATAAACTTTGTTGATTGATTGATAAAATTGCAGTAAATTTAAATGAACAAATGTCGAGGTAGGCTGAAATTGATGCATGGGCATTGTTTTTGAGTCAAAAGTGTGTTAAAGAAATGGATTGGACAAAGCTGGACAATGACCGCAGTATGTAATTTGTTTGTTTTTATGTCATCCATGTTAACACAGTTTTTTCACAGGTTATTAAGAGCAATTTATCAGTAATCATGCTAAATTAAAAATGTGTGATTTAACAATATTATATATCACGATAGACACATAATCGATATCAATAAAAATGTGTTCGATAAAACGCTCGATATATTTTTGGCTTCTTCGGCGGAAGAAAGCGGAAGTTGCAAAGCAAGTTTGTTTGCATGAAGGACGACACTTGCTCCCTGGTAACTGCAATGCAGGAAATCAACTGATCAGGGGATTGACACGCTAACAGCCGATCAGGTGAGAGTTTGGTTGCTCCATCTTGTTGTCTCGCGGTTGATTATTTGCATTGAGTGAGAAGAGAAAGTAGAAATTGAAAATTTGTGAATAAAAAAGGAAAAGTCACCTCGACAGTATGACAGTTTTTTGGAATTTTTTTAAAAATGGACCGTAGTCAGACCAATGTGGTCTGTAATTGATGCAAGGCGCTTGTCCCCAACACCAGTAATACCACACCACCCTTATGAGCACTGCCATAACTTTCTGGCACTAAACCTGCAGTTAATAGTTCTTGTCAGGTTTCTCTGTTTACATTTTCACACTTTGTAGTATTGTGTTACACTTTATTAAGTATTTCTCACATATTCCTTATTTTTCAGCTTCATTTTGAAGTTATTGTTAGATTCAGATTGTTTTTTTTTTCAACCAATCGGAATTGTTCAATGGGATTTTACAATTTTGTTTACATTGGTTTTCCATGGTTGTGTTGACATTTCCTTTCCTTTCTGTTTTGATAGTTAAGTTAAAGTACCAATGATTGTCACACACACACTAGGTGCGGCGAAATTTGTCCTCTGCATTTGATCCATCCCCCTGCTAACCACCTGGGAAGTGAGGGGAGCAGCGGGCAGCAGCGTTGCCGCGTCCGGGAATCATAATCAGAGGAAGGTTAACATTTGAAATAAAAATGTTTACATTCCTGTTCCTTATTTTCAATAAGTCATAAAAATATCAATAATTATCGTGTCCACCGATGGGAAAACACTGACATCATTATACAGTCTTTAGCTATATGGCCCACCCTTAAACACCATATATTAATGTCAGTAAAGTCTTGTTCGCCTCTTGTTGTTTTTGGGTTGTCTGGTTGCCATTAGTGCGTTTTTTAAGTCTAACTAAAACCAGATGCACTAAATAGTGCCAGTAAAAAGTAGGGGTGCACGATAAAAGTTGGGCTGATATTAGGAACTGTGACATCCTACCAATAAGTCTGATAACAATAAAAATAGGTTAGAAAAATGCTTCAGTGAGGCGAGATTATCTGTAGTGTGCTATAGGTGACTTAGGGTGAGCAAATCAAGCGCTCCTTTCCTCCTCAGTGTGCCTTGCTTTGAAACAGCCTGTCGTAAACTTCCCCCTGAATTCAGTCTAAACAAACATGGTGTCGATCATGTGGGACGTCGACACTGTTACAGAGGAAGGCATTTTGGGTACTGTTTGCACCAAATGTTCTGCAAACATTCCGTGAGGTGGTAAAAAAAACATAGAGCCTCAACATATCAAACCTTATCAGCCAATCTGAAACGCCAGCATCACTGCAACTGTGTTTGGAAAGCCTAGGAAGACACCCGCTGTAAGAGAAGCTGCCTCAAAACCAGCTGAAAGAAAGATGTGCACAAACTACAGTTAAATGTAAATCTAAAGAAGAGAGGATACAAACAAGTTATCAGTGACTGAATTGGCTTTGAGAAGCAGAGAGTTGTTGTTTTAGACACAAATATTGACATTGACATTCCAACTCTAACCTCTTTTTTTGACTATTTAGGTGCAAGGGAAGGACCCCGCTCTAGACATCACCCAGGACCCCATTGACGAGTCAGAGGAGGAGCGTTTTGAGGAGATCCCAGAGACGAGCCACCTCGTCGAGCTACCGCCCTGCGAGCTGAGCCGCCTGGAGGAAATAGCTGACCTCGTGACGTCGGTGCTGTCGTCGCCCATCCGCAGGGAAAAGCTGGCCTTAGCCCTCATGAGCGAGGGCTACCTCAAGAAACTACTCGGCCTCTTCAGAGTGTGCGAGGACCTGGACAACAGGGAAGGCCTCCATCACCTCTACGAGATCGTCCGGGGCGTCCTGTTCCTCAACAAAGCCGCGCTCTTCGAGGTGATGTTCTCCGACGACTGCATCATGGACGTGGTGGGCTGCCTGGAGTACGATCCGGCGCTGGTCCAGCCCAAGCGGCACCGAGAGTTTTTGACCAAGACAGCAAAGTTCAAGGAGGTAATCCCCATCACAGACTCTGAACTGCGGCAGAAGATCCACCAGACATACCGGGTGCAGTACATCCAGGACATCATTCTGCCCACGCCGTCGGTCTTTGAGGAGAACTTCCTGTCCACGCTCAACTCCTTCATCTTCTTCAACAAGGTGGAGATCGTCAGTATGTTGCAGGTATGATGAACACAAACACTTTTGACTGCCTCAATTGCTTCTTGGACAGGATGATTGCCCTTGCATGCATTCTATACCTTTCATTGCTGCTGTTCAATGTTAAGTTTGGAATTTTATGAAAAATATTGACCATGTTTCATGGTTTGCAAGAGTACCTCAACTTACAAGCCAAATTGGTTCAATGACACAGCTCATAACGCAAATAAAAATTCTCAAATCAATGTCACCAAATGAAATGATTTGGAATCAATGTATTAGTGCTTGGACTGCCCAAAACAGCACACATTTAACATGTACAAAGAAAAACAAACTTTTAGACTTAGAAATATTCAAGGAAAAACAGCTACAGTAGTTTTATGAAATAGTAACAACAATGTACATCATTTGCCTTGGTAATAGTACATCTATGGTATCTCCTTCCAGCTGTTTCTCTTTTGAACACACCATCAGCTTCTCCATATTTTTGTGGATAAATGTCCTTCGTTAAGATAATATTTTAACGTTTTTGGGTGTCATTTTGCTTCAGTATGTTGAAGACCAGCAGTGCTATTCTGCTAGCAACCAAGTTCGCTAGCTACACACTTGGTAATGTTTTAATTGATTAGAATAGAATAGAATAGCTTTTATTGTCATTGTGCAGAGCAACGACGATATAGGTGGGGACCAAGTTCGCTAGCTACACACTTGGTAATGTTTTAATTAATTAGAATAGAATAGAATAGCTTTTATTGTCATTGTGCAGAGCAACAACAATATAGGTGGGGCACTCCCACCCACAGCACAAAAAGACAACTTGTGCCAAAACGCAGGCAATCAACAGCAAAGGTCAAGTGACAAATGCTAAAATGTCTTTAATTCAATGAATATCACACACTTCTTCTTCTGTTTTTCACACTGACTGTCTTTGTTCCACGAAACCTATGTCGATTTCTAGCTATAAGCTAATGCAATCGAGTAAGACCGGGTGTTTGGGATTTTTTGGCGTTCATTCTGACAAATGCTATGCCAACAAGCGGTAGGGAGGCTCTTAACTCAAATGTATGCTTGAAACCTAAACATAAGAATTAGCCGAGAGACAACTTGTAACTCAAAATACTTCTAATTTGGGCTACTTGTGAGTTGAGGGACCTCACTGTATTTTATTTTCATCTGCTTCAATTTAATGCCAAATTGACATATTATGGCTGTCCAGTGAAATGCATGTGTCTTAGAGTTGAATCCATTCTTTGAAACATTGAATCCATTCTTTAAGACATTGTTTTTCTTAATAATAGCACATTATAAGGAAACAATACATTTAATTGGACAGTTAGAAATATATTTTTTAATGGACTTAAGTGTATGGAATGTATAAAGTGTTTGAATGCTGTGAAATTGTAAATGTATTTATTGAATGTAAAAATGTTTTCTTTGTTGGTTGTTGACAAATCTACCTGCTTTTAGTAGAAAAATAAGAATTGTTTATGGTGATGTTATAATCATGTTGAACTTGTTGGAAGGTTTACCACATTACTTTGTTTTGGTGTTGTTTTTATTTATCACCTGTCATATACATATCCTATGCTGCAGGAGGATGAGAAGTTCCTCACAGAGGTTTTTGCGCAGCTCACAGATGAATCCACAGAGGAGAGTAAACGACGAGAACTTGTAAGTCTGCACTTTTCTCCTGTACTTCTCTGGTACGGTTATGTCCACTTGCTTTGCTGCACAATGAGTATGATTTAATATTACCTCTACTTGTGATGTAGCAATAAACAGTAGTAATGATAACTGGGGTAAAACTCCTGCTGTTTAGTATTACTGTTTAAAATAAAAAACGTGATTGATAACCTCACTTTGGCAAACTAATGGGCTGACTGGTGCTAGCCCAAATTGAAAATAAGATACATTTCTTTTTCCCCCTTTTTAATAAACCACATACCACAATCTAAACTTGTATACATGCATTGCTGTCAGCAACTAAGACATTAGTACTATCTATCTATCCATCAAATTCTGCAAATTGAACCTACAAGCTGTGCTATCTCAGAACAAAGTGATATATACTCAGAGTAATATAATATGGAGGTGGTTTTACGGTGCACTCAAGAACTGCTGAACAAAGTGGGACGCCACAACGCCCGCCAGAAATAATAAACAATAATCGATTGGATTTGTTACGCACTTTTTATTTAAATAAATCTTAAAGTGCTATGTTACAAACCAATAAAAGCTTAGCCATTAAAACAGAATATCAAGACTAAAACACTACCACTAAACCATAAGAAACACAAAAAATGCAAAAATAGTGTGTTCATTTTAGTTATTAAAAAAACTTGATCAAAAGATTTCAGTGTGTCTATAAGTACTTTTTGAACACATTCAACAGTACCGCGAAAGTAGTAACTGCCAAATTTGGTCACTATACTCATGATAGGACATTTTCATTTTGTTACATCCTTAACGTCTATGTAATTTAGTTGTGTAGTAACTAGAGGTGGACGATATTAAAAATGTTGGTATCGTTCAGTTACCAGCTAAATACACATCAGAAAATGCAGCAAGATTTGTTGTCATTTTTTGTTCTGTTTCTCTTCTTTTCAGATGCCAACTCTAAGTAATTACTCGCTAGAAAGGTTCATTTGTCATTTTACACTGATAATGAGCCATAATTACTACTGTACAGGTTGGCAACAAGCTGCATTCACAGACCGTTTCATTATAATTGGTTTACGGGTGGAGGCGAACAGAAAGCGCCAACTCTGTCAACACTTATCTGTAAAGCTAGAAGAGACCTTAAAAAATATCCATCTCATCCCGCTAGTGTTTATTTGATGTCATTACTACTCTAGTATCGACAATACAGATAACTGGATCGGTGTGCCCACCCTTAGTCATAAGCTATAGAATGCTCAAAACACAAGAGATATAGTTCACTGTACTGCGGTGTCATGTGATCACCGCTCAACCAAACAGCAAGTTGGCTAAAACCGAGAAATTAAATGTTATTTATCATTTGGTTTTACAGATTTTGCAGTTAAACACATTGTATTTACCATCTTACATACAGTCATACTGAGTAGACGTGAAATAAAACAGAGGTGATGGGTATTAACATCCTATAAAATAAAATGACGTACACTCGCATTCTTTTCACATAGGAAATACAAAACATTATATACAAGCCTCACCAATATTATAAACCTAAATTCACAGTTTAATACAGTTTTTAAAAATGATCTAAACAAGGCCTTTTAGTTGTCACTTTAATGGTCCTGCTATTCTCTCATCTTAGGTAAACTTCGTCAAGGAGTTCTGCGCTTTCTCACAAACGCTGCAGCCTCAAAACAGGGACGCCTTCTTCAAAATGTTGGCAAATCTCGGCATCCTGCCTGCGCTGGAAATAGTCATGGTAAGGTGCTGGATTTGAAGCTCCATATATTTGGTGATGGTTTAAAATCTCCACTGATGGCCGTGTCGTCTCGTCAGGGAATGGATGACTTGCAGGTCAGGGCAGCAGCCACTGACATCTTCTCCTACCTGGTGGAATTCAGCCCGTCCATGGTCCGAGAGTTTGTCATGCAGGAGCCACAACAGACTGATGATGTAAGCAAGGATGTACCCTTATGTTCTACATGTGACTTACATGATTTATTCCACACTGAGTCTATTGGGCTGCTGCGTCGGGCTGCTGACTCTGTGTTTTTCCCTAGGACGTCCTACTCATCAACGTTGTGATCAAGCAGATGATTTGCGACTCTGACCCCGAGTTGGGCGGTGCCGTCCAGCTGATGGGTCTGCTCAGGACGCTAATCGACCCTGAGAACATGCTGGCCTCCACCAATGTAGGCTCAGCTAAACACTTGCAGAGAAGCCGAAGTGTAATTTGTGTTTGTCAGCATTTACCAACAATTGCATGTCTTTCGGTGTTTTCAGAAAACGGAAAAGACTGAGTTTCTGAGTTTCTTCTACAAGTACTGCATGCACGTTTTAACAGCTCCACTGTTGGCAAACACGGCTCAGGACAAAAACTCAAAGGGTGAGCTGGGCTGCAGACGTCCTATGTTGTCCTATGTGAAACATTTTCACTCTTTTATTTATTTATTTATTTTTTTCACTTTCAAAGATTTACAAGAGGGATCCACCAAAATCAACCCCGTTTGTCCTGGTGAGTTGTCTTGATTAACTTTATTATATAAAACATATATGTATAGTATGTACTCCAGGGGTGCCCACACTTCTTCTGCAGGCAAGTTACTTTTCAATTGACCAAGTCGAGGGGATCTACCTCATTCATATATATCATTTATATGTTTTTATTTATGAAACATACGTTTTTGTTAATATATTAAAGGTTTTTTAATGATAATGCAATAATGTTTAACACATATAGAGTCATTTCTTCATGAAGACAAGAATATAAGTTGGAGTATTACCTGATTTGGATGACTTGCATTGATTGGAATCCTACAGAAGTGCGGATAACGTCGGCACTTTCAAATGGAGGAGAACAAAAGTCCTCCTTTCTGTTCAATAACACATGAAAGCGGTTGGTTTTTGGCATCTTATTTGTCCAGCTTCCATACTTGTTTTTATACACTTTACAAGAAATCCATTAGGTCTGTAGCTTGCTAACTTGTGCACGCTAGCTTTCTGAGACTCTTATTTTGTTAGGGCAGGCAAGAGGAAGCAGCGCTTTTATTGTGAAGATAGGAACTGTGCAGTCGGTCTTTAGAGTTTTGACAGCAAGTACGGGGCGAATGTGTTGAAATAAAAAGTGTTTCTCGCCCTCCTGTCTATCACTTTTTCTTCATAATGAGCTCCCATCAGCCAGTGTCATCTCACAAGACCCTCAGGTGTCGTGACTGTCAATCAAGTGATGAAAGTGACGTCTTGGTGAAGATTGATGATCTCAAATTTTTAAGTCTATTTTTTTAAATGCCTGGCTGGCGATCGACTAACACATCCTCCGCGATCGACCGGTAGCTCGCGATCGACGTAATAGGCACCCCTGATGTAGTCCATCCCGTGATGCTAATTAACTTCCACTTCTGTGGAATGTATTGATTGGCCAATAAAAATGTTTATAAAAAATACAGACCAAATTCCCTCTGTACTATTTTGTATCGATTCACGTAAAATCAAACACTGCCAAATTTCAATACCTTTTTTGCACCTGGCACCACAGCTGGCTGCAGACTTGTCACGTCCGGTTGTAGACTTGACGTCGGGTCATGTAAACAAAGCACTTAAGCAGTGCTCAGGGTAGCTCAACCAAATTCCGAAGTAATGTTGCAGTTTTTAACACCAACAAAGCAACTATGCCTGTTAGAAAACCCTCAATCATAATTTTAGGCACCGAGCTTCCAAAACGCGGTAGCTTGATGCTAAATTACAAAGGATTTGCAATAGACAGGTTATTATTCGCATTTGCGATTTCACATGTCGATTTTAACACCTCCAAATTTGGTAATGGATACCACAACTAAGATGAAGGTTACAATCAATCAGCTGGTGTGTAATAAGCAAAATAACATAAAACATTAAACTTCCTGAAAAAAATCAACTTACAAGTTAGTCAACATACCATAGATAGCCTATACAGTACTGCCATCTAATTTCTTAGGATTGCAACTGCATTGCAAATAAGACTTATATGTTATAAGAAAGGAAATATAATAACTTGACAGCACATTTAACATTATCAGCTCATTTTGAAATAATACATTAATAAATACAATGTTGTTATCAAACAATTAACAGTTATTAACACACACAAGTACCGAAAACTGGTACCGTCGAGTACTGGTATCAATTCACAGGTATTGAATAGTTTAAAATGTGAAGAGTACCCATACCTTCTGGCAAAGCTATTTGCTCTCCTAAAAAGAGGTTAAATGATGATGTGTACCAAATTTGCTACTTTATAGACTGGCTTGTTATAGTTTTTTTTTAACTTGTCAATCACTGGTAGCAGGATATGGATCAGAATAATTTAGATATATAAAATATTAATCTATTGGTGGGAATTTTACCTGATTTTATTTGTAGTTTTCATTGTAAACATTCCAGTAGGTGGTGCCGTATCTCCATGGGTTGACACCAGTGACTCTTAAATGTTCCCTTTTCTGAAGAATTTTGCTTCCGTAGAGTTTTTTGACAATACTGAACAAATGCACAAACAAGTATATAAAATGTATAAAACTAGAATATAAACTAGGACATTTGACATAATGAAAATATGAATACAAAATTGTACTACCCTACCTGGTATGTGTACGCGTCAATGATGTGTATCACTATACAATGAACTAAAAAAGTCAATAAAAAAAAATAGATTAAAATAAAAAACAATAAATTAATGTGTGTGTGTGTTTGTGTGTGTATGTATATGTATGTATGTATAAATATATGTATATATATCCCGAACAAACCGCTCGCAATTGCTTATTGATTTTTATCATTCACGTAAAAGAGCCTGTCAAAATAATTAGTTTTCGAACTTCACATCTCTACTAATGGTACCATATTCCAATACCTTGGTTGCGAGTGACGTCACATCTGGTTGCAGACTCCGCACTTGCCTAAAAATATTGGCGGGCAAAAGGGCGTGTTGGAAGGTCATGTTGCAAGTGTCCATGTCAACAAAGCAAGTATCTCTGAAAGTAAAAAAGCGTGCTAAAGTGAAACTCCACTTTTCAAATTGATCGAACTGGGTGCTAATTGGATATGCCATATACATGCTACTGATTTAGCATTAGCAGTTTTACATAGCTACTTTTTCAACACCTTGAATTTTAGTCATCAAAACTACAAGCAAGATGCACATTGAAATCAAGTAATGTGAATAAGTACAATACCTACAGTACAAGCACACAGTTCGGACTCAACAAAAGACAAGACTGGCCCATTTCCATGTAATGGCAAAGACTACTTCCTGATTACTCAACACACGTAGGATAAAACAAAATCAATGCATACTCGCAAATAAGACTAGTAGGTGTAGGAAAATGAAATAGAACTGGACAACGCTGTTATCAGCTCAGTGGTAAATGATGTTTTAAAAAAAGTACAGAGTATATGTATTATTAAACAATTAACATTTATTACTACATGAACACACACCATAGTACTAAAAATTGATACCGTTGAGTACTGATACAGATTTCCAGTTACTAGGAATTGGTACGATTCAAATGTGAATGGTACCGAGCCCTATAAATGGCAAAATCTGCATAATTACCTATGATGCGTGCAATTGTAATAAGGAGAGCAGCTTAACACGCATATTAGAGGACCGTCTATCTAATTAAAATCCAGTAAAACTACTTCAACTCAGTGTTTTTTCTTGGTAGATAACTTTCAGACTGCTCAACTGTTGGCTCTGATCCTGGAGCTGCTGACCTTCTGTGTGGAGCATCATACGTACCACATCAAGACCTACATCATGAATAAAGACCTGCTGAGGAGAGTGCTTGTGCTCATGAACTCCAAGCACACCTTCCTCGCTCTCTGTAAGTGTCGATACACACACATGCACACACAGCTTGATTTTAACTAAGTTGTTGTCTGTGTGTGGGTCCAAGGTGCTCTGCGATTCATGCGCAGGATTATCGGCCTGAAGGACGAGTACTACAACCGCTACATCATAAAAGGGAACTTGTTTGAGCCGGTCATCAACGCCTTGCTGGACAACGGCACGCGATACAACCTCCTCAACTCGGCCATCATCGAACTCTTTGAATTCATCAAAGTGGTGGGTAGTCGACAAAAGGGTTCAATGATGAAACGACGTAATTGGACAGTTGGACTGTAGGTATCTTGTTGTTGCAGGAGGATGTCAAATCCCTCATCGCTCACATAGTGGACAACTTCTACAAAGCACTTGAACCCATTGAGTACGTGCAGACCTTCAAGGGCCTGAAGGGTCGGTACGAGCAGGAGAAAGACAGGCAGAGTCAGAAACTCACGAGGTTAGTACACCTCTTACACTTCAGTGGTAACTTTTTATTTTTAGTAGTAATTACTTGCAGAAGGTCAGACTAAAACTAAATTGTATGAAAACCAAAGGTTTCCCATAAGAAATAATGTAAATCCAATCAGTCCATTCAGAACACCCCAAAAATATGAACACATGTTTTATAGAGAATAATTGTGAAATATATATAACAATGATAAGTTAAATTAAAAATAAAATAGAAATTTTATGCAAAACAAACATATCTATTGATACCTGCTGCTGTTTTTTATTCGGGATCTGCATAAGTCCTTAATCCATGGAGGCATTGCGCAGATATTAAAAAAACAATCAATCAATCAATCAATCAATGTTTACTTATATAGCCCTAAATCACTAGTGTCTCAAAGGGCTGCACAAACCACCACGACATCCTCGGTAGGAAAACTCACACCCAGTGGGACATTGGTGACAATAATGACCCAGTGGGACGTCGGTGACAATGATGACTATGAGAACCTTAGAGAGGAGGAAAGCAATGGATGTCGAGCGGATCTAACATGAAATCACAAACAATCTTCCCCTACTTCATACTTCCTCCTAACAAGATGTATGGAATTTGACTAGATAGTGACATGTTTGTTAGTTACGTCAGTGGATATTTCCGTATATGGTAGAAACTTTCCCGAAGAGCTTTGTGGGAGTCCGTCATTGTAGTCAATAAGTTCCTTATTTTTTCTCCATCTTCTTGCTGTGGGGCTGACTGGCTCGTAGGGCTGAACAAGTAATCACATTTTCAATCGTGATCACAATTTTGCCGGCTTCGATTAATTGAGGGTGAACATCGGCGATATTAACATTTAAAAAACAGGCTCAACTGCATTTTAAGCCAAGCATGTTCACAACCAACAGTGGGAGGCCTCGCCATTCTCTCGAAGTTCCCGCTCGTTTATTGAAACCCGGATATTCCTGCGCAGATGAACCAACACCGTTTATCGAGTTGCTGAGACATGTTAAACATTTAACAACACTTTCCTTTTTTTCCTTAACCGCCATTGTTTGCTCGTTCTGTGAGCTGGTCGCTAACAGAGCACGCCACCCCCCTCCACCGACAAACTGCTACAAAAGATGGCTGCCCAAAATACAGACAACTGTAACATCAATAAATTATTAAAAAAATAAGATAAAACTTATCTTGAAATGGAAGCCAAGTTCACTAACTATTTGAAATACAAAATGCAATAAAATATGTTGCAATTAACAGTAAATAATTGTGATTTCAATATTGATGAAAGTTATCGTGATTATTATTTTGTGCAGCCCAATTGGCTCGTGCATGCACATCCGTCCTCCACTGTTGCCATTTCTAATACAAAGTAGCCTATAGTTTTGACATGTATCTATCAGTAGATACCATATGGAAGCACTGAAAACTACAACATGGCTAATGGGGAGAAGACAGTTAAAGTGGAGGCACATAAATAATACCTGCCTACAAAACGGCGCATCCTGAAGAGACGGTCAGAAAGAGGCTTGAAGATTGTCTGTAAAACATAATCTATGCAACCTCTTGACCAAATAACCACCATTACATGTTATGTATACCACAAGGAAGTGTTTTAAGTGTAAAACAAAAACATGATATGACACTTTTAAATATTTTGTATATGCATCTACACTTAAAACAGCTATTTGTTTCAATAAAAAACTCGACACATATTTGGGTTTAACTTTGTCCACCTTAACTGTTCGGCAAAAATATCAGGATAAATAGTGCATGTCAATATTAAGCCAAACTATCAATATGAGTTTTGGTCCAGATAGCCCAGCCCTACACTCGTGTTAGCAACAGTGCTAGTACAATTTATGGATGTTCTGTGTTCAATTGAGGGTTACAGTAGACCTTATGTTGGCTTTGTGTTTATATGTATGAGTGCACATGTGTACGTTGTTTGTGTGTTAATAATGAAATTGTGATATTTAAAAGATTTAATTTTACTTCTGTGCTTCTAAAATGTTTCTGTGCTAGTATTTTTTTATCTAGTTTCACCGGCGCTCTTAGTGGAAAAGCTAAGTGTACAGCCTTGTGGTAGTTTTAACCCGGATTCTACCACAAAAACTAACAAAATGCACATCATTTTGTCAAAAGGTTTTTAGCCACCTGAAGAAATATTTGTACAGAAGCTTTTTTGTCTTTGTAGTCTAAACATTAACAAAATTACTACGGCAGCTTTGGTAGATAATTTTGATATGTACTATCATGTGAAAATATTTATTACCGCCCATTCTGTTGTGCAAACAATGGTTAGTTTTGGTTATGTCGACAACTGCTTATGTCAACCTCAGTCAGCCAGCCCCGAGAGTGTCAACATACGCGTGTTTGCCTTTGCAGATATCGTAGGGACGCTCGATCTTTAGACGAGGACGAAGAGTTGTGGTTCAACGACGACGAAGACGATGACGAATCTGAGACCGTGGACAAGAGTCGAATGGAAGACGACTTCTCTGACGGCTACGGCAAGTACATGGAGGCCAAAAAAGGTAAACCCCAGCGCCGCCTTTGAGTAGACTCGCCCGTCAGCGTTCATCGCTCACCTTCCAATGTGATTGACTGCTGCGTTGTCTCAGCAGGTGCCGCCAACGGAGCAAACAACGGTAAAGCAGCCGCTCTACCACCCACCTCGCCTCCCTCCACACCCAACAACAGCTCGGCATCCTCGGTGAAGACGGTCGCTTTGCCCGCCTCTCCTGTAGTGAAGGTACCCCAAAACAACACTCCTTGGCTTTTATTTTGGTAAAAATGGTTTTTCCACATTGAATTATTCCCGAAAATTTGTAACATAAACTCTTTCAAATTCTGCCTCTCCAAGTAACCACAAAGTCCCTCATAGTTGCTACCAAGGTTTTTAATTCAACACAGGGTCAAAAACATTAATTGTTGCGGCTGTAGACAACCCCTTTTGATTGTCTTTTTTAATGCACAGGAAGACAGCAGCTTCTTGGACCTCTATATGTTCCTCTTATCGTTTACAATCAAACCATCACCGCCATTAATGCAGACACAGCAGTTTGTCCATTCCACTATTACAACATTGGTTCTGTTGCTGCTGTGTTGTAACACATTTAAAGGACCATGGGGTCAAAGAGCTACTATTTTCCTTTCCACTCTTTCATGCACTCCAATCTGGCCACATTTGATCTGAATGATCTTCAAAGGGACGTACAACCATTGTTATACTTTTTTGCTGAAATTTAATAAACTTCAGTCCTTAACAAAAATATAGAACACGTAATGTTAATAAAATTGTAAAACTTTTGAAGTCCGTTTGATCAGGTAATTTCACTGGTTTAAATTAGCATCAATTGACTAAAAGAGTTATTTGTCATAAAACAAATGTTGAGGGGCTGAGACGGTGTAAAACTTGGGCCTAACTTTAAATAATTTTTGTAATAATATTGATTTTGATGCGTAATGTTTTATGGTTGTCAGATTTGCAAATGAATAATATGACAAGGTAATGAAGATCCCTCTTAAAAATATTTTGAAATCTTTTTTTTATTTTTTTTTTACTTTTTTGTCTACTAAAATCAACTTCGGCCCTAAAAAATGTCAAGCATGAAATGTTTTCCTAAATTATTATTTCAAACCTTTAGAGGCCCTTTGTTTAAAAGATGTCATTGTTTGAAAATTAACATTAATTTGCATACTATGAGTTATTTTACACAAATGTTTAGAGGCTTGGGAATTGTAGAAATCAAGCCAAACTGTAGATAATATTATTAATGCATTTCATTTTGATGCGCTCTTCTTTTAAATAATTAAACTAATTAAAAACGGACATCCATGTAAAAAAGACTTTAAAAGGTTAAGAAAATAAATAAATAAAACATAACATGTTTGATATTTTTGTTCAGAGCATTTGACCCCAAAAAATTGTAATCCACAAATTTGTTGTTGCACTTTGAAAAATTAAATAACTGTTTAGGGTCCTGTTTGGCTTTGGGGTAGGGCTGGACTTTTAATAAAATTTTAATCTCAATTTTGATTTTGGCTTCTCACAATCATGAAATATAATTGGGAAACAAAAAAAAGTTTAATGGTCCGCGCAACGTGCACGCAAATCTTTGAGCTTGTAAAGGTGAAATGGATTAGTGAAAAAAAAAAAAGACAATCTCTACTAGAAGTTTGGGGTCTCCATGGTTGCTACTTTTTATTTGACACAGCGCTAATAGGACTTAGAGGGCTCATTTCAGCTCAAGACTTAGAAAAACTTGTACATGCCTTTTATTACCAGTAGGCTAGACTATTATAATGGTCTCCTTGCAGGTCTTCCCAAAACAACTGTCAGGCAGCTACAGCTTGTTCAGAACGCTGCTGCTAGAGTTCTAACAAAGACCAAAAAATGTGAGCACATTACACCAATTCTTAAATCCTTACATTGGCTCCCTGTATGTCAGACAATTGATTTCAAAATCCTCCTGCGCACATATAAATCACTACATGGTCTAGGGCCGAAGTATATCACTGATATGCTCCCACTATATAAGCCCTCTAGATCACTAAGATCTTCTGAGACCAATCTGTTAGCAGTTCCCAGAGTAAACTCAAATCAAGGGAGAGCATCATTCAGTCAATACGCAACAAATGGCTGGAATAAACTTCCTGAAGATGTCAGACTTTCCCCAACTCTGACTACTTTTAAAACTAGACTGAAAACTTATATGTTCACCTTAGCTTTCAGGTAAATCTTTTAACTTTTAACGTCCGCACTGTTTTCATTTTTATTGTCTGCATTTTAATTTTGCTTTTATTTTCTTTCATTTCACTTTGTTGTCTGTGAAGCACTTTGAGTCTGCCTTGTGTATGAAAAGTACTATACAAATAAAGTTGCTTTACCTAATCAATAATCATTGAACTCAACAAATTCCGCACAGTCATATGCTGTCGTAGATGTGGGCGGAGTCACAGAATTGGCCAATAAATTGGAATCAGCTGTTAAATGCAGAATATCATGGACATGGACATAAATGTGAGTGAACTGTTGTCATTTTGAGAAGGAACATTTGTTTGGGAAATGTGTCTGGTAGTGCTCATTCATCCCGACACACTCAAACGCCCCATCCTGAACTAAACAATCTGGAGACGGCCACATGAAACAGCGACTTAACTAGGAAAATAAAGCGAGCAACAACAATCCATGTACCCACAACACATCTCATCTGCTTGTGTTGTTGTGAACGACATCATGGATGTAATATCAATGTACAAAGAGGACAGAAGTCGCAACTTGAGATTACTTTTTTTATTCAAACAGCTTCAAGTTGTCTCCACATATACCAAGAAAAATATAAACACAACTATTTTGTTTTTGCTACCATTTTTCTTAAATTGAACTCAAAGATGTAAAACTTTTACTATATACACAAAATACCTATTCCTCTCAAATATTGTTCACAAATCTGCAATAATCCTGCTGTTTTACCAACATCTTGATCTGCCACACCTGTGAGCGAGACGGATTATCTTGGCTAAAAATCCTCACTAACACAGATTTGTAAACAATATTTGAGACGAATATTACTTTTGTGTGTACAAAGTAAAACATTTTAGATCTTTGAATTCAACTTATGTTAAATGGGAGCAAAAACAAAGTGAAGTGAATTACATTTATATAGCGCTTTTCTCTCGTGATTTCAAGTGCTTTATATAGTGAAAAGTTAAGTTTATATTTGTGTTTAGTGTAGCTCACAACAGCACAATAACTCCTTCACAATAACAGCGCTGTCTGACTGCCAACAAAAAGCTTTTAAAAAGTACCCTACAAAAGCATAATGTAATTGTAATTAAAACATATATTGATACATTTACTACCGTATTTCCTTGAATTGCCGCAGGGCATATAGTATGTTCCTGCCCTGAATTACTGCCGGGTCAAACTCGCTTCCCAAAATAATTAGCGCATGCTTAGTATTACCGCCTGGTCAAACTCGTGACGTCATGAGTGACACTTCCCCTGTCATCATTTTCAAAATGGAGGAGGCTGATTTCAATACCAGTAATTTGAAATCGCATAAAGGGAGGAAGATTAAGAGCTATTCAGTTGGATTTAAGGTCCAAGATTACCTCACACTCAAATTTTTACTGCATACCTTTGTTAAGTCCCGGAGTGAGATGAGGTTTTAAAATAATTAGCGCATGCTTACTTTTACCGCATGCCTTTGGTAAGCGCAGGAGTGAGAAGAGGTTTTAAATTAATTAGCGCCCTGGCGGCAATTCAAGGAAATACGGTAAATGATTATGCTTCGTCTTAAAATATTAGTCAAAATAAATGTATTTCACCAATATATGTAACGTTTTTGCATTTATTTTATAAAATGTTATTTATGACTCAAAAAGCACACTATGGTGGTAAAACCAATGTAAAAGGTAAAACTCTGAAGTAAAAAAGAATAAAATTAAAACATTTGTTTTCATGTTGCTATTTTATTTAGTTGTCACTTATTTTAATTGTTTATAATTTATATTAGTTGTTGTTTTGAATTATATTGTTTTGGTGGTACAATCAATACTCATGTTTTCAAGTTAATAAATCATGTTAATTGTGATTTCAATATCAAACAGCATATTTAGTTATTACTAATTTTGACATAATTTTGTCCACAGTATAACTGCCAGCATATGAAACACACACCTGAAAGATAACTTGGCATTTCAATTTCAACATATAAAGGAGAAACACTACTCAAAATACAGCAAAAAAAAATACTGAAAGGACAAAAAGTGTGCTTATGAGCAAATGAACTTGATAGAAGTCATTATATATTTTTAACATTCAAACTAAAGAGCCATACATGAATATAAAGTGTGTTTGTTTTTGTTAGACCGCTCTGGTGGGCTTGGTGGACTACCCTGACGATGAGGATGAAGAAGAGGAAGACGAGGAGGAGGAGGATCAGTCTCCAAGGAAGCGTCCTCGCCTGAGCTCTTAAAGGCCCGATGTCCCCAATGTCACCTTGGTCCTGCCGGGACGGACGTCATGGTCCCTCCTGTCCTCCTGCTGGAAGTGTCACTGGTCCTTTGTAGCTGTTGGGACCACGTCAAGGCGGATTCCAGACCACCTCGCTCCATCACTCCTCCAGAGGACCTTCACTAACCTTTAACTAACTCACAGCTCGCCTCCTCCATCGCCGTCCCGACACCACCAGGGAGGCCGCAGCGGAAATACAAAGTGCCAAGGTCGGCTCCTATCTGCTCCGTTGCTATAGCAATGACAGCCCGACAGGACCCGCCTCGCTCCCCACACCCAGGCTTCTGAGCTCCCGAGCCGGAGACAACCCGTGGACACGCCGTGCCACAGGCCAGTCAGGCTAGCAGGACTAGCCCTCGTAGTTGTTAGGACGCTTGACTGGCTGCTCCCTCCCATTGGCTCCCCTGGACCAGGTCACGCATGTCTAACTAGGAACCAGGAACCAGGAAGCGAGGCCACAAGACACGTCTCTCACCACTTTGTTCAGAAGTACTGTACAGACCACCTTCTCTTCCCTTTTTAAAGCATCGCCCCGTTCTCCTTTGGGAAGGGAGAGAGCGACACTCGCCCATGTGTGTCTTTTTTTTTATATGATTTTAAATCAGCACACAGCGGCGGTGTCACTGTTCTCCCTTCCGGTTCAGGTCATTTGATTCTATGTAAGTTGCAAATGCTGGTTTTAAAAAAAACAAACATTAAAACTGCAGTAAATTCACTTTTGCAGCCAACAGTCTTGAGTTTGGATTTACTTTTTTTTCTACTGGCTGCTGAATGTATTTAGTTGAAGAGAAAGGGAGTAACATTTCTGCAATGCTGGATGCATCTTTTTCTGCTCACTTTGAGCATTCCTGCATTGCAATGTTTACTTCTCAGCTGTTTTGACTGCAATTTCACTGACTGTGGATTATTTACAGTTTTCTTTCAATTCAATTTATTTCTCTATTGTGGATGTTGGTGAAGACATTCATTAGGACGTCTTTATTGCGTTGCGTACTGCGGGTTTCAACTTAATATTTATTTCTGTTACCAATTGTCCTATTGTTACAAACCGGCGGGGCGAGCTTGTCTTTTTCTGTTTAAAAAAAAAAATCCTAAAAAGAGACATCGGAGCAGTATAGCTCAGTTGGTAGAGTGCCCATGCCATTAACTTGAGGGTTCCAGGTCCGATCCCTGCTTCCACCATCCTAGTCAATGCCGTTGTGTCCTTGGGCAAGACACTTTACCCACACGCTCCCGGTGCCACTCACACTGGTTTAAATGTAACTTAGATATTGGGTTTCACTATGCAAAAGCGCTTTGAGTCACTAGAGAAAAGCGCTATATACCGTATTTCCTTGAATTGCCGCCGGGGCACTAATTAATTTAAAACCTCTTCTCACTCCTGCGCTTACCAAAGGCATGCGGTAAAAGTTAGCATGCGCTAATTATTTTAAAACCTCTTCTCACTCCGGCACTTACCAAAGGTATGCAGTAAAAATTTTAGTGTAATGTAAGCTTGGACCTTAAATCCTACTGAATAGCTCTTAATCTTCTTCCCTTTATGTGATTTCAAATTACCGGTATTGAAATGAGCCTCCTCCATTTTGAAAATGATGACAGGGGAAGTGTCACGAGTTTGACCAGGCGGTAATACTAAGCATGCGCTAATTATTTTGGGAAGCTAGTTTGACCCGGCAGTAATTCAAGGCAGGCGCATACTATATGCCCTGCGGCAATTCAAGGAAATATGGTAAATATGATTTACTTCGCTTCACATAGAATTGAACCCAACCATTTCACAATTTATACAACATTTAGTAAATCAAACATGTAATCATCCAGTCATTACATAACTACATTTAAAAACAAACAGGGCATTTATAAAAAACGCATAGATAACATTGCATCAAGAGTTCCACCTTAAACTACAAAATAAGATACGTTTGTTCAATGCTGCCATCTAGTGGCGTGTCATTGACACGGCATGTAAACTGGCTCTACTTGTAAAATACATATAGCTGTGGCTGCTGGCGATCTAAGCCACGCCCCCTTAACGACGTGACGGCAGGGAAATGACGCTGCAGAGACAATAGGTAACACGGACATCAGAAATAAGACTGCTGAAAATAAGTTTGCGTTGTGGTTGCATATGAGCAGGAAAAAAGCAATACATTCAACAACCATGTTGCATTACATTAGCCA
Organism: Nerophis ophidion; assembly: GCF_033978795.1. Lineage (NCBI taxonomy): Eukaryota > Metazoa > Chordata > Actinopteri > Syngnathiformes > Syngnathidae > Nerophis > Nerophis ophidion. The sequence continues at coordinate 53,095,144 of NC_084619.1, read as the reverse complement.
TCTTGGATCACGTGACGGATCAAACGTCCACTCTGGGGGCGTGTCTTAAAGACACGACTCACTTCCGTTGTCATCACCTGCAACTAGACCGGGGTTCGGCAACCCGCGGCTCTAGAGCCACATGCGGCTCTTTAGCGCCGCCCTAGTGGTTCTCTGGAGCTTTTTCAAAAATGTATGGGAAAACATGAGGGGGGGGAGACATCTGTTTTGTCTTAATATGGTTTCAGAAGGAGGAAAAAGAAGACACAAACCTCCTTAAAAGTTATAAAGCACAATGTTGGTATTAAACTGATTCAAGTATTTGGCGAGCGCCTTTTTGTCCTACTAATTTTGACGGTCCTTGAACTCACCATAGTTTGGTTATATCGGGTCACCAATGCAGTGCCCGCGGACACCAGGTAGCCCGTAAAGACCAGATGAGTAGCCCGCTGGCCTGTTCTAAAAATAGCTCAAGTAGCAGCACTTACCAGTGAGCTGCCTCTATTTTTTAAATTGTATTTATTTACTAGCAAGCTGGTCTCGCTTTGCTCGACATTTTTAATTCTAAGACAAAACTCAAATGGAATTTGAAAATCCAAGAAAATATTTTAAAGACTTGGTCTTCACTTGTTCTAATAAACTCATTTATTTATTTACTTTGCTTCTTACAACTTTCAGAAAGACAATTTTAGAGAAAATACAACCTTAAAAATGATTTTAGGATTTTTAAACACATATACCTTTTTAACATTCAAATTCCTTCCTCTTCTTTCCTGACAATTTAAATCAATGTTCAAGTATTTTTTTTTTATTGTAAAGAATAATAAATACATTTTAATTTGATTCTTCATTTTAGCTTCTGTTTTTTCGACGAAGAATATTTGTGAAATATTTCTTCAAATTTATGATGAAAATTAAAAAAAAATATTCTGGCAAATCTAGAAAATCTGTAGAATCAAATTTAAATCTTATTTCAAAGTATTTTGAATTTCTTTTCAAATTTTTGTTCTGGAAAATGTAGAAGAAATAATGATTTGTCTTTGTTAGAAATATAGCTTGGTCCAATTTGTTATATATTCTAAAAAGGTGCAGATTGATTTTAACCTATTTAAAACATGTCATCAAAATTCGAAAATTAATCTTAATCAGGAAAAATTACTAATGATGTTCCATAAATAATTTTTTTAATTTTTTCAAAAAGATTCGAATTAGCTAGTTTTTCTCTTCATGTTTTCGGTTGAATTTTAAAGAGTTGAACTTGAAGATAAAATATGTTTCAAAACTTAATTTAAATTTTTTTCGTGATTTCTCCTCTTTTAAACCGTTCAATTAAGTGTTTTTTTTCATCATTTATTCTCTACAAAAAACCTTACGTAAAAAGAAAAAAAGTACGACGGAATGACAGACAGAAATACCCATTTTTATAAATATATATAGATTTATTTATTAAAGGTAAATTGAGCAAATTGGCTATTCCTTGCAATTTATTTAAGTGTGTATCAAACTGGTAGCCCTTCGCATTAATCAGTACCCAAGAAGTATATCTTGGTTTCAAAAAGGTTGGTGACCCCTGGTTTACACGTATAACTTCCTCCGACTCTCTAGGACCTGTTTTATGCCACTTCTATTTCCGTCTCATTTTGTCCACCAAACTTTTAACATTATGCATGCATGCACAAAGGTGAGTTTTGTTGATGTTATTGACGTGTGTGGAGTGCTAATCAGACATATTTGGTCACTGCATGACTGCAAGCTAATGGATGCTAACATGCTATTCAGGATAGCAAAAAATGTACATATTGCATCATTATGCCTTATTTGTAGCTATATTTGAGCTAATTTAGTTTCCTTTAAAGGCCAACTGAAACCCACTACTACCCACCACGTAGTCTGATAGTTTATATATCAATAATGAAATATTAACTTTGCAACACATGCCAATACGGCCTTTTTAGTTTACTAAATTGCAATTTTAAATTTCCCGGGAGTTTCGGCTTGAATACGTCGTGTAATGACGACGTGTACGCTTGACGTCACAGGTTTTTAGGAAGTGTGAGCGCTGCGCACACACACAGCTAAAAGTCGTCTGCTTTCACGGCATAATTACACAGTATTTTGGAGATCTGTGTTGCTGAATCTTTTGCAATTTGTTCAATATTGGAGAAGTCAAAGTAGAAAGATGGAGTTGGGAAGCTTTAAGCTTTAGCCACACAAACACACGGTGATTCCTTGTTTAAAATTCCTGGAGGTGAAAATTTACTATGGATCACAGCGCGGTCAAGCGAACATGAATCACGACGGAATGACAACCAGCAGGTTTCGGGGAGAAAATTGTGGTTAAAAAGTCGCTTACCAGAGAAAAGCTGAGCTTGGGCCGTCCATGAAGCTGCCATCGACTCCCCTGAGACACTGCGCGTCAAGACACCCGTGGAAACACCCAGGTAATATTTAATCTCACTAAAACACTAGCAACACAATAGAAAGATAAGGGATTTCCCAGAATTATCCTACTAAATGTGTCTAAAAACATCGGAATCCGACCCAATGCAATTGCGGGTTTTTTCTAAACTTTTTTTTTTTTTTTCTCTAATCCGTCGCTATCAATATCCTCAAACACGAATCTTTCATCCTCGCTCAAATTAATGGGGAAATTGTCGTTTTCTCGGTCCGAATAGCACTTTTTGTTGGAGGCTCCCATTAAAAACAATGTGAGGATGTGAGGAGCCCCCACACTTGTGACGTCATCATCTGTGACTTCCGGTAGAGGCAGGGCTTTTCTCTTAGCACCGAAAGTTGCAAACTTTAACATGGATGTTCTCTACTAAATCCTTTCAGCAAAAATATGGCAATATTGCGAAATGATCAAGTATGACACATGGAATGGACCTGCTATCCTCGTTTCAATAAGAAAATCTCATTTCGGTAGGCCTTTAAGTCCTCTTAATTCCATTTATATCTCATGCCACACTATCTCTATGTAATCCATCCATTTTCTACCGCTTATTCCCTTCGGTGTCGCGTGGGGCGCAGGGGCCTTTATATGGATTTTAATTTTTTGCAGCTCCAGACTGATTTGTTTTTGTATTTTTGGTCCAATATAGTTCTTTCAATATTTTGGGTTGCCGACCCCTGAACTAGGGTCTAGTTGCAGGTCCTGCAAATAGGAGTAGTCCTATTTGCAGTGTCCTAAACAATGCATTGTGGGTATTTTTTCATGCAAATTGCTTTAGTTTTTGCCATCTCTACACAAGAAAAATGTACAGTAAGTCTCTGGCACCTGGGCAGGTTCTGAAGTCTCCAAAGGTCCAGAAGTGACATGAAACCACTTGAATGCTCCTTTGTCATCCCCTGGCCGGCCGAGCAAGTGTTTGTCAGCAGGGAACATGTGGAGGACTCGCAGCACGGACCCTGACTCCAAACAAACAAACAAAAAAGGTGCATTTTGGAACACGAAAACTGCATCACATATGTGCTCATTTTTTGATGACTTCTTCTTTCAGCTTGTCAGCCAAATGCTTTCTCTTCTGAAGCTTCTTTCGCTCCTCTGCAGAAATCTCCTGCAGGGGAAGGAGAGGGAAAAAAGGCGTGTTTTAATGCGGACACACCCCTCATCACTGTTCCACACCTGATGGACCCACAGATGTCTGAGCAGGTGCCGGCGTGGAAGGTGTGCTGGGCGCCGGGTCGGGTGTGCCGGCCTGTTTGCTTTTGTTCAGCTGCTCCTTCTTGAGCGCGTGCAGTTTGTCTCGCTGCTGACATAAGTAGGTCGCCCTCTGCTGGAGCTGAAGCTGCTGCGACGCCGACAACTCCTGGAGGACATTTGCAAATTAAACTGGGCAGACCAGCAGACTCAGGAGAAACATATTGATGTACAGAAGGGAAGGGATTCATATGGCCCCATTCTTGCCTCAGAGGAGGGAGGGGTGAACCATTTTGCAATGCAGTCTGCTGAAAATGATGGAAAGTGCTAATCTACATAGCAACTGACACTGGCATACTTGCCAACCCTCCCGAAATTCAGCGCCTCTCCCGAAAACCCCCCGGAAAAAATGTTCTCCTGAAATTCAACAGAGCTGGAGGGGGCGGACCTGAGTGGGGACAGCCTGTTTTCATGTCCGCTTGCCCACTATATGAACAGCTTGCCTGCCCAATCATGTTACAAAATCTACGGATTTGAATAAAAAACTGCACACACAAGGAGACGAAGCAGAAGAACGAGGAAGTTACAGCAATGGCGACGCCATCTGTAATAGAGTGATTCTATGTTATCTGTCGCCATCTCCTGGTGAATGTTGGCTATAGCGTTATGGGGTTGCTTTTTATAATAAATATATATAGTTATAATTCACTGAAAGTCAAGTATTTCTTACATATATATATTTATATAAATGAAATACTTGAGTTGGTGAATTGTAGATGTAAATATACTCCTCCCCTCTTAACCACAACCCCCCCCCAACCACGCCCTCCACCCCCCACCTCCCGAAATCGGGGTCTCAAGGTTGGGAAGTATGGCTTAAAATAGCCACGAATACATTTTAAGATATTCAACACTCTACTGCCATCTGGCAGATAAAGTGGGAGGCGCACGCCAGCCATTCGTCACGTTTCATGTGTCAGGTAAACTGCATTGAATGGGGCCATTTGAATTCCCTTCCTTCTGTGCGCGTCCAGACTGACTTCACACAGCTGGTAACTGAAGTTATTCGTTCTGTCTCTTTATGTGGTTTAATAAAGTCAACAACAAATTACCAACAGGAACATTTCTACTTCAATGGAATCTAAAACTTGCAAATATCGATTACCAAGCTTTCTCCCGTGAGGGGAGAAATGGCTTCTCAAACAAATTGACTGAACGCCCTGAGAATTGCAATTATCTTTTCAAAAGCATTTTAATACAACTAATTAAAGATGGACCTCACAAGTGTACAATCATCACTGTCCTTTTTTTAATCCGCAAAATATTTAAAACTTTTTTATTTTTTATTTGTCATTTTATGATGCATAATTTTGTTGACAGTAACAAATCAATCACTGCCGTATAAACAATGTATCCATTTCATTACAACATTAGTTGTTTTTTTGCAGGGTTTACAGCACCTCTCTCTGAGATTCAATCAAAATAGAAATAAATTTAACTATAAATTTTAACAAATACTTTTTCTTTTTTTCTTTCTTATTTTGTACACTATGTAATGATAATTACGATATTCATTATATTTTGGATAGATTTCTTCCAGGCAGAATACTTTTGGAAAAAATAAAACCATAAATTCACGGTAAAACAAATGAACTAAATATAACTTGTTTTATTTTTTCTTAAAAAATATATTCTCTCATATTTATTCATTTACAAAAGAATTATCAAATAATATTAGTGTATCCCTTTACCACAAATCCCTCAAAGAGCATTCCCTGATCTAAATTCATTACAATAAATTATAGTTTTACATTTTTAGGGGGCAGGTACGTGTTTTACTACTCAAAATTGAGGAAACTATATATATATATACACACACACACACACGCACACGCACACGCACACGCACACGCACACGCACACGCACACACACACACATACACATACACATACACATACACACACACACACACATATATATGCATACATGCATGCCCAGGACAGCCTGCAGTTTGCGTACCAGGAAGGCGTTGGTGTGGAGGATGCTATCCTTTACCTGCTGCATCGAGCCCACTCACACCTGGATAAGGGAAATGGCACTGTGAGGATCCTGTTCCTGGACTTCTCGAGTGCCTTTAATACCATCCAGCCCCGCCTCCTTCAGGACAAGCTCTACAAAATGCGAGTGGACCCCTGCCTGGTTGCCTGGATTTCGAACTACCTCACCGACAGGCCACAGTACGTCAGACTGAAGGACATCACGTCTGACACTGTGATCAGCAGCACCGGAGCACCGCAGGGAACGGTGCTGGCCCCTCATCTCTTCACCCTGTACACCGCTGACTTCTGCTACAACTCAGAGCTGTGTCACATCCAGAAGTACGCGGATGACACAGCCATCGTCGGGTGCGTCAGCGACGGCAGAGAGGAGGAGTTTCGGAATCTGGTGAGGGACTTTGTTGTCTGGTGCCACATGAACCTCTTGCAGCTCAATCCATCAAAGACCAAGGAGCTGGTCATTGACTTTGGGAGGTCGAGTCCACGGTCACAACCTATTGTGATCGAGGGAGTTGAGGTACAGACCGTGGACTCATTCAAGTACCTCGGGGTTTGGGTGGATAATAAACTGGACTGGACTGTTAACACGGACCACCTGTACAAGAAAGGACAGAGCAGGCTGTACTTCCTCAGGAGACTGCACTCTTTCAACATTTGTAAAAAACTCCTGTGGATGTACTACCAGTCTGTGGTTGCCAGTGTTCTTTTCTACATGGTAGTGTACTGGGGGGGAAGTACATCTAAGAAGGACAGCTCCAGACTTGAGAAACTGATCAGGCGGGCCGGTTCTGGACTCACTGGTGACGGTGGCAGAGAAAAGGACTGTGGACAAACCAGTGAGCATCCTGGATGATGCCAGTCACCCTCTGCATAGCGTTATCAGTAGCCAGAGGAGCCTGTTCAGTGCTAGACTGCTTCATCCCAAGTGCAGGACTAATAGACTCAAAAACTCATTTGTCCCACACGCCATTAGACTGTACAACTCCTCTCTGGGGCGGGGGGCGGGGGGTACAAGGATGACAGGGGATGCAAAACAATAACAGTGCAATAAGTTTTCATAACATGGTCACTACTGCCTACTTTGTCTTGTTATATTCTTATTTTACTGTTATATTTTTATTCCCATTGTTGCTTTTTATTTTTTATTCTTACTGTAATATTTCTCTATTTTTGTTTCCATTTAAACCCCCATTATTTACTTTTTACTTTAATTTAAATTGATCTCAACTATGCACACTGCTGCTGGAATTTTAATTTTCCTGAAGGAACTCTCCTGAAGGAATCAATAAAGTACTATCTATCTATCTATCTATCTATCTATCTATCTATATATACAGTAATATATAAACTAAACAGTTGTATTTTTTAATAAATAGATATTTGTTATTACATGAGTGAACACATGAATACTCTTTGTGCCTAAAGCAGTTGTTCGCAAATAAAGAGGCGTTATCAGTATCATTCTTCAAATCCCGATCCAAAAAGCTGTGCCCCACAAAACGTGCTCATTGTAGCCATTAATCCTCACTTCCTTATTTTAATAAAAAAAAATGTACAAAGTCAACACAAATTGCTTGATTAAATTTTTGGGGGGAAGGTGGAAGTGTTTTAGATATTGTTAATGTTGCTGATCAATTGGAATGTATTATTATTGAGTTGAATTAATTTTACATTTCAGTATCAAATGGTTTAAGTCAGTCAAAAATGATAATTTAAATATAGATACATTTATTTTTCCAGAATTTCAGGCAATATTGATACACTAATTGTCAGAATAATTGTATCTATGTTATCACAAAACTTTGTGTTGCCACGAGTTCCCGGCGAGAGGACAAAAGCTGTCTTTGAGCCAACCAAGCAAAAGGTTAGTAAAACTCCACGGTGTAGGATGGGGAGCGACATGAGGGTGTCCGTTTGTTTGATGTATTGTAATCCACAGGAAGATTTTGTCTTGACCCGAGATCTACAAAGCGGAGAGGAAACAGCGCCTGACACCCCTCCAGGCGACCTTTACTTTGAACTGTTTTGTGACCGATGGCACCGGCTGTTTACGACCTTTTCTTTAAACCGTTTTGTAAACAAAGACGGCGGATGTTTACGGCCACCGTACCTTTAGAAACAGCTGTTGCCATGTAATCAGGGAAAGTCCAAATAAAAGAGGAGGCGTACAATCTTTTGTCAGAGCAGGGGACAACACTTTACAAGGGTACAGTGTCTACGTTTTTCTCAACAATTGAGCTAAATTTAAATCTGTATCTGTTTAATTCCTTGCTTCTTGTCTTGTTTTTAAAAGATGTCATGAGTGTTTGAACCTGACACTAATAACAATGTTAATAAAGTTTTTGTTTGTTGAAAACATATCTATATTTCTTTCTTTAATGTAAATAGCATTAAAAGATTACAGTTGGTACAAAATGCGGCTGCTAGACTTTTGACAAAAACAAGAAAGTTTGATCATATTACGCCTATACTGGCTCAACTGCACTGGCTTCCTGTGCACTTAAGATGTGACTTTAACGTTTTACTATTTACGTAGAAAATATTACACGGTCTAGCTCCATCCTATCTTGCCGATTATATTGTACCATATGTCCAAGCAAGAAATCTGGGTTCAAAGAACTCTGGCTTATTAGTGATTCCCAGACCCCAAAAAAAGTCTGCGGGCTATAGAGTGTTTTCTATCCGGGCTCCAGTACTCTGTAGTACCCTCTCGGTAACAGTTAGAGATGCTACCTCAGTAGAAGCATTTAAGTCCCATCTTAAAACTAATTTGTATACTCTAGCCTTTAAATAGACCCCCTTTTTAGAGCAGTTGATCTGCCGTTTCTACTCTGCCCCCCTCTCCTTTGTGGAAGGGGGGGGGGGGGGGTTGACAGGTCCATGGCCATGGATGAAGTGCTTGCTGTCCAGAGTCGGGACCCGGGGTGGACCGCTCGCCTGTGCATTGGTTGGGGACATCTCTGCGCTGCTTACCAGTCTCCGCTCGGGATGGTCTCCTGCTGGCTCCACTATGGGCTGGACTCTCATAATTATGTCAGATCCACTATGGACTGGACTTTCACAATATTATGTTAGACCCACTCGACGTCCTTTGCATCCGGTCACATCTGCGGTCCTTTCCAAGGTTTCTCATAGTCATTCACATTGAAATACCACTGGGTTGTGACTTTTTCCTTGCCCTTATGTGGGCTCTGAACAGAGGATGTCGTTGTGGCTTGTGCAGCCCTTTGAGACACTTGGAATTAAGGGCTATATAAATAAACATTGATTGATTGATTCATTAAGTAGGGATGCAATGTTATGCAGAGGTGTACTTATAACCATTTTGCAAACAAATGATACTATTTATTGTGAATTGTGAATTATATTTATATAGCACTTTTCTCTAGTGACTCAAAGCGCTTTACATAGTGAAATCCAATATCCAAGTGACATTTAAACTAGGGTGGGTGGCCACTGGGAGCAGGTGGGTAAAGTGTCTTGCCCAAGGACACAACGGCAGTGACTAAGATGGCGGAAGCGAGGCTCGAACCTGGAACCCTCCAGTTGCTGGCACGGCCACTCTACCAACCGAGCCATATCGCCCCATATAGTGGCGTGGGCAGGACATAAGTGGGGGGGTCTTTGCGTACTTACGGTGTAGGGCTGAGAGAAGCCCGCCTCTCGGTGTGCTTCCTCCAGCCAACACTCTCCTGCCGAGTGGCCGCCGCTCTGCTCCTTGCCGTCACGCACGCAGCTGACAGGAGCTCTCACGGGAGGAAGAACGCCGTCGACTGTATGCACACCTTCACTTTACAATCAGAAGTCAACATCTCGGACTAACATATGCGGTATTTACCGGAGGTGCGCACAGACGAGCACGAGGAGATGCGCTTGTCCTCACACCTGCCATTGCCTGCGGCAGCCATTTTCATCTCCGTGTTTCTGGGAGATTTGCCGTTGGCCTGCGGGGGAACGAGGCGATCACTTGGACGTCAGCACATGGACATAAAGTCACAAGCATGCATTTGTAAACATGTCATCACTGGACACTTCATTAGGTACACCTGCCCCTTCTAATTTTATCCAATACAGACAACAAAAGTCTTGGTTGAACTACAACCACAGTCAGGTGTACCTAAAGCATACTTGCCAACCTTGAGACCTCCAAATTCAGGAGATGGGGGGAGTTTAGTGGTAAAGGGGGTGTATATTGTAGCATTCCGGAAGAGTTAGTGCTGCAAGGGGTTCTGGGTATTTGTTCTGTTGTGTTTATGTTGTGTTACGTTGCGGATGTTTTCCCGAAATGTGTTTGTCAATCTTGTTTGGTGTGTATTCACAGTGTGGCGCATATTTGTAACAGTGTTAAAGTTGTTTATACGGCCACCCTCAGTGGGACCTGTATGGCTGTTGACCAAGTATGCATTGCATTCACCTGTGTGTGTGTGTGTGTGTGTGTGTGTGTGTGTGTATTGTAGCATTCCGGAAGAGTTAGTGCTGCAAGGGGTTCTGGGTATTTGTTCTGTTGTGTTTATGTTGTGTTACGTTGCGGATGTTTTCCCGAAATGTAATTGTCATTCTTGTTTGGTGTGTATTCACAGTGTGGCGCATATTTGTAACAGTGTTAAAGTTGTTTATACGGCCACCCTCAGTGGGACCTGTATGGCTGTTGACCAAGTATGCCTTGCATTCACCTGTGTGTGTGTGTGTGTGTGTGTGTGTGTGTGTGTGTGTGTGTAAAATCCGCATATATTATGTGACTGTATGTATGGAGGAAAAGCGGACGTGACGACAGGTTGTAGAGGACGCTAAAGGCATTGCCTTTAAGGCACGCCCCCAATATTGTTGCCCGGGAGGAAATCGGGAGAATGGTTGCCCCGGGAGATTTTCGGGAGGGGCACTGAAATTCGGGAGTCTCCCGGGAAAATCGGTAGGGTTGGCAAGTATGACCTAAAGGTGTGGCTCTATTTCATTGAAAACACAGTCTACAATAACAACAAAACGCAAGGGACTCTAATTGGAGCACTGTCACTGACAGCTGTGGGTGCGGGCGACCTCCTCGTGAAGTTTAAGGGAAATAACACCACAAGATTTGAAGTATGATGAGTGGTTTGTCTTGCTCTGCGTGCGCTTTAAAATACCCGGTAGTTTGTCCCTTTGGCGCTATGACGACATTGGTTCTGTTGCGCCGTAAATTCCAGACTATAAGCCGCTATCTTTTTTCTACGCTTTGAACCCCGCATCTTAAAAAACAGTGCGGCTAATGTATGGATTTTTCTTCTCTGACAGGCATAATGCAAATAGCTTTCATAAAACACGTGCAAAGACACAGAAATGCTGTGTTACTGTTTGTACTATGGTGCCATCTTTTGGACGAGTCCGCTCACTGCAGGTGCTGCTGGGTGAACCTTTACAGTGTTTTCTGACGTTTAAAGCTTTGAACCGGAATTACAAGTGCTGTTCTTTCTTCAAATCATCCATTGTATTTCTACTATTACGGATTCATCATTCATCACTCTGCAACACCTTTGTAAGTTTTATAATATAACTAAAACAGTTCTTACTTACTAAACAGTCCCATGTCAGATGTCTGTAGGAGTGTTTTCATGCATATTATGCCGTCATTTCGTTCTTCAGTTCCACTTTCTCATGCAGTACGGATGATTGTTCATTGTGAAAAAGATGAACTTGTTATATTGGGGGTGTCCAAAGTCTTTGGAAAACTGAAAGAATGCGAAGGGGCCCAATTTTAAACATTTTGTACATGATGGATGCTAAAACCATCAATGTATGCTAAACTAGTCTTTCCTAACCATAGGGCAGGGGACACTTTTGGGCCGCCAAAAGATTTGTGTTTCTCATCTGAGGTGAAGTGAAGTGAATTATATTTATATAGCGCTTTTTCTCTAGTGACTCAAAGCGCTTTACATAGTGAAACCCAATATCTAAGTTACATTTAAACCAGTGTGGGTGGGCACTGGGAGTGGGTGGGTAAAGTGTCTTGCCCAAGGACACAACGGCAGTGACGAGGATGGCGGAAGTGGGGATCAAACCAGCAACCCTCAAGTTGCTGGCACGGCCACTCTACCAACCGAGCTATACCGCCGCGAGGTCTGTGGTACTCCGTTGTAATACACTTTTCCACCACTTGTGGCAGTAATGACAATATCAAACAAACAGAAGAAGTCCGGAGCTAAAGTCAGAGACGTTTTATTTAAGCGCAAAAATTATAACTAAAAGGGGTGAAGCTGTATAAATGTAATTTTATAGACTGTTTGAATGTAATTGTACTTAAATACACGTTTCACCATTTTTTATGAATCCCTATTTGGCAATACATGAGATACGTATTTATTTTTTAATCCGCCTGACCTAAGCCTTGATAATAATATTTGTGATTGACGTAGTTTCATATCATTTGACAAGGTGCATCATTTTAAATTTAAATAAGTTTAGGTATAATTATTGAATATGATTCCAATTCATTACTAGTTTGAGTGGGCCCCCAGGCCCTCTGTAGTGGAAAAGTTGGGTTCCGAGGTCAAAAAGGTTAATAACCCATGTGTAAACTATTTAGAAAACCCATTATCTTTGCTTTCATGTTATAGGGAATAAAACAAATAGTTGATAGTGTTATCTCTAATATACCTTGTGAATAATAATAATAATAAACTAATTTCATTGTCAGAACATGTCGGTGGCCAATAAGTAGCTGCAAGCCAAAAATGGTCCCTGGCCCGCACTTTGGACACCACTGTTTTAAATAAATGTTTAGCACCTCCCGCGACCCCATGAGGGACAAGCAGTAGAAAAATGGATAGATGGATTTTGGAATTACTTCCACTTTGCAATTATCTGTTTCCAATCAGCAGCCTGACTCGTATAGCTCAGCTATAAGTTATAAAAGTGATAAAATGCAGTTGCTAATATCTGATCTACTATTCCAACATGGCTACTCCAGTGGGTTACCAGCTTAGCTGCCGTGTTTCCATTCACCAGGTTACCGTGGTGACCGTCAGCTTTGGCCTGAGCGTGGAGCAAATAACACATTGGAAGCATGTTTTGGTGAATAACATGTCGGAGGTGTGGGATAGTACCAGTCTTACCTTGGCAGTGCTGCTCTCTTGGCTTTCGGGGGGTTGACCACTGCCACACTGGGCCTTGTTGTCAGAGCTGCTGCTGGATGTAGAGCCGTGCTCCTCCTCCAGGAGCAACCTCCACGACATTTCCTCGTCGTATTCCTCTTTGGACTTTCTGAGCGGAGAGGAAAGACGTTCATCACGATGAGAGATGAGTGCAGTCACCTGATCATGTTTCTAATTTTGATCAATCATAAATAATCAATAATCACAGATTAGTACTCGCTTGCAGAATTTTCAATAACTTAAAAAAAGAGCCCGATATTTGGACACAAATGTAACTTTAACTAGGGCACTAATTGATAGCTGTCCACCAGCGCACAAACTAAGTGAAGTGAATTACATTTATGTAGCGCTTTTTCTCTAGAGACTCAAAGGGTGTTACATAGTGAAACCCATTATCTACATCTTTAAGTTACATTTAAACCATTGTGGGTGGCACTGGGAGCATGTGGGTAAAGTGTCTTGCCCAAAGACACAACAGCAGTGACTCGGGAAGATGGAAGCGGGAATCGAACCTGGAACCCTCAAGTTGCTGGCATGGCTGCTCCACCAACCTAGCCGCGGAAAACGCTAGCTGACAACCAGGGCGTTAATCGCTAGTTGACAAAAACCGTAGTTATTGGCAAGTATAGCAAAGAGACAGTTTAAGATTTTAACACACATTGTAAGTCGGAAAAAAACGAAAATATTTTTTTATATTTTTACAGAGATAAAAAAGGCAGATTTCCGACTATAGACGAAAAAATGACATGCCTGCTTAATGAAGACAAAATAAGTCAACCCCTTCTTTTCATTCCACTTTTGGTACAACGCGTCTAGCAGCTTAAAGTGACGTAAAGCGTGAATGCTCTTTAAGTATACACATGGCAATTAATCGACGCTGTAAAACTTCCATCAATCCATCCAACCTTCTACCGCTTGTCCCTCTTGGGGCTGCGGGACTATCCCAGCTACACTTGGGCGGAAGGCGGTGTATACCCTGGACGAGTCGCCACCTCATCGCAACACAGATAAGAGACAATATTCAACTTACCGACATTAATTTTCATTTATTGTCGGTTAATTGACTTAAAAAATATTGACCCAGGCCTTTATTTTAATTTACAAAATGATTATGCTTTGACCTAAAAAAAAACTGGTCAAAATGTACAGTAACAATAAATGTGAGGATTTTGTGCATTTTAAAAAACATTTTATTTTACACAAAAGCACACACTATTTATGGTAAAATAAGTGTAAAAAGTAAAAAACTTAATTAAAGATCATTTAAGGACAAACTGTATTGTATTGTTATATATTGCTTCTTTTTATGTAAATGTATTGTTGTTGCAATGCTATTATTGTTTTACTTGTTGTGGTTTATTTGTTAGTAGTTTATATCCTTTTTTTCAATACTATATTTAAAGTTTAGTTTTGGTGGTACAAAGAATACTCATGTTTTCAAATGAGTGAATAATCGCATAATTAATCATGATTACAATATCAATCAAAATAATCGTGATTATTGTTTTGCCATAATCATCCAGCCCTAATGTACAGTACATCAAACATTGCACACAATGTACTGGTCAATCTACAGGTCAAATTTAGCGCTACATGTATTAAATGAGATCTGATCGCCCAGAAGCTAATAATAAAAAAATTCAAAAAACACGACCACGGATAAAAAATACATCACAAAGTCAGCAATTTCAATACAAAACAAACTAAAAGTCTTTATGCACAATATCGAGAAACAGATTTGACCAAGTTTCGTGGTGAAGCTTACATGTGTTCTATCATTGTTGCTTCTTGTCTGGAACTCTGGGTCCGTCGCTTACAAGGTCCGACAGGAAACAATGACTTGAGCACTTGCTAGGGGCAGAACATTCATACTGTGTTGTCCAGTCATTGTTAAAAGTCAGATTTGGCAATTCCTTTGTTTATTTTTTCTCAGCGTTTATTAATAGTCTTCTTCGACTCACCCCATTGCTGCTTCATTGTGACACATAAGCCTTGTTGTTTCCCCCTGTGGGGTGGCGGGAGTATTGCATTCATGAGCAACCTTAAGTTATATGGTTTCCTTAAGCCTATTTGGGTGATGTTCGGTGGGCCAAATGAAAAGCTTTGGCGGGCCGGATTTGGCCCACAGGCCGCCAGTTGATTAGGCCTGACGTACAGAGAGGAAGATACTGTAGCAGCACAGCACAATACAGACAGTGCTCACGAGTTAATCTACCTATTAAGGGAATTAATTCAATAGTTCAAGTTGAATGGTGTTGCTGTAGTTATCGGTCATTATGGGGAATCGTGCCAGGTATTTCAAGAGGAAGTGGAAGATTTTAATGTGCCCTCAGTAGGACAAAGTGGATAGAAATACTAGTTTTCCTCAGCTATAGCTGCCGGTGTCAATCACTCCTACCTAAATTTGCTGCGTGCTAAGGAGCTTAAAGTGTGCTCTTCTAACACAATCCCATTAGAGAGCAAGCCACGTGGGACCTTGAAGCCAAAGAGATGATTGCACACACAATCGATACAAAACTCAGTCACTTCTACTACTGCAAAACTAAATTTTTTATCATTATCTTGCTAAACGCATCACTAGTTGCAGCAATGAAAATATAAAAAAAATGGAAGAAGTCTGGAGGTAAAGTTATAGAGCAGTTTCTCAAGGACAAAAATTATGACGAAAAAGCGGTTGCAGTTACAAGATCGGAAATCAAGAAAAGTAAAGCTATTCCTGCGCTTGCCTTATGACTATAAACAACTTATGGAATAAATATGCACTCCTGCAACCTTCAAACACAGTGGATGAAGAGAAAACACATATGCTAACGATAAAACACAATCAGAAATAGCATTTATGCTACAGTAATATTCCCATATTTAACAGACCGACAAAACATCGTATACGGCTAACTTTGTGCGACAAAAAAATTGTTAGAAGTGCTAATAACAACCACAACAGAAGCTACTATTATTGTATACATTCAGCCCGGCTATCTTTCAAGCCAACTTGAGGATGGTGAGGAAACTCTGACTTTCTGAGTAGAATATCCGACCTCAGGACGAGGGCATTCTAGTTGAAATTTCCAACAAGGAACCTGGAACTTCCCAGTAACAATGGAACGCATCATATTAGCCTCGACTGAGTATGGCGACATATAGTCTCAAACATTGCGTCGTGGAAGACAACAGAGGTTATAGTGATTTTAAAAATGCAGACTGTGGTGGCAGCGTGCAGTAAAAAAGGGGATATTTATTGATTAAACAAACAAAAAGTGAAAGCAACAGGGATGTGCTCTGCCTGGACAGACTATGAAGAAAAGAAAAGAAAATCCTGGAACCCAGCAAAACACTTAAAGGAAATGTGGAGCAGACGGCGTCCACAAAGTATGTGCGTACTAGAGCGCAGCATCAAAAGGATTGTCTATAGTCACCAGTGAACAGAGAATAAAGTCCAGACAAACCAACGGTGTCGCAAGCTTTACTTGAAATAGTGCTAATTACAAACAGAAAACAGGTGAGGGAAAAAGTGCTCGAAGGCAGCCTAAAGCTGCTGCAGTAAAGGAGAAAACAGGAAGTGAAAAAACACAAAATAAGAGCGCAAGACAGGAACTAAAAGTTCACTCAGAAAATCACCAAGAAACTCCAAAAAGTGATGTGACAAGCCGTGACAAATAGTTGCACACAGGACATTGGAGTTTGTGATCAGCATTAATCGCATTCTTTTTCTTGAAAATTGTCTGATACTCATTAATGATGATTGAAAAAACACAACTTACTTTAGGACCTCCTGCAAAATCTTCATCTCTTGCTGCTGCAGTTCTGTCAGGTCGTCCACGCCGTCAGTCAGACACTCAGGAAGAGCGCCTAGAGAAATTGACTTGTGACTTGTAGCATTGTCAGTCACGTTTGTGTTCAAAAAGGATGCTTACCATTTCTCTCTTTGATCACGCGGAGTGCTTGAAGCTGCAGCTCCATGTTCTTCTGCACCATTAGTGAGCGAAACATCTGGAAGTCGTCTGTGGCCAGGACTGGCTGGAACACCGACTGAACCAGATAATAACAATAATGTTAAAGGCATCATTTATTTAACAATATTTTCTGGTTTGACGGCCTGAATAACATACTTGTACAGTTTTGGACTTGGCAAAAGGAGAAGTGCACGCATCTAAGAACTGCTGCTCGTTGATGCCGACCTCCTGCATGTAATTCTCGAGCAGCTTCTCCACCTGCAAAAGAAAACATTTCTACAGTCTGCAGGTGAAACAAAATGTACCTTTTCAATGTTTTCCATACATTGCCGCAAAAAAAAAGAGAGTTAATGCTACTTGTTTACTCTTGCTCATAAATACATTATAATGAGATTGGGACTATGTATGTGAATGTAGCTTGATGTCAAAACTCTGTATGATAGGGCTGCAGCTATCGATTATTTTAGTCATCTATTGATTTCTTTTTTGATTAACCGAGTAGTCGGATAAAACATACTTTTTAGCCTCAATACGTATTTTAGGGAATATAGTTTTAACAAACAAATATGTTTATACTTGCCAGAACATTCATTACATTCTTTGACAGTCTTTTACCTTCGATTTTCCTTGTTCAACCCTTTTTTTTACCTTCTATTTAACTTATTCTACCTTTTATTTACCATCCATTTGCTTTTTTTGATCATCTTCTACCTTGTTTTACTTTCCATATTTGTTTTTTTTAACCTTCTTTTAACTTCCACTGTATTTTACTTAATTTACCTTTAATTTACCTTCTTCTACCTAACGATTTAACTTATTTTACCTTTCATTTACCTTCTACTTAACTTTTTTGATTGTCTGACTTTTTTTAATCTTATTTTACCTTGTATATTCCTAATTTCTAAATTGCATTTAATTTGTATTTCCTTCCATTTATCTTTTTTTACTTTTCATTTAAGATTTTAATTAAATTATTTTTATATTCCTTGTATTACCTTTTATTTAGCTATTTTATCCTTTTGTAATACCTTTACCTTCTTTATACCCTGTTTATCTTTTTCCCTTCTTTTACCTTGAATTTATTAATTTACTTATTTTACTTTCTATTTTAATTATTTGCCCTTGTATTTAATTTATATTTAACTTTTCTGACCGGCTTTTATCATGTTTTACTTTCTTTTATTTACCTTCTTTTACTTTCCATTTAGCTTTTTCTTTATTTTTTATTTAGCTTCTATTTAACTTATTTTACCTTGTAAATTCCTTTATTTACCTTTTTTAACCTTGTATTTATTTTCTTTTACCTTTTATGTAATACCTTCATTTTTTATTTACCTTGTTTTATCTTTTATTTACCTTGTATTTACCTCTGATTTACGTATTTTATCTTCTTTATCTTCCTTCTTTTAACTTTTATTTATTACCTTATATTTACCTTTTTTATACCTATTTTACCATGTCTTTCCTTTATATTTTCTTTCCCCCCACTTTTTTTTTTTTTTTTACCCTTTTCACTTTTATTCTATTCTATTCCTTCAACCTTCTATTACACTTACATCCCATCCATTCATTTTCTACCGCTTATTCCCTTTGGGGTTGCGGGGGGTGCTGGTGCCTATCTCAGCTACAATCGTTTTACCTTATTTTATGTGGACCACATTTTATACATTTCATTAGTTACAGTCATTAAACGATTAATGGAAGCAACAGAATATAGATCTAAGCTTTTATACATTTATTTAATCACGTAATTGTTTCGGCCCTTGTAGGTGCATTGTGTCAGTATTTTAGCGACTTTGTTGCTTATTAGAAATAATTTGAGAGCCCCCACATCCATTTAAAGGCACCCAAAGCGTTCTCCGTCTTGCATATGACAAAAAAGACAAAAATAAGCCACGCCACCTCCAGCTCCATGCGGACATGAGTGGGGACAGCCTGTTATATAAACAGCTTGGTTACCAAATCACGTTACAACATCTACGGATTTTATTAAAAAACTGCACGGACAAGGAGACGAAGCAGAAGAACGAGGAAGTTACAGCCATGGCGACGCCGTCTGTAATAGAGTGATTCTATGTTGTCTGTTGCCATCTCCTAGTGAATCTTGGCTATAGCGTTATGGGGTTGCTTTTTGATTGGTCAACGATTTACGTGGTGTTGTGCACCTGACGGCAAGTGACTCTCGCCAGTACGCAAATGGCAGAACAAAGGTTACTCAAATAGTGAAAGGTAAGTGTTTTATTTTTTTTTTAGTAACCAGCAAGCACAGTACAGTCAGTAGTACAACTGTTTTTTTTACTGTGTATTTGATAGGTGCCGTCTGAAATTCAACTATTTATTTTATTTATATATACAATAAAATAAATATATATAGCTAGAATTCACTAACAGTCAAGTATTTCATACACATACATATATATATATATATATATATATACATATATATATATATATATATATATATATATATACAGTATATATATACATATATATGAAATATATATGAAATACTCGAGTTGGTGAATTATACTCCTCCCCTCTTAACCACGCCCCCCGCCCAAACCATGCCTCCGTCCGACACCCGACCACGCACCCCACCCCACCTCCCGAAATCAGTGGTCTCAAGGTTGTCAAGTATGGTGATAGACAATAACGTAATAATAATTTGTTTTTCTTTCATAGTTTACAATAATTTGTGCAATAAAACCCTAGAAAACCCGCCATTGGCTCTTATCAAATCCTTTGCCATTAAAAAAGATCAACAGTAGCAAAATAGAAACAAAAACATTATGCGTGAGAAAAAATATTGATCTTATCGTGCTGGTATCGCCCCAAAACACACCCCTTGGTATTGACGGTATCGAAAGTGGATACCCGACCACCCGACTTACTAATATTTGTTTTTATTAGCATGTGTACTCACCAACTTTTTATACTGCAGATGGATTTCCGTGTACGACAACTTATTTTCGTCTTCATCGTCAAACACTGAAAAGTAATGACAGGTAGATTAGCAAAGAAAGTTGTCAAAAATATCAAATTATCTGTCTTCTACTTAACGCGCGTCAATTAATTAGCACATTGATTACCTAGGCTGACCATATTCTGAAACCCCAAAAAGAGGACACATATATGCGTGCCAAGGGGGGCAGCACGCCAAGGCCGGGACTGGGTGAAAGTTTGCCAATGATACTTGAACTTGCTTTATAAATAATATATTTATTTCAATAAAGCCTTTTTTTGTCCTCTGTTGAAAGCAGTGTTAGGAATTTTCAATATGGGGTCCCAGGAACCCCATCAAGTCCCGGAAGAGTTAGTTCTGCAAAGAATTCTATGTATTTGTTCTTTTGTGTTCATGTTGTGTTACGGTGCGGATGTTCTCCCGAAATGTGTTTGTCATTCTTTTTTGGTTTGAGTTCACAGTGTGGCGCATATTTGTAACAGTGTAGAAGTTGTTTATACGGCCACCCTCAGTGTGACCTGTATGGCTGTTGACCAAGTATGCCTTGATTAACAACCAATCCACTATCGAGCTCTCTCTGTCCCTCCCTCACAAATTGTTTTGTTTTCTCCAACCACTTCTTAACCCTGTACTTACATGGAAAATAACGCAACGGCGTGGCGCAGTGGAAGAGTGGCCGTGCGCAACCCGAGGGTCCCTGGTTCAATCCCCACCTAGTACCAACCTCGTCACGTCTGTTGTGTCCTGAGCAAGACACTTCACCCTTGCTCCTGATGGGTGCTGGTTAGCGCCTTGCATTGAAGTTCCCTCCATCAGTGTGTGAATGTGTGTGTGAATGGGTAAATGTGGAAGTAGTGTCAAAGCGCTTTGAGTACCTTGAAGGTAGAAAAGCGCTATTCAAGTACAACCCATTTATCATTTATTTATTTAACCCTGACTGAGTTGAGGCATTTAAGAGACCGTGCCTGGACAGCCCGGACAGTCCTGCAAAAGAGGACATGTCCGGGGAAAAGAGGACGTATGGTCAGTCTAGATCAGGGGTCACCAACCTTTTTGAAACCAAGAGCTACTTCTTAGGTACTGATTAATGCGAAGGGCTACCAGTTTAAAACACACTTTAAAAAATTGCCAGAAATAGCCAATTTGCTCAATTTACCTTTAACTCTATGTTATTATTAATAATTAATTATATTTATCTTTGTGGAAACACTGATCATCTTAATGATTTCTTACAATAAATATATATGTTTGATGACATGTTTTAAATAGGTTAAAATCCAATCTGCACTTTGTTAGAATATATAACAAATTGGACCAAACTATATTTCTAACAAAGACAAATCATTATTTCTTCTAGATTTTCCAGAACTAAGATTTTTAAATAAATTCTAAACACTTTGAAATAAGATTTAAACTTGATTCTACAGATTTTCTACATTTGCCAGAATAATTTTTTGAATTTTAATCATAAGTTTGAAGAAATATTTCACAAATATTCTTCGTCGAAAAAACAGAAGCTAAAATGAAGAATTACATTAAAATGTATTTATTATTCTTTACAATAAAAAAAATAAAAATTACTTGAACATTGATTTAAATTGTCAGGAAAGAAGAGGAAGGAATTTAAAAGGTAAAAAGGTATATGTTTTTAAAAACCCTAAAATCATTTTTAAGGTTGTGTTTTTTCTCTAAAATTGTCTTTCTGAAAGTTATAAGAAGCAATGTAAAAACAAAAATGAATTTATTTAAACAAGTGAAGACCAAGTCTTTAAAATATTTTCTTGGATTTTTAAATTCTATTTGAGTTTTGTCTCTCTTAGAATTAAAAACGTCGAGCAAAGCGAGACCAGCCTGCTAGTAAATAAATACAACTCAAAAAATAAAGGCAGCTCACTGGTAAGTGCTGCTATTTGAGCTATTTTTAGAACAGGCCAGCGGGCGACTCATCTGGTCTTTACGGGCTACCTGGGGCCCGCGGGCACCGCGTTGGTGACCCCTGGTCTAGATTACCTGGAGCTAGATATTTTTTATCGCCTTCATTAATTACTATTTCGCTCACACTTTAAATATTGCACGTGGAAGTTGTGAAATACAACGTTTAATGTTTTACATTTGATAAAAACACGCGAATAGGCGTCAAATCTTGAAGTTTGGGCTTAGACGGCAACGATAAGCATGGCTACGCGTCTTAGCATTAGCTTAGCCGTGCTAGCATAATAAACAAGCTTGGCTGGAGAGCAGGTGTGCGAGTTCATTTACCTGTACATTTGTGTTCCATAAAATCCGTGATTGGAATAACCCACTCTGGACTCCCCAGGTAGCCCACGATGCTCTCCACCACCCACTCGCTGTCGTCCTCGGCCATGTTGGCTGCGGCTGCCGCGGGGAAGTCAGCGGCGGCAGGACGGCAACAAGCTTCGCTCTTTCGGCCTGTGCGCGTCCAGCTCCGCTACGGTAGGCACGCAGCCCTCTGACGCAAAAGCACGCATTTGTGGTTGTCGGCGCTCACAAAACGCCCCCCATTGCACAAATATCCCCGTGGGGGTGGGCTGTTTGTTATGCTCCCCCTCTCGATGAAAAATACACGCTGACTACTGCAGACGGGAATAGTGACGCCTGGTTGGTTGTCATGGTAATTATGACGTCACTTGACTGCTGCCAAGCCTCTTGAACAGTAGTTCTTAACCTGGGTTCAATCGAACCCTGGGGGTTCGGCGAGTCAGCCTCAGGGGTTCGGAACACACCCGACTCATCGTGTAAATAAAAACTTCTCTCTATCTGCATTTTATAGTATGGGCGTTGCTTCCTACCGGTCCCACTGACATACACTTCACAGCAGCCAAGCGTGCAGTTTTTAACAACATTTTTAATGCTCATAGATTTTCTCAAAGTCTTTCTACCGCAGAACGTGACTTTTCAGTCACGTCCGTATCCTCTCTCCCCCCTGCTCTTGACTGCTCACTGTCAGCTGTGTCTCGTCAGCACATGCCCCGCCCTCATGCGATTGTGCTCGTCCTCCGCACCATAGACAGAGGCGGTGACCTTTGCTTCTGCAGGCGTGCCGGCCACACTTCCCTCCACATACGGATACCTCCAAAAAATGTTCCCTCTAATTTTCCATATGTGTGAGCAAACGCAAAAACTACTTGAGCATTCAGTGGAGGACATGTGAGCGACGTCAGATGTGCACACTGCGGCCACACCAGCAGCACACCTGTGCAGCATACCAAGTTAAATAAATGTTTTATTATTATAATCAAATGACAGCAGTCATTTCCATGGGATTTTTTTCTTATATAAATGTTTTTTTTTCGTTAGCTGTGTACTTGTATTGTATGTCTGGGTGGGGTTCCTCCTTTGGAAATAATTTGAGATCATGTGCACAATCCTGTAACTTTCTGTTCGTTAAATATACCTTTATTAGTATGTCTTTAATATAGTAACATCATTTCATGATCAATATTCATAAATCAAGATTGAATTAAGAAAAAAAACATTTTTTTTTTTTTTTTACTAAAGAAGGGTTCGGTGAATGCACATATCAAACTGGCGGGGTTCGGTACCTCCATCAAGGTTATAAATAAAAAATAAATGGGTTGTACTTGTATAGCGCTTTTCTACCTTCAAGGTACTCAAAGCGCTTTGACACTACTTCCACATTTACCCATTCACACACACATTCACACACTGATGGAGGGAGCTGCCATGCAAGGCGCCAACCAGCACCATCAGGAGCAAGGGCGAAGTGTCTTGCTCAAGGACACAACGGACGTGACGAGGTTGGTACTAGGTGGGGATTGAACCAGGGACCCTCGGGTTGCGCACGGCCACTCTCCAACTGCCTACAAAATAAAATCAAAATATAAATGAACAAAATGAGATTTAATTAAATAAATAAGTCATAGGTAATAACAATCATAATTTGGTTTCTCCAGTCAGCAAAAATGTATACGCATACATACTGTGATGTTATGAGCTAGGGCAGTGGTTCTCAACCTTTTTTCAGTGATGTACCCCCTGTGAACATTTTTTTAATTCAAGTACCCCCTAATCAGAGCAAAGCTATCATGATCCACTACTTGGATCATGTCATATTCGGGTTTTGGTTCTGTTTTGTATCTCATCTTGTGTTCTGCCCTCACTGTATGTGTTGAGGTTATAAAGCTTGGCAGACAGCTAACAACCAATCCAGGACGTTCTAATAAAGTTCCAAAGCAGATGAATCCATTTAGGCTCTTTATTGTTGTTGATCTTGCTTTGTCTTGCACTGGACTTTTATTTTTATTATTATTATTGTAAAACTGAAATACACACAATGACAATGTATAAGCTGTATGATTCAATTAACAAACAGAAATGTAATACACAATATGTAAACATTAGCTTTACACAAATATACAGCATTATTACCAAACAAATACTGCTTAGTTTTAAAACTATTTCAATGGTGGAAAAATGCGACCGGCAGCCATTTTAAATCCTCAAACATTCTTTAAAATAGTGCACAAAAATCGTTTTTCAATACACATCTTACTGTCAAATTTAGCCACTTTCCACCTTAGTACTGAGTTACATAAACAAGTTAAACAGTTTACTTACAGACTTATCTTTTCCAAGGCATGTAAGAGTTAACACAACTCATCTACTTCTCATTGTTTGTGAACTGAATTAACATCGTAAACCGGAAGTGCCTAAACTAAACCGGACGTGCCAAACTAATGACACGCAGCATTTCCCATCGCCACAAGGTGTCAGTAATAGTCCACAATCAAACGGGCATAACATCTTGTTAGTATTTGACTTCCTTAGTTCTTGGTGACACTTCCTGTTTTGTTCTGTTGTCATAGTTACGTATTATTGTCACCTGCCTCTTGTTTTTTTCACGCGCACCTGTTTTGTAATTACTCCCCTTATTTAAGCCTGCCTTTTCTGTTAATTCGACCTCGCATTCTAGGTTCTAGGTGACGACGGTGTTTCCCAATTGTGGTAAAAATCTATTTATTGTACTTGTTAGCTTTCGCGCTACTCCTTTGTTTGTTCCCTAGCTTACATGCTAGCGCTTTTTGTTCTTTTTAGCTCCCATGCTAGTTCTGTTTGTTTTGCCTTTAGTGCCTTGTGCAAGTGTTTTTGTTCTTAGTTTATTTTGTTAGTATTAATAAATCATACTTTCTTACCTTTACGCTGTGTCCAAGTCCGACTGCATCATTCGAGAGAACGAACCATCACCACAATGCCAGTTAACCGTCACATTAGAATGCGAGCAAGAGGAAGTTCTCTCTCGGCGGAAATCGAAGCGTTTGATGAAAATACGTGGAAGTTAGTCCAAGCGATGGAGGCTGGGACATTCCACTGCGCGCCGGGTAAAGCGATGATCTGGGGGCCTGGAGGTCTTCAAGCCCTGCTCGACTCCACCTGGTCCAGGTAATTAATGGATATAAATCATTTTTTGGTTGTAAATCTCTTTTTTTTTGCTTCAAATCTTTTTTGTTGTTGTTGAAATAGTGGTTTGTTTTAGTTGCATAAAAGTACACATTTCTCTCTATAGGCCTACAAGGGAGTACATGCAAACGGTAACATAGATCTCCAAAAAGTGAGGTCAGCTTGCGATCCTAAATGCCCTATGTTTTTTTTCATAGCCATGATGTCCGTAATTCATTCCATCGCTGTACACAATACGGAACAAATACACAAACATAAGAGTACATGTTTTTATTAACAGTAAAAATGCAGAAGATAATCCAACAGTGGGCATGAACAAATGTTATCAAAATAAATAGGCATTACTTCTCCTTTGTTTTAAATGTTTATATAGTTTAGTGTTGAGATTAGAAAGGCTCATATCTACAGTGCACAAGCAAAGGCAGGGCATGCAAGACAGCAGTCATGCCAAAAACAGCATAAAGGTAGGTAACGTTTAATCAAAAAGCTTTAACAGTCACTGTGCAGCTGGTTAAAAAGTGTTAATAAAAGGTTTTCTTTCTGATTCAACTAAGTAAAAACATGTATTGTGCCTTATAGTGTATTTTTTTCTGTTTATTTGGTTGTGTGGCACTTTAAAGATTGTATCTGATTCCATAGGAGTTACATTGAGGATTCCAGTGACTGTGACTGGAAAACAGACCAGCTGTGTATACCAGTGTGCTGACTCAGTGAGTATACAGTAAATATTGTGACACACTACTAATACAATCATACTGTGCCAGCAGCAAACATTTATAGGTGGGAATTGGCTAGTGATGTAAATTCCTATTTTCATTTTATACTATTGTTAGGACGCTCTTTTGAAGAACTGTCCTTCTGCTTTTTGCGCAGAGACCACTAGATAGTGCTGGATATCCACTGTGGCCCGGTCCCATCTTTGAATAACATAATTTTCCTGAAAATACCAGCAAAAGGTTACTAGTGATCTAATTATATACCCGATTCTGAAAGGTTGTAGGCAAAATAATGCAGTAATACTATTTACTGAATGTTCCCACCCTCTTGCATATTAGCAAGAAAGGCATCACAATGTATTTTTTTTCTGCAAAGGTGCATAGATGAATATTGTTGGTTTAAAAATGCAAATTATATAATAGTAGTCTTTCAAAATGACTGAAACATTTTAGTCCAGACTAAATTGTCTGCTTGTAACTCCAGGTCCATTTGTCAAACGTATGAGGAGAACAGCGTTAAAGGACTGTCACGTGCTAGAGACTGATCAATAGTGACAAGAGTCACAATGGTTCTCGGAAAAATGCACATACTGTCCAATCAATTCAAATTATGGTCCCAGAGACTGCAATGTTTGTACGTGAGAACCCTTGGAATAATATAATATTGTGACAGTATGCACGTTCCAAATAAACTAATACCATAGTAATAATAGCAGTTTACTGTATGGCCACTCTAAAGAGTGTTTTAGGCTGCTTAGTGCTGCTTATAATGTACTAAAACATGATTTTAGATTTTGATGATTTTGGAATGTACTATAGGGACAAATGTAGAGCACAACAATGCACTGGTTTGATTAAGGGCATTTAAAAAACAGAGTGTAGCCCCTGATACATTTGATTTTAAAGGGTAGATTTAACATCAGTCAATTTGTGTCCAGCAACGATACAGTTAGTAAAATAGGTGTAAATGTCAGAAAAAACTCTTAACGACTGTCAAGTCATTTGAGAGTATACTTTATGGCTGCTTAAACATCTTGCAATGGCTCTTTTCTTTGCAAAAGCATGCAAATGTCTTCCCTGCTTGTACGTGTGAAAGCCATGTAATATTATTATAAACCAGCAATTTGACGTCGCTTAGAAATTGTGTAGGAATGCAGAGAAAAACACTGAAAATTGAGTATCATAGCAATCCCCAGATACCATGCAATTATGCCCCCTGGTGGCTAACGACATCATTACAATCTAATTGGATGCTTGTAAGTGCTATGAGGTGATGTGATTTGTGATTTGGACTTTATTCTTGTGGCGTGAAAGTCCAATACATAGTCCGTCCCGACTCTTATGAGTAGCATCAAAGGTAAGCATTCTTTCCTGAGTTCCTTTGTCCACGCTACTTTAGTTAACTCCAAAAGGCAGATAACAAAATGCTACAAAGACCTAAGAAGTGTTTTTTCCAACAACATACTTGAAGTTTGGTCACAGGGGACCATGGAGGATCTCTCTGCTGCCGCTGCTCTCAGAAGACAGACTGTTGGCTTCTATTGTGTCCTTCCACACAATCTTTTTGATTTGTGCCTGTTTCTGTTCAAAAAGGTGGATTTTTGCCTGAAAAGTATCTTCCCCGGACTCCAGTATATCAGTCTCACTCTTTGCTGTGCCATGCTGTCCATCATTTTTAGGCTCGTTCCTCAGTGGTGCTGGTCCGTTATCCACCTGGCTACCTTTGACAGTCACCATCCTGTTCATCTGTCGTTTGTTGCACACTGGGATCTTGTTGGCCTGAAGGGAGCGGGTGTAACCGGAAAACCAGTCCCTCTCAAAGGCAGCGCGGAACTGCTCCACCACCGTAGAGTTCTTCTCCTCCGTGCCCTTGGGTTGATTGATGACCAGGCCTACACCGGCGTTGTAGGTAAACTCGTTCCCCACCCAGTCCAAATTACCTGACAGGACATGAACACACATTGGTTATTTTTGGCTAAGCCAAATACCACTACGGTTGGGCATCGATAGGAACACGGACTTACGCCAATTCCTATTTCCGATGCTTAGTCCACCTACCAGAAGAATTAGCTGCCTAAGAGGCGGCGGGCTGCTAAATGCATATCTATCACGGTGCTATGCTCTGTCATAATTGTGTTTTTCTTTGTTTCTTGCATTGAACAAAGAGAGCACAGTCTACCAAGTCAAATTCCTTGTGTGTTAAAGGGGAACATTATCACCAGACCTATGTAAGCGTCAATATATACCTTGATGTTTCAGAAAAAAGACCATATATTTTTTTAACTGATTTCTGAACTCTAAATGGGTGAATTTTGGCAAATTAAACGCCTATCTATTATTTGCTCTCGGAGCGATGTGACGTCACCTAGGTAGTCAACCGCCATTTTCTCAAACACATTATAAACATAGAGTCAAATCAGCTCTGTTATTTTCCGTTTTTTCGACTGTTTTCCGTACCTTGGAGACATCATGCCTCGTCGGTGTGTTGTCGGAGGGTGTAACAACACGATCAGGGACGGATTCAACTTGATTTACGTAGAATGTGCATCGATTAGCACGGCATGCTAATCAATGCTAACATGCTATTTAGGCTAGCTGTATGTACTGTACATTTTTAGCTATATTTGCATCCAGCCTTTCCCTCCACCCACATTTAATGCCAAACAAACACTTACCAATCGACAGATTTAAGTTGCTCCAGTGTCACAAGATGCGAAAGTCCTGACCGTTTGGTCTGCACATTTTACCGGCGATGCTAAGGCAGACATGGCACAGAGATGTATGGATATCCTGCAGATGCATTTCCAACGAAGTCAATAAAATCACAAAGGTGAGTTTTGTTGATGTTATTGACTTATGCGCTAATCAGACATATTTGGTCGCGGCATGACTGCCAGCTAATCGATGCCAAAATGTTATTTAGGGAAGCTGTATGTACATTTGTAGCTATATTTGCATCCAGCGTTTCCCTCCGAGCACATCTAATGCCAAACAAACACTTACCAATCGACAGATTTAAGTTGCTCCAGTATCACAAGATGCGAAAGTCCCGATCGTTTTGGTCCGTACATTTTACCGGCGGTGCTAAGGTAGACATGGCCGAATAGCATCAATAGCTATTCACTCAATAGCTTCAGTTTCTTCTTCAATTTCGTTTTCGCTATCTGCCTCCATGCTCCAACCATCCGTTTCAATACATGCGTAATCTGTTGAATCGCAAAAGCCGCTGAAATCCGAGTCTGAATCCGAGCTAATATCGCTATATCTTGCTGTGCTTTCCGCCTGGATAGCATGTATATCACTGGATGACGTCACAGGAAAATGGACAATGGCTTCACAGATAGCGAAAATCAGGCACTTTAAAGCCTTTTTTCGGGATATCCGACGATGGGTAAAAATTTGAAAAAAACTTCGACAAATAAAATAAGCAATTGGGAACAGATTTTTATTGGTTTTAACCCTTCTGAAATTGTGATAATGTTCCCCTTTAAACATTGTTGGCCAATAAAGCTGATTCTGATTCTCATACACCACGTGGAGCCGCTAAATCAATAATCCTTTATAGTAGTGTTATTACTAGTGTATATGTATATAATTGATACAAGAGTGATTAGATCAATATTTTTACTTTCCCCAAATCTTATTTTTTGTTAATGTTTACAAATTTAGGGAATAATTCATAGGACACAGAAGGACTTTGAGGTCAAAAAACAATTTATTTAAATGAGTAGTAGTCTTTGCTTTTGTTTAATTATTGCGTACTATTGACTTTGTTTTGATAAAATAATTATATGTTATAAATGGCAATAAGGAACCCGCTTTTAATATTGCGTTGATATTGCTTCACTGTCAATAGCACACAACATAAATACATGAAAAAAATCAATTTAATGCGTGTGATCAGTATACGACAATTTTACTTATAGATGATCGGAATTCTGACCGGAACAACCCTATCTCAAACACATAAACAATAGGATATTGTTAAATGTTTTTTGTTATGAGATTTTCAAAAATAAAGTTAAACTTTTGTGAACGTGTATTCAAGTGGAAATAAACTTCATAACATTTATTTTCAGGTTCAAAGGTTTGATATTTATATTTGAACCTTGATTGCACTGTCTTTTAAAAGAATCAGAATTGAGAATTGTTGGGAACTGGAATTATAATTAGGAATTAATACGAGGAATCGGAATCATCCAAATCCAAAAACCCTAAACACAACATACCTAAATAAATTGCTCTGTCTGTCACCATGAACCTGTTGTGGTTTATCCCTTGGAGACTGCCATCCCTCTGCATTCTGGGGTTGAAGAACTTCTGCATGTGCACACACATACAGTATATACCATAAATATTTACCGCAATCATCTTTATGACTAAAATCAGTTAGCATTTGATTCAAACTTACAGCTTCCAGGGAGCAGTTGGCCTGCTCCATGCACAGACTCCTCAGAGACCACACAAAGTTGAACGTCAGAGGATGAGTGTTTTCCCAGCAACTTATCAGCAGACGAACTCTGACCCTTCTTAGGATTAAAGCCTCCCGAATAAAGCCGTCAATGCGAGACCAGTACCTTGGCATAGGCATGCAGAACACATGAAGCAGCCAGGATTTAAACAGATGGATAACACACTAGCGAAGTAGCAGATGGCTAACCTGTAAGTGCTGGTGTTGAGGAGGGGCAGGTAGTCCGTGATGGAGATGTATATGAAATAACGGGCATCTTTAATGACTCGGGAAATGGCTTCCAGGTCACTGCTCCGATCTTTAGGAATGAAGACGGCAGGGGAGGTCTGTCAACAGAAGAAACACGGCAGCGCATGAGGAAAGACGACAAAATCAATATTTTTTTAATTACATAATCTCAAGGAAACCAGCGGTGCTAAGTCATAGTGCTTATTGTTCTTGCCTCAACTGGTTTCTGTTTACGTTTAATTTAATCTTCAATTGCCTTTATTTTTATGTATTATGATAGGACACCAAAATCTCACCTCATGCCAACACCCCTTATGTAGTCTTAGTTCACCTCAAATATACCCAGCTCAATCTTTTCATCTCACATCCTCCTTTCAAAACACACCATTTTCTCATTTTATCTCAACACAAAGTAAATTACCTCATCTGATCCAGTCTGAACAAAACTGAAGTAAAACAAATCTTATTTCAGCCCATCTCATCTCGAACCAACACTAGCCAAGCTCATTCATCACAATCCAATCCATTGAGATAAATCTCACCTCATTCCATCTAGACAAAACCAATCTCATCTCACACCATACCATTCGACTCATTCACGTTATCATCTCATTTGATGTCATCTAACCTCACTTGAACAAAACAAATACAATTTGACCTTAATTCATACAACCTCAGCCAAACACAGCAGAATCCAGGCTAACTCATACATATTCTTCGCTACCCAACAAAACCTTTCTCATCGGATACCAACTGTAACTAAGCTTATGAAACTCATTCCATCTCATTCCTACGCAACACAAATCAATGGGCTATCGACTATTTGACGATTCAATTTGGATGAGTATGATTCAACTATTAATTTCGTAGTTGGATGTGGAACCCTTTGTTTCTCTTAGGGAGAAAAGTGAACTGAGTATCTAAGGGCTCCAGAGGGGGCAAAGTGCGCCATTGGCCGCAGTATGACTTGCCAGAAACTCGACACAGCATGCGTGGAGAAGCGCTGCCTCACACCAGAGGTGGAGCTTCGACCAGTTTGCCAGGAGGCCTCCCTTAATGCTCCCCTAACCTACAGAAACCTTGTTACAGTTTTTAGTCAAATATGGTTGTTTTCCTGGCGCTCCGCCATAGCCGAATCCAACCACAGCTTTGGTGGTGCTCCTGAGGACTTCGATAAACCATCTGATCTCTTCCATGTTTATGTGAGTGTGTTAGCCTTTTTGTCGATGAAAGAATGTATTCCTTTTATACATTTATTTTATTAACGATTGGAAACTAACCAATCCGATTTGACTATAAAAATTATTGGTTAAAGACCTCCCATTGTCAACGTACCTCATCTTATTCCTTGAATACTCGTCTCACTCACTTCATCCTATTGAATCTGATTTCAAATTATCCCACCTCATTTTAATCATATTTTATTCCAACCCAGGACAAACCAAACCAATTCATATGACCTCACCCAATCTCATTAAAACTCTTCTAATATCATGAAACCTCGTCTTATCTCATTCCACCACATCACAACTCAACAAAACTTCTCATACTACACCAAAAACTCACAAAACCTGAGTTCCCTCTCATTTCAATTCAGCAAATCTCAACTAAATGTACCTCATACCATGTCAACAAAACTTCTGTAACCTCATCCCATACATCCCAGTGTAACACAACCCAACTCATCTTTTCTTATTTCTTCCCATTTGTCCGTCTGTCTATTGACCCATTTTTTTTCCACTTATCGGAGTCGTGGGGAAGCAGTCTTAGTAGAGAATCCCAGACTTCCCAGTCTATGGTAGCCAAGGTGTTCCTAGGCCAGCTGCGAGACATAATCCTTTCCAGTGTTACCCAGGTCCACCCTTCTAGCTGAGCATGCCTAGAACACCTCACCATGGAGGCGTCAAGGAGGCATCCAAACTACATACCTGGCCTTATTTAATGTGAAAGAACTGCAACTCTACTCTTAGCTCTTCCTGAATAACAGAGCTTCTCACCGTATATGGTAAAATGGTAAATGGGTTGTACTTGTATAGCGCTTTTCTACCCCCTTTTTAAGGAGCCCAAAGCGCTTTGACAGTATTTCCACATTCGCCCATACACACACACATTCACACACTGACAGTGGGAGCTGCCATGCAAGGCGCTCACCAGGACCCACCCAACATCTTTGGGTGAGTCCAACCACACTACAGAGAAAACTGATTTCTGTGAATCCTTAATGTATCGTGGTGGATGGGTTTCAGTGCCCAAATGATCCAGATCTAAGCTATCTTGTTTAGGGGTAAATGTCCCTAGTAGTCTCACAAGGCAAAGGGAAGCAAAGACTGATTCAGAAGAACCAATGGGAAAAAAAGACCACAACTAACCCACACATGAGACCCCTGAGGCCACGTAGGAGCTCTCCCTCGTAGACCGACCACCTGTGGATGTAAACATAAGGCTCCAGTGCATTGTGTATGGGGTGACACACAGGCGACCTGGTCTTAACCAACCAAATCTGGTTCTTGGGACATATATTGC
Organism: Nerophis ophidion; assembly: GCF_033978795.1. Classification (NCBI taxonomy): domain Eukaryota; kingdom Metazoa; phylum Chordata; class Actinopteri; order Syngnathiformes; family Syngnathidae; genus Nerophis; species Nerophis ophidion. Next base: position 53,062,051 of record NC_084619.1, on the reverse strand, counting down.
TGTCTCGACCCAACAACGCAACAAAACACATCCCATCATATGTCATCCTAACGCAAATAAAACTTCTCATAGTATCCCATGCTGTCAGACACAATGAGATTATTGTTCAGTATGATAATCATGTAGCATACATGTAACATGACATTGCGACTCACAGAGACGTATGCCTGGGCCTCTGTGCTGTTGAAGTTGAGCTCCAGAGGGGAGTCCTTGTTGAAGAGGGCATATAGGCGCTTGGACCAGAAAGAGGGGATGAATTCTTTGGACTGGAGCCCCCAGTAGATGTTGAACACCCTGTGGAGGTCTAAAGCCAGACAGCTGCAGTTGTACACCAGCACGCCCAGCTCCTTCCTCTAGTGAGCGCACACACAATCACACCATATGTCAGCTCACATGACTATCACCAACACTGAGAGACAATGATTAGCTCTGCTTATTCATGAATATTAAAGTCATCATTGTTTTTTATCTTTAACATAATAGCTGTTTATTATTCTCTTCCCACAAACACACCTTAGGCTTTTGATGGAGAAATATTTATTTTCTTTCAAATGTATTATTTATTCTAATTTGCTGCTCCCAGGCTCACAGCTTCTCTTATATGTGTGTGTTTGCGTGTGTGTTACATACCGTAGCCAGGGATCTCCAATCCATGCTGCCGCTGCCAAGGTAGAAATGTCTCTTGTCGACCACCCAGAAGGATGAGTGGAGATGACCCTTGGTCAGCACTGTGGTGTTCACAAAGTGAACCTCGGCACCTGCAAGCATTAAGAAGGTGTGTAAAGTACACACACACATCAAGACATAAATGGCAATCAGAAAAGCTTAAACCTCCAACAAGGCCAAAAAAAAAAAAAGGGTTACTCCAGAACAGGGGTCACCAACCTTTTTGAAACCAAGAGCTACTTCATGGGTACTGATTAATGCGAAGGGCTACCAGTTTGATACACACTTAAATAAATTGCCAGAAATAGCCAATCTGCTCAATTTACCTTTAATAAATAAATCTATATATCCATATAAAAAAAATGGGTATTTCTGTCCGTCATTCCGTCGTACATTTTTTTTCCTTTTACAGAAAGTTTTTTGTAGAGAATAAATTATGAAAAAAAAACTTAATTGAACGGTTTAAAAGAGGAGAAAACATGAAAAAAATGAAAATTAACTTTTGAAACATAGTTTATCTTCAATTTCGACTCTTTAAAATTCAAAATTCTACCGAAAATATGAAGAGAAAAACTAGCTAATTTGAATCTTTTTGAAAAAAAAAAAAAAAAAAAAATTTATGGAACATCATTAGTAATTTTTCATGATTAAGATTAAATTTAGAATTTTGATTAAATGTTTTAAATAGGTTAAAATCCAATCTGCACTTTGTTAGAATATATAACAAATTGGACCAAGCTATATTTCTAACAAAGACAAATCATTATTTCTTTGTAGATTTTCCAGAACAAAAATGTTAAAATAAATTCAAAATACTTTGAAGGAAGATTTAAATTTGATTCTACAGATTTTTTTTGGATTTGCCAGAATATTTTTTTTTTATTTTTATCATAAGTTTGAAGAAATATTTCACAAATATTCTTCGTCGAAAAAACAGAAGCTAAAATGAAGAATTAAATTAAAATGTATTTATTATTCTTTACAATAAAAAAAATAATTTACTTGAACATTGATTTAAATTGTCAGGAAAGAAGAGGAAGGAATTTAAAAGGTAAAAAGGTACATGTGTTTAAAAATCCTAAAATCATTTTTAAGGTTGTATTTTTCCTTTAAAATTGTCTTTCTGAAAGTTATAAGAAGTAAAGTAAAAAAAATAATTAATTTATTTAAGCAAGTGAAGACCAAGTCTTTAAAATATTTTCTTGAATTTTCAAATTCCATTTGAGTTTTGTCTGTCTTAGAATTAAAAATGTCGAGCAAAGCGAGACCAGCTTGCTAGTAAATAAATACAATTTAAAAAATAGAGGCAGCTGACTGGTAAGTGCTGCTATCTGAGCTATTTTTAGAACAGGCCAACGGGCCACTCATCTGGTCTTTACGGGCTACCTGGTGCCCGCGGGCACCGCGTTGGTGACCCCTGCTCCAGAAGTTAATGGCTTCTTCTTGAGCCTAACCTGCTTTGGTGAGTATCTTCAGCTCTGTCGATTCTGTGATCCCACTGGATATCTTCAGCTGCACTTTCCTAGCCTTGAGCGCCAGCAGCCTGGATAGCAGAAGTCTGCCCTGTTAAGGAGGGATACGCGCCAGAAAGATAAAACTAGACTTCCACGTCTAAATGCACGTATTCAATTGTTGCATGTGTAACTACACAAATATTTATTAGGACTACAACAATAAGTACATTTCCAGAAATTTTGTTGGAGACTTTCAATGAGACGCTCCGAGGGATAACGCTGGGCAGATATTCAACTTTGATAAAAATCAGATTGTTTTGACCAAGACTCTGGTGCAAGATGTTTACTTTCAACCACAATTTAAGGGCAACTGCACTTTTTTGGAATTTTGCCCATCTTTCGCAATACTTATGAGAGTCAAGAACACATCTTTTTTTTTTAAACGCATTTAACTTATATATAAAAGTCAACTAACGATGAAGCTAATGGGAGCTATGACGTCATTGCGCTAATTGCACCCATAAAAAAACACAAAAATACGTCCAAAAAGCACCAACAATACTCTTGTGACCTGAATCCTGCACTACCAAGACCTAATGCAACAAAATTTCGTTCTTATTTGGACTGTAAAGTTCAAATTTGAATGACAATAAAAATGAAGTCTAAGTCTAAGTATTGGCAATATTGTTATTATAAGTGGTAAAGACCTTCTTTTAGCGTCGCGTTGATCATAGAGAGGTAGCTAGCTACCTAATGCTGCTATATCGACGACATTCGCCGGTGAGCTGCTCTCTTGCTTTTAGGCTGGTGAAAGTTAAAGGGGAACATTACCAGACCTATGTAAGCGTCAATATATACCTTGATGTTGCAGAAAAAAGACCATATATTTTTTTAACCGATTTCCGAACTCTAACTGGGTGAATTTTGGCTAATTAAACGCCTTTCTATTATTCGCTCTCGGAGCGATGATGTCACAATGTGACGTCACATAGGTAATCAATCCGCCATTTTCTCAAACACATTACAAACGAGTCAAATCAGCTCTGTTATTTTCCGTTTTTTCGACTGTTTTCCGTACCTTGGAGACATCATGCCTTGTCGGTGTGTTGTCGGAGGGTGTAACAACACGATCAGGGACGGATTCAAGTTGATTTACGTGGAGTGTGCATCGATTAGCCCGGCAGGCTAATCGATGCTAACATGCTATTTAGGCTAGCTGTATGTACATATTGCATTGTTATGCCTCATTTGTAGCTATATTTGCATCCAGCCTTTACCTCCACCCACATTTAATGCCAAACAAACACATCCCAATCGACGGATTCAAGTTGCACCAGTGTCAAAAGATGCGAAAGTCCCTTGTTTGGTCTGCACATTTTACCGGCGATGCTACGACAGACATGGCACAGAGAAACGTGTGGATATCCTGCGACACTCAAAGCAGATGCATTTCCAACGATAAAGTCAACGAAATCACAAAGGTGAGTTTTGTTGATGTTATTGACTTATGTGCTAATCAGAAATATTTGGTCGCGGCATGACTGCCAGCTAATCGATGCTAACATGCTGTTTAGGCTAGCTGTATGTACATTTGTAGCTATATTTGCATTCTGCCTTTCCCTCCACCCACATATAACGCCATATAAACACTGACCAATCGACGGATTTAAGTTGTTCCAGTGGTCAAAAGATGCAATCGTTGGTTAGAAGGCGATTGCCGCAAAGCTTCAATAGCTATTCGCTCAATAGCTTCAGTTTCTTCTTCAATTTCGTTTTCCCTATCTGACACCACACTCCAACCATTCATTTCAATACATGCGTAATCTGTTTAATCGCTTAAGCCGCTGAAATCCGAGTCTGAATACGAGCTAATGTCGCTATATCTTGCTGTGCTAACCGAAATGTTTTTTTGTATTGGCATCACTAAATGACGTCACAGGAAAATGGACGGTGGATTTATAGATAGCGAAAATCCGGCACTTTAAAGCTTTTTTTCGGGATATTCCATGATCGCTAAAATTTTGAAAAAAACTTCAAAAAATAAAATAAGCCACTAGGAACTGATTTTTATTGGTTTTAACCCTTCTGAAATTGTGATAATGCTCCCCTTTAACTCTAGATTATAAATCATGCAACTCACCTGGATAGTAGAAGAATGTAGGGAGTTGATAAACTTGGATGGTGAGAAAGACACAAAAATACGCTCGTTTTGCACTCACCTTTTTTTTTTATTTGTAGTTTTTTTTACCCTTACCGAGGATTATGATTAATTGATTTTTTTAAATGTGTTATTCTTTGTAACAATTCTTAATCGATTAAAAAAAAATATATATATATATATTTTTTCATCTGTCCTGTCCTGCCACTCAGGCAAATCATACTGTTGATATAAATGCCTATATTTGTTGTATGGATTTACTTTAGAAAAGAGAATTGTAGGATACTTTTCTTAGTTTGTCTTAGAAGACGTTTCGCCGTTCATCTGAGTAGGCTTCATCAGTTTGTGCTCATAGACTTAGATTGGTCAAATCGAGTCCCAATCTAGACCAATCCAAGTTTATGAGCACAAACTGATGAAGCATACTCTGATGAGTAGAAAAACTTCCAAGACAAATCAGGCAGTCCAGTTGCGATCGACTGAATGCCCTGAGATGACAATGACCTGGATGAATGAGAACCTTCATGTCATACTGTTCTTGTTGCCATATTTGTATTTGACTTTATTAAATGTTTGGATATAATTGTATTAAACAAAACCAATTTTCTTGTCAGTAATATACACATTTATCAGAGCTGTTTGTCTATGTTATGGACAAATGTAGTAAATCAAAGAACTTTGCACTCAATGGTATTAAAAAAGTATTGCTTTACACCAGGGGTGTCAAACGTACGGCCCGTGGGCCGGATCAGGCCCGCGAACAGGTTTTATCCGGCCCGCGGGATGAGTTTGCGAAGTATAAAAATGAGCCGAAATTTTTGAATGAAAAAACTGCTGTTCTAGATGTGTCCACTAGATGTCGCAATGGCAATCATTTGTATATTTCTAATCTAGAAAAAAAAAGATGTTAGTGCACCAGTCGAGGTAAATGAGCAAACTACATAAATAACATCCTGTAATTTGATTTGCTTTTTTTTATCCTGATGGATTGAAAATTAGTTGACTGATGAACATTATCACATAATTTATTTAGAAAGTATAAATAACGATGTGGAGGGGGGCGTGGCCTGCAGTCCTGTAACAAAGCAGGGTGTGCCAGGAATGAATTCGAGATCAGCGACAGGTGCTAAGATGGCCCACCTGGGAGTGCTTATCTAATCACCTGTTGCTCTGTTAAAGGCAGCAGCCGGGAAGGAGAGAGGGGTGGTTGATGGTGGAGCACGAGCACGAGCACGAGCGAGACTGACGAAAAGACAATTGCTAAAAAGCACAAAGACAATTTATTACAAAATAGAGCATTCTCGTAAAACTGGAAGAGCCTGGAATGTCAGTGATTGGTGATCCGAAAAACCCGGAAGTGCAAGTTTTCCACACACAACAAATAAAGATAGGATACTATTAGCCGCAACATGTAAGTGTAAAATAAACCCGACCACTTTATGATTTGTACATTTTCAGAATGTGCTTGTTCTATTTTTAAACAAAGAAAACAATCTGTATTTGTCTTTATTTTTAAGTTATCTTGCCGTGATTCTGCCAGTCCGACCCATTTAGGAGAAGATTTTTCTCCATGTGGCCCTCCTTCTAAAATGAGTTTGACACCCCTGATTTAGACTCAACATTTGGTTTGAACTGAAAATAGATTCTGAATCAAATCATTACCATCAAGAATCAAATCGAATGGTGTGGTGCCCAAAGATTCACAGCCCTAACAGTAAGTGATTGTTTTATGTTTGTTGTCTCTCTCAAATTATGCTGTGAGTAGTAGTCGTAGTTGTTGAATGAAATAGCGAATGTTGTGATGTGTCTATGATTAATGCGCTGCCGTATGCTTAAAATGATCAAAACACAAAAATGTTACATACTATGAATGTGGGGCAGCACATTGGACCAGAGGTTAGTGCTTGTGCCTCAAAATAAGAAGGTCTTGGGTTCGATTCCCGGGCTTGGGGGTCTTTCTGTGTGGAGTTTGCATGTTCTCTCTATGACTGCATGGGTTCCCTCCCGGTACTCCGGCTTTCTCCCACCTCCAAAGACATGCACCTTGGGATAGGTTGATTGGCAACACTAAATTGGCTCTAGTGTGTGAATGTGAGTGTGAATGTTGTCTGTCTATCTGTGTTGGCCCTGTGATGAGTTGGCGACTTGTCCATGGTGTACCCCTTCTCTCCGCCTGAATGCAGCTGAGATAGGCTCCAGCACCCCCTGTGATCCCAAAAGGGACAAGCGGTAGAAAAGGGATGGATATAGATTTTTTGATATATATATTTATTTATATATGTATATATTACTAGATAATATACATACTTACAGCATTGATATAAACCACTGATGGAAGTGTTTGGATGTTTTTTAGAGCGCCTTATAGCCGAGCGACTCTGATTGAATCCGATAGTAGCTGACTTTTGCCCGTGTTTATTTGAAATTAGAAGGCATTAAAAACAGAAACAAATTGTTCTTATCTTACAAATAGGGATTGTGAATGATAGGCATAATCCCCTCTAAAAGATGCAGTTCTTCTTTAAAGACTAATCCACATAATTCTAGTTTGTGACCATTCTATCTTTGGAGTAATTGACTTTTAATTCCAATGAGAAGTGTCCAATTTCGCAGCCCTAACAGTTTGTTAACCTAAAGTGAAACCTCATCAATCAGTGAAGAGGTAGCGGATGCTCAGGCAACCCCCATAAACACACACACACACACACACACACACACACACACACACACACACACACACACACACACACACACACACACGCCCCTATGCAGCTGAAAGGCCATTAGCTCCTCTTGGTCCTGAGGCCTCTAAAGGGAGGGGGCATTACTTCCTAATGAACAGCCTCCAGCTGTTATTAGTCTTGATATACGGTGTGTGTGTGTGTGTGTGTGTGTGTGTGCGCGCTTAACCAAACCTTTTAAGCCAAGTCAAAAACAGTTATTCATTTCCAAAAGCTTAAATGCCTAAACAACAACAGAAATAGCTCTTCCATTGTGTCTATTTTTCACTTTTATGTCAAACATGCAAATTATTCTGTTCTGTGGACTGTTTTTGTGCAACATGAAAAAAAGAAAAGAAAAAGTAAGGCCCTGCTAGAACACTAATTATTACACGGTTAAGCCAAAAGCACAATATACACATATATTTTGGCCAAATACTGTAATGCTATAGTATTTTTGTCACAAAGTGAACCACTGGAACTTCAGAACAGTCAATTCAAGTCTGTTCACATCAACAGACTTAAAAGAATAGTGTTTATATTTGTTTGAATTTCAAATCAATTATTCTAAGAACACATGATGGAAATTGCATTAATCCGTACCAAAGTTAACTTGTACTAACATTATAAATAGATAGGCAGTGTATTACCCAACAACAGTGTATCACGATGCAATTGCAAAAAGATGCGATACAAGGAACCCTATCAATAGTAAAATGGAAAAACAATCAAACATGAGCACCACATTGCCAAAGAACACGATGCACTGAAATTACGATGACTTGCCCTTTCTCTTTGGATTCTGGGTTGTACTTGGGATATGAGTCGGATTACTTCTGTGACACAGCTCTGAACTGGAACAACCTTTTGCGAAACAGCGGCGCCTATCAAAATAATTTGAGATCAATTTAATCGGTGCAATGCGCCCTAAACTAGTACAATTTTGAAATTTAACATGCCTTTAAAAAGAAAAACGTTTAGATGAGAAATATTGGACGAAAAACAGCACAAAAGAATGTACTGCCAACATCTACAGTAGTTCTGTGAAGTATTGTAATAAAGGTTTTACCTTCTGCGGTCAAACCGTCCAACACACCATATTTCAATGGATAAATGACCTCTGTTTGGATATAGTTTTAACATCTTCCACTGCTAGTAGACCCATTTTGCTTCAGTATGGTTAATACTTGTCATGCCTGTAAATCAGTTTTATGTTTGATCATGTTTATGTTTTGTTTTTGGACTCTTGTTTCCCGTTTTGCACTTCCTGGTTTTGTTTGTTTCCATAGTTACTCATTAGTTTCCACCTGGTCTCCAAGTCACGCCCCTGTCCTCAGTCTCACACCTGTTAGTTATCATCATCACAGTCATTATTTATACCAGTGGTTCTCAAAGGGGGGTACGCGTACCCCTGGGGGTACTTGAAGGTATGCCAAGGGGTACGTGAGATTTTTTTCTAAATATTCTAAAAATAACAACAATTCAAAAATCCTTTATAACTATATTTATTGAATAATACTTCAACAAAATATGAATGTAAGTTCATAAACTGTGGAAAAAAAATACATCAATGCAATATTCAGTGTTGACAGCTAGATTTTTTGTGGACATTGCCCATAAATATTGATGTTAAAGATTTCTTTTTTTGTGAAGAAATGTTTAGAATGACGTTCATGAATCCAGATGGATCTCTATTACAATCCCCAAAGAGGGCACTTTAAGTTGATGATTACTTCTATGTGTAGAAATCTTTACTTATAATTGAATCACTTGTTTATTTTTCAACAAGTTTTTAGTTATTTTTATATCTTTTTTTCCAAATAGTTCAAGAAAGACCACTACAAATGAGCAATATTTTGCACTGTTATACAATTTAATAAATCAGAAACTGATGACATAGTGCTGTATTTTACTTATTTATCTCTTTTTTTTCAACCAAAAATGCTTTGCTCTGATTAGGGGATACTTGAACTAAAAAATTTTTCACAGGGGTTACATCACTGAAAAAAGGTTGAGAACCACTGATTTATACCATTCTGTTTCTGTCCTCGTCCTGGGAACTTTGCTTGCTTACTTACGATGACCACGCACCTACCTTGCTTTGCCACGCTGAATCTTGATTTGACCACGCCACGAAAGATCTTGTTTATATTTATGCCTCTGTGCAAGTTTTTGTTTTGTTTTGTACCATTGATGGTATTTTTTGTTTTATTTGTATATAGTCATGCCATTGTGCTGTTTTGTTTGGAGTTTAGTATAGATTACGATCCGCCACTGAGCGCGCCCTTTGTTTTACCTTTTTGTATTTAGTTTGTAAATAAATTAATCATGTGCTCGCATTCACGCCTGGCTTGTTCCAAATATTTTCTGCATCGGAGAAGCAAAACAAGTCAAAGTCCTGACAAGACTAACAGTATTCCACTCCAACTGTTTCACAAAGTTAGCTAGCTACACGCTCCGTCATGTTTTTTTTGATGATTTACATTATCCACTGCTTCTTCTTCTCAGCACTGTCATTCACACTTGTTTCCTTTATTCCCACAATTAATAAAACAAAGTTTTGTCCATCTCTCACTATAAGCTAATGTTAGCGAGTAAGGCTGGAGGTTTAGGTCAGATCTTACGGGGTTCACTGTGGAATTTGCTACACCAACAAGTGGTGAGAAAGCCTGTAATCCAAAGTTTTGCAAAAATTATAATAGAATAGAAAGTTCTTTATTGATTCCTGGGGGAAATTCAGCACCACAGTTCGCTCACAATAAACAATAATAATAAATAATATATGACATAATTAGCCCAGAATCACTGGGAAAAAAAAAATCACGCAATTTTCAGTTGAATCACCACCTTTGAACTGTTAACGTTCCATGTGTCAGCTGTAATTCCAGATGTATACCTGAATCTGGAAAATAAATCCAAATATTGATCTAAATATTTCAGCTTTTTATAAATGACTCGTACATCATTGTGTCTCCTATTTAACATCAGCATAGCCATAGTAGAAGTACAGTGGGGCAAAAAAGTATTTAGTCAGCCACCGATTGTGCAAGTTCCCCCACTTAAAATGATGACATATCGACGGATCAATCGTCCTGTCCCCTTAGCAGAAAAACAGCCCCAAACCATGATGTTCCCACCCCCATGCTTCACAGTAGGTAAGGTGTTCTTGGGATGCAACTCAGTATTCGTCTCCCTCCAAACACGACGAGTTGAGTTTATACCAAAAAGTTATATTCTGGTTTCATCTGACCACATGACATTCTCCCAATCCTCTGCTGTATCATCCGTGTATCCATTTTGGTATAAACTCAACTCGTCGTGTTTGGAGGAAGAAGAATACTGAGTTGCATCCCAAGAACACCACACCTACTGTGAAGCATGGGGGTGGAAACATCATGCTTTGGGGCTGTTTTCTGCTAAGGGGACAGGATGATTGATCCGTGTTAAGGAAAGAATGAATGGGGCCATGTATCGTGAGATTTTGAGCCAAAACCTCCTTCCATCAGTGAGAGCTTTGAATGGTTGACCAAATACTTATTTTCCACCATAATTTACAAATAAATGCTTTAAAATTCCTACAATCTGAATTCCTGGATTTTTTTTTCACATTCTGTCTCTCACATTTGAAGTGTACCTATGATTAAAATTACAGACCTCTGTCATCATTTTAAGTGGGAGAACTTGCACAATAAGTGGCTGACTAAATAATTTTTTGCCCCATTGTAATTAATGTTTGTGCCCATATTACAGCGGACATCATGTCAGTATGACGGTACATGCGCTAGTCATGATGGGGGCGGTATAGCTCGGTTGATAGAGTGACCGTGCCAGTAACTTAAGGGTTCCAGGTTCGATCCCCGCTTCCGCCATCCTGGTCACTGCCGTTGTGTCCTTGGGCAAGACACTTTACCCACCCGCTCCTAGTGCCACCCACACTGGTTTAAATATAACTTAGATATTGGGTTTCACTATGTAAAGCGCTTTGAGTCACTAGAGAAAAGCGCTATATAAAATATAATTCAGTAATTCACATAATGGGAAATGTGGTCTTCTTCTGGCAAAACACCACCCCTTTGGTCCACAGGTGCTGCCAAAATTAACCCAAACTGAAAGTTTTTAGGTGGGGCTTTAACTCAGGAGCACTATATATGAAACACTTTAAAGGCCTACTGAAACCCACTACTACCGACCACGCAGTCTGATAGTTTATATATCAATGATGAAATCTTAACATTGCAACACATGCCTATACGGCCTTTTTAGTTTACTAAATTGCAATTTTAAATTTCCCGCGAAGTGTCCTTTTGAAAACATCGCGGTATGATGACTCGTGCGTTTGACGTCACCGGTTGTAGCGGACATTTTTTTCCAGACCGATCCAAGCTATAAGTAGTCTGCTTTAATAGCATAATTACACAGTATTCTGGACATCTGTGTTGCTGAATCTTTTGCAATTTGTTCAATTAATAATGGAGAAGTCAAAGCAGAAAGATGTAGGTGGGAAGCGGTGTATTGCAGCTGCCTTTAGCAACACAAACACAGCCGGTGTTTCCTTGTTTAAAATTCCTGAAGGTGAAGCTTTACTCTGGAAAAGAGCGGTCAAACGAACATGGTTCCCGACCACATGTCAACCGGTAGGTTTCGGTGAGAAAATTGTGGTAATAAGTCGGCTCTTACTGTGGTTATGAGCGGAGCTTGTGTCCTCCTGCAGCTGCGTGGCTTCCCTCAAGAGACACTGGCGGTCTCCACACCCCTCCGACTTTCAGGTACCATATAATCTCACTAAAACACTAGTAACACAATAGGCAGATAAGGGATTTTCCAGAATTATCCTAGTAAATGTGTCTAATAACATCTGAATTGTTCCCACTGCCCCCTTTCTCGAGTCCTTCACTCCCACTATCCTCATCCAGCAATATTTCATCCTCGCTCAAATTAATGGGGAAATTGTCGCTTTCTCGGTCTGAATCCCTCTCGCTGCTGGTGGCCATGATTGTAAACAATGTGAGGACGTGAGGAGCTCCACAACCCGTGACGTTACGCGCACATCATCTGCTACTTCCGGTACAGGCAAGGCTTTTTTATTAGCGACCAAAAATTAACTTTATCGTCGATGTTCTCTACTAAATCCTTTCAGCAAAAATATGGCAATATCGCAAAATGATCAAGTATGACACATAGAATGGACCTTTAAATAATAAAATCTCATTTCAGTAGGCCTTTAACCAAGGAAACAAAAATAAATAAATCAATTTGTGCTGATTTTTATTTTTCATCAAAATGAGGAAGTCAGGATTATTAGCTACAATGAGCACATTTTGCAGTGCACAGCTTTTCGAAGCGGGGTTTGAAGCAACATACTGCATGATACTGATAAAGCGTTGTCCCCTGGGGTCACATGCGCCCACTCTGGCATAGCACACCCCACTATTTCAAAAGAACCCTCATAAATAAGGCTCAGAAATCTTGATAATAACTTCTACTTTTATGACATTATTTAACAAAACCTCTTAATTATCTCACTTTGTGTGTTGGTATTATTATCATTACTATTATGTTCTATCATGCTCTGTGTACTAATATTGCTATTTATTTTCTACCTGTCTGGCAGCAGGCTGGAAGCTGGACTCGTATTCGGAGGAGTTGAGGAGCCACAGCGGCGACACGATCTCCACGACGCGGACGGCTTGATCCAGTAAGTTGAAGAGCCCCGCCGAGAGCGGCAGGTGTGACACGGTGTCGTTCGGAAAGGTGACGTCCTCCGGGATGTTCTCCACCAGAACAACTCTGAGGAGTGTGTGAGAAAAATGTCAAGTGTGAAGAAAGACAGGGTGAAGAAAAACTAATGTAAAGGCCAAAGAAGTCCTGTCAAAAGTAGGTCATGTGCCAAGTTGTCTCTCTCAGCAATGTCCTCTTAATGAGAACCATCAGTGTAATCCCACCTGGCGTGATTATCACACCTTGTTGTGTGCATGCGGAGGCTACTTGCAGGTGGTCGTGCACACATCAGCAGCGTTGACGTGATTACACTATGCCAGGAGGGACTGACGCACATACGGGCTTGTGTTTTTTTTGTGAGTTGTTAAGATAACACAAGTGCTAAATCCATTTCTAATTCTACCCCGGAAGATCACTTTAGAATGAAGACAAAGTCAACAATGGCGTCTCTCAGATGAGGACATATACTGTAAGTTGTGCCGCACTGTGATTTAAAGGCCTACTGAAATGAGATTTTCTTATTTAAATGGGGATAGCAAGTCCATTCTATGTGTCATACTTGATCATTTCGCGATATTGCCATATTTTTGCTGAAAGGATTTAGTAGAGAACATCCACGATAAAGGTCGCAACTTTTGGTCGCTAACAGAAAAGCCCTGCCTGTACCGGAAGTCGCAGACGATAACGTCGCAAGTGTGGGGGCTCCTCACATATTCACATTGTTTTTAATGGGAACCTCCAAAAAAACTAGCTATTCGGACCGAGAAAACGACAATTTCCCCATTAATTTGAGCGAGCATGAAATATTCGTGTTTGAGGATATTGATAGCGACGGACTAGAAAAAAAAAAAAACAAGTAAAAAAAAACGCGATTGCATTGGGACGGATTCAGATTATTTAGACACATTTACTAGGATAATTCTGGGAAATCCCTTATCTTTCTATTGTGTTGCTAGTGTTTTAGTGAGTTTAACAGTACCTGATAGTCGGAGGTGTGTGTCCACGAGTGTCTTGACGCCAGTGTCTGAGGGAAGTCGACGGCAGCTTTATGGACGGCGCAAGCTCAGCTAATCTCCAGTAAGAAGCGACTTTTTACCACAATTTTCTCACCGAAACCTGCTGGTTGACATTCGGTCGAGAGCCATGTTCGCTTGACTGCTGTGATCCATAGTAAAGTTTCACCTCCGGGAATTATAAACAAGGAATCACGGTGTGTTTGTGTGGCTAAAGGCTAAAGCTTCCCAACACCATCTTTCTACTTTGACTTCTCCAATATTAATTGAAAAAATTGCAAAAGATTCAGACACAGAGATCCAAAATACTGTGTAATTATGCGGTTCAGATGACTTTTAGCTGTGTGTGTGTGCAGCGCTAATATTTCCTAACAGTCCGTGACGTCACGCGTACACGTCATCATTACGCGACGTTTTCAAGAAGAAACTCCCGGGAAATTTAAAATTGCAATTTAGTAAACTAAAAAGGCCGTATTGGCATGTGTTGCAATATTAATATTTCATCATTGATATATAAACTATCAGACTGCATGGTGGGTAGTAGTGGGTTTCAGTAGGCCTTTAAGCTGTGGATAGTCATGTCTTTTGGGCGCACATACTTCAATGAGATATGCAGATTAATATGGCGGTCCAGCAGGAGGAACAAAATGATGATACAGTACAGTAGACGCTAATTGAGATCACAGAGGCAAATGAGGATGAGTTGTAATGAAAGCAAAAGCCACAACACCATAAATATATAACACTTTTTTTTCAGTCAACACAAAATATATAAGACAGCGGCTGCAGTGTAAACATATTCATGTCCATGTCACCAAGTCCTACGTCCATTTCACTCCAGTCCTGTGGTTGTCACTAATGGGAATTACAAAAGCATTGATAATTGACAAACTAAAAAAAAAACACACAACCAAACCTGGAAGCTGCACACAAACGAACAAATCTGAAACACTTAAAAAAACATGGGTATTGACGGAGATAGATATCTACATATATCTATATTTTAGAGTTATTTCTTTATATTCATAGTCATATTTTAAAACAGCTAGTGTTCTTCCATTTGTTCTCTTTCTGTTTGCCCGCAAGTAAACTGTGTGTTAGCCTTGAAGCTTTGGAATGTAAGAATTTGGAGTACTCCCTAAATATCTTATCTTTAGTTGAACATAGAACCTGTATGTCCCATCTGGGGAGGGTGGGGGCTGGTTGCGTATTCAAGAAGTAGTGTCTTCCCGTTTGAATGTTAGATCAATTTGGGCAATGCGCTTTAAAGGTTGTTGTATCTAGATTGGTCTCCCAAAGCTTTAGTAATAAAATATCAGGATAAGCTACTCATTGTCTGGGATTCATTGAGAATCAGCTTATGTGTCTTCGAGAGAACTTGGGAGAGACCGGCAGTTTAAATTCCCAGCAGAGGAACGCCTGGTCCAACGCAACAGTATACACCAACCACCACAACGTAACCCTTGCAGTAGTTGGTTATACATTTATATGAGCCTAGGGATATAATGAAAATTTCATATCCTGGTTTTCGTGACCAAAATGATCACAGTTATCATTATTATCGCGGTATTGTTGCGTGTGTTTAAAAAGTACTTATACCCGCACTGAAAGCTCTTGCGCAAGTTATTAAAAACAAACAAAAAAAACACTCAAATAAATAGACACAGTGCTGGAAAAGCCACTACTAAGCATGTTTTGTGTTTCTTATGCATCACTGATAAATTTTAGTTTTAGTATTTTGACTCTTATTTTATGGTTTTAAAAATTGGTTTGCACTGCAGCACTTTAAGATTTATTTAAAAGAGAAATGTGTCACAAATACAATTCTTTTATTAATATTTATTATTTATGGCGGGAGTTTAGGCGTCCTACTCTGTTCGGCAGTCCTTGAACGCCCCGTAAAGACACCTCTGTTCATTCCTGTTAGTATAGAACAGGGGTCACCAACCTTTTTGAAACCAAGAGCTACTTCTTGGGTACTGATTATGCGAAGGACTACCAGTTTGATACACACTTAAATAAATTGCCCGAAATAGCCAATTTTCTCAATTTACATTTAATAAATAAATCTATATATATTAAAAAATGGGTATTTCTGTCTGTCATTCCGTCGTATATTTTTTTCCTTTTACGGAAGGTTTTTTGCAGAGAATAAACAGTGAAAAAAACACTTAATTGAACGATTTAAAAGAGGAGAAAACACACAAAAAATTTAAATTTAATTTTGAAACATAGCTTATCTTCAATTTCGACTCTTTAAAATTCAAAATTCAAACAAAAAAATTAAGAGAAAAACTAGCTAATTCGAATCTTTTAGAAAAAATTCTAAAAAGAATTTATGGAACATCATTAGTAATTTTTCCTGATTAAGATTAATTTTAGAATTTTGATGACATGTTTTAAATAGGTAAAAATACAATCTGCACTTTGTTAGAATATATAACAAATTGGACCAAGCTATATTTCTAACAAAGACAAATCATTATTTCTTCTAGATTTTCCAGAACAAAAATTTTAAAAGAAATTCTAAACACTTTAAAATAAGATTTAAATTTGATTCTACAGATTTTCTAGATTTGCCAGAATATTTTTTTTTAATTTTAATCATAATAAGTATGAAGAAATATTTCACAAATATTCTTCATCAAAAAAACAGAAGCTACAATGAGGAATTAAATTAAAATGTATTTATTTTTCTTTATAATAAAAAAAAGAATACTTGAACATTGATTAAAATTGTCAGGAAAGAAGAGGAAGGAATTTAAAAGGTAAAAAGGTATATGTGTTTAAAAATCTTAAAATCATTTTTAAGGTTGTATTTTTTCTCTAAAATTGTCTTTCTGAAAGTTATAAGAAGCAAAGTAAAAAAAATAAATGAATTTATTTAAACAAGTGAAGACCAAGTCTTTAAAATATTTTCGTGGATTTTCAAATTCTATTTGAGTATTGTCTCTCTTAGAATTAAAATTGTCGAGCAAAGCGAGACCAGCTTGCTAGTAAATAAATACAATTTAATAAAATAGAGGCAGCTCACTGGTAAGTGCTGCTCTTTGAGCTATTTTTAGAACAGGCCAGCGGGCGACTCATCTGGTCCTTACGGGCTACCTGGTGCCCGCGGGCACTGCGTTGGTGACCCCTGGTATAGAACGATCACTCCGTTCTAAGAGAGCACAGCTTGTAGGTTCAATGTACACAATTTAATATCTTATTGCTCAGACAGTAATGTGTTTGTATAAGTTTAGATTGGGGTATGTTGTTTCTTAATGGGGAAATTGTTTTCATGTTAGCATTTAAGTTAGCAAACTGCCGCAGTCAATCGGTGAGTTAAGTTAAGTTAAAGTTAAAGTACCAATGATTGTCACACAAGTGCAGTTATCAATCACTTTTCTTTGATCATTTCAATTTAAAACTGTGATACTAATCTTTGAGAGTTTTACCGCGGTTATCATTAATACCGTTTATTGTTATACATCCCTAATGTGAGCACAAGTGTGTTAGCAGCCAGCCAGCGCTCATTGAAGGGCACATTGGCCTCAGTGTGATCATCATTTCCTGGCATCACTTTGTCAGTGCACACTTTTGAAATTCCTGGCAGAGGCAAAGCTCAGTCAGATTCTGGTAAGTGGCCAAAGGTCAGATGGCATACGATGACTACATGCTGAATTCTCCAGTCTGCAGCAGAGATCTTTACCATCCTAAAGGGTTTGATTTCTTCGGGTGATCTTCCTATGAACACAAATGCAACTACTAAAGTGACCCTATCCTGTAACGATAGGAATTCCTCCTCTCTTAAGGGAGACGGTTCTTTCAGCTCAGTCCTTGCTTAAATTGATTTATTACCAAATTATGTTCAAAATGAATTTCTAAAGTAACACTATCTTTCTTAAAATGCTTTGTCAACACCAACCAAAAAACTAATGATAACATCTAAAAACAAATATAATTTAGACAAAAAGGTCTCTTTCTGCTTTTATGTCTTATTTGTACATTTTCAACTCAATTCAGTAGAACTACGCAACATTATATATACATTATAATGTGAAAAACAAAAATGAACAGCACAACAGGTCAGTTTTTGTAGTCTTTAGCAGTGTTTGAAAAATTACTTTTAAATGTAATCAATTATAGTTACTTGTTACTTTCCCAAAAATAGTAATTGAGGTACTAATATAATTACCTTTTAATAAATATAATTAATTACCAAGGAAGTAATTATTGCGCACATGCAGTTAAGAAGTTTCATGAGTCCGGAATATGTGTATGTGCCTTTAAAAGGCGGTGTGTCAGGCTTGCCCCTGACAGTTTGTCTATGTTTGTTTTTTCCTCTGCATTTGTCTGTTTCCTGTGTTTAGTATTTCCTGTCTTTTAGTTCCTGTCAAGTGCTCTTAATTTTTCAGCTTCCTGTCTTGTTCCCTGAGTGCTGTGTTCCTTCTCAGTGTGTTTAGTATTTCCTGTCCTTAGTTCCTGTCTAGTGCTCTTATTTTGTCAGCTTCCTGTCTTGTTCCCTGAGTGCTGTGTTCCCCTTCATCTGCGGCTGATTGGCATCTGGCCACACCTGTTGCCAATCAGCCGGCTCCTATTTGTACCTCCTTTGTCTTGTGTCAGTTGCTGGATTATTGTATTGTCATTTGTATTGTCGTTGCTTCATGTCACTCTTGTCGTGCTACCTGTCGTTTTGTTACAGCTATTACCTGTCGTGCTACATCTTATCCTGGTCGTCGTAGCAGTAAGCTGTTTTTGTTAGCCATAGCTATTTCCAGTTTTTCTGTTTGTGATCCTCTAGCTTCCATGCTAAAGTTCATTTTTGTTTCTTGTTAGCTTCTATGCTAAAGGCCTTTAGTTTTTTATCCGCCCACGTGCGCGCTTTTGGTTGGAACCCTTTGTTTGGTTTTGTCTTAGTATTTATATTAAAATCTTGTTTGCTCACTCCATGCCTGCCTCCATCTCTGCATCATGGGGTTCGACACCAAATAACCCTGACACGGTGCCTATTGCTAAGTGACTTGTGACACATGACATCAACGTCCAGACAGAGCGGCTATAGTTTAGCTGTGTTCGTTACTGTAGCTTTGACTCACAGTTTGTGAGCAGTTACGGCAGCTTTGTTGAGTCTTTTCACTGGATCGTGTTACCTCTGGCTCATAAAAAAGTAATGTTCGTTGATGGCTGTAGTCTCCTAGTCCACAAACGAGGTATTGTAGGATTGCTAGTTTGTCACTTCAATAGGGCTCTGAATGTGGGTTCCACACGATTTGATTGGTTTCTTGGAGGTGACTATCCAATTCAAAATCGATTCTCAATTCAAAATGATTTCCATTCAAAATATATATATTTTTAATAACATTGGGTGCCAGTTCCATGATTAACTACATTCCTTCATAAAATAGATGAACAGCTATGATCAATTTATATCTTACCTAAAAGAAAACTGGTTTTGTTTATTAAGTGTTTGGGTATAATTTTATTAAAGTCAAATACAAATAGGGCAACAAGAGAAGAATGTAACACTTCTCTTTTCTGAAGTGAATCCGTACAGCAGATATGGGTATCTACATCAACAATATGATTTGCCTAAGTGGCTGCACAGGACATGACCCCATTCATTCTTTTCTTAACACGGATCAATCGTCCTGTCCCCTTAGCAGAAAAACAGCCCCAAAGCATGATGATTCCACCCCCATGCTTCACAGTAGGTGTGGTGTTCTTGGGATGCAACTCAGTATTCTTCTTCCTCCAAACACGACGAGTTGAGTTTATACCAAAATGGATACATGGATGATACAGCAGAGGATTGGGAGAATGTCATGTGGTCAGATGAAACCAAAATACAACTTTTTGGTATAAACTCAACTCGTCGTGTTTGGAGGAAGAAGAATACTAAGTTGCATCCCAAGAACACCATACCTACTATAAAGCATGTAGGTGGAAACATCATGCTTTGTGGTGTTTTTCTGCTAAGGGGACTGGACGATTGATTTGTGTTAAGAAAAGAATGAATGGGGCCATGTATCGTGAGATTTTGAGCCAAAACCTCCTTCCATCAGTGAGAGCTTTGAATGGTTGACCAAATACGTATTTTCCACCATAACTTACAAAGAAATTCTTTAAAATTCCTACAAAGTGAGTTCCTTGATTTTTTTTCCACATTCTGTCTCTCACAGTTGAAGTGTACCTATGATGAAAATTACAGACCTCTGTCATCATTTTAAGTGGGAGAACTTGCACAATCGGTGGCTGACTAAATACTTTTTTGCCCCACTGTACATTATGCACTACTGGTAAAAGTGGCAGCGTTAGTAATGCTGTTATTATACAAAACTTGTCTTTAGTGAAGTTTGCCATTCAGAAATATGAAACACCTCAGCTTTTCTTTCTTTTGCCCATTGTGACACTTACAGCACCACATAATTTGACATAGGCGTGTATGTGAACAATGCGTCGCTAATATCATGCTCATTTCAGGGGCTTTTAGCATGATTTTGGACCCTACTCAGTGGCCTAAGTGGTTAGAGTGTCCGCCCTGAGATCGGTAGGTTGTGAGTCATACCAAAGACTATAAAAATGGGACCCATTGCCTCCCTGCTTGGCACTCAGCATTAAGGGTTGGAATTGGGGGTCAAATCACCATAAATGATTCCCGGGCGCGGCACCGCTGCTGCCCACTGCTCCCCTCCCTTCCCAGGGGGTGATCAAAGTGATGGGTCAAATGCAGAGGAAAAATTTCACCACACCTAGTGTTTGTGTGACAATCATTGGTACTTTAACTTTAACTAACTTAACCTATGGGGCACTGTTGTACGTTTCTTTTAACAACTCAAAATACCCCATATATCTCAAAGTTATGTTATCTCAGTTCGGCAGCCTCCTTCATGCCTACATTGTTGCAGTCAGTCAGGGGTGAGGCTCAGCCTGAAATGGTGAAAGCAGAGGAGCAGTAACACTGATCAAGGTCCAAAACTAGGTACCGTATTTTTCGTACTATAAGGCGCAGTTTTTTTCATAGTTTGGCCAGGGGTGCGACTTATACTCAGGAGCGACTTATGTGTGAAATTATTAACACATTACCGTAAAATATCTAATAATATTATTTAGCTCATTCACGTAAGGGACTAGAAGTATAAGATTTAATGGGATTTAGCAATTAGGAGTGACAGATTGTTTGGTAAACGTATTGTTGCGATCCGTGACTCGGATCTTCACATGTTTATTTTTCCATCTTTGTTTCATTCTCTTCTGACCCACTCACTTCCTGTTTAGTCCGTTACCATGGTTACACATTGCTTTCACCTGCTCCTCGTTTTTTACACACACCTGGTTTTCCTTGATTACTCCCTATATAAGCCTTCCTCTTTTCTTTGTTCAGTCTGGGTCCATAAATTTGCTCTCATGCAACAGGTGACGACCGCTACTTTTCTATGCTTATATTCACCCTAGCTTCTCAAGCTAAGCCACTTGTTTATTCCAGTTTACATACTGATGATTTGTTTTATCTTTTTTGTGCCTACGTGCCATTTTAGTTGTCTATTTGTACTTCCTAGTTTTCATACAAGCATTTTTAGTTTGCCTTTTTATTAGCTCCAGTGTTTCTGTTCAGAGCTCCTTTTGTTATTTAGAATACATTTTTATTATATCTTACCTCTTGCCGTGTTCTTGTCGACGCATCCACGGAGGGACAAACCCGGCATTACCATGCCAATCAGTCCTCACACGTATAGCATGTTCTATATGTTATAGTTATTTGAATGACTCTTACCATAATATGTTACGTTAACATACCAGGCACCTTCTCGGTTGGTTATCTTTGCGTCATATAACGTACACTTATTCAGCCTGTTGTTCACTATTCTTTTTTTATTTTCATTTGCCTTTCAAATGTCAATTCTTGGTGTTGGGTTTTATCAAATAAATTTCCCCCCAAAATGCAACTTATACTCCAGTGCGACTTATATATGTTTTTTTTCCTTCTTTATTATGCATTTTCGGCAGGTGCGACTTATACTCCGAAAAATACGGTATACATTAAAATTACATTGACCTCATGACATTTCCACTTCATGTAAAACAAGAACGCAAGTTTGAAAAGATGCAAATGGAGGCTAGGCCCCCTTTTAAATACATCAAAATAAGCCCCTAAAATTATGAGGTTTCTATTAACTGTTGTGTACTTTTTGTATCCTAAATTCCCATGAGAAAAGGTTAATCAAGGATGTCTTTGGCGTTTTAATGATTTCGTAGCAGCAGTAGCTACCTTGAACTTGCACTTGCCGCCAATGTACCAAAAAGCACATTAACCTCCTGCTGTCATGCAGCAAGGCAACGCAGCGGCAAATAGTTTTTGTCGGCGGACGTATTTGTGCGACAAAATGGAAAATCTGCACTCAGTGAAGATGTTTGCAAGGTGCTAAAAGCAAGATGGGAATTGTGAGCGAGGCGTGATCATGAACCTTTTCTCACGGCAGCTGCAGATCAATACTAACGTGCTCACGACCAGGCATCCGACACAAAGTCATTACTTTACTGTGTTGGCAAGTCACGCTGTGCCTGATAAATGACGGTCATACAGTAGTGGGCCCCGAAGGGAACCTTTGTTGTGCTGCACAGGAGCTGCACAGGACAAAGTCTTAATATGTGGAGGAGAGCATATTAGCGCAACACAAAACAAGAAAAAAGTCATATTTGTGTAAAATATTCTGTATAATAAGTCAATATTTAATAGATTCCAGTGCATTTGTTTTTGTAGAAATTATACTAAAGAAGCTCTTAATTAAGACTATATATGTACATATGTATGTAAAGTATTACACATACTAAGTATAGCATAGCTCAGGGGTCACCAACCTTTTTGAAAAACCAAGAGCTACTTCTTGGGTACTGATTAATGCAAAGGGCTACCAGTTGGATACACACTTAAATAAATTGCCAGAAATAGCCAATTTGCTCAATTTACCTTTAATTAATAAATCTATATGTATAAAAAGATGGGTATTTTTGTCTGTCATTCCATTGTACATTTTTTCCCCTTTTACGCAAGGTTTTTTGTTGAGAATAAGTGATGAAAAAAACACTGAATTGAACAGTTTAAAAGAAGAGAAAACACGAAAAAAATGAAAATGTAATTTTGAAACATAGTTTATCTTCAATTTCGACTCTTTAAAAATCAAAATTCAACTGAAAAATATGAAGAGAAAAACTAGCTAATTCGAATCATTTTGAAAAATTTGAAAAAAGAATTTATGGCGCATCACTAGTAATTTTTCCTGATTAAGATTAATTTTTGAATTGTGATGACATGTTTTAAATAGGTTAAAATCCAATCTGCACTTTCTTAGACTATATAACAAATTGGACCAAGTTATATTTCTAACGAAGACAAATCATTATTCTTTCTAGATTTTCCAGAACAAAAATTTGAAAAGAAATTCAAAAGACTTTGAAATAAGATTTAAATTTCATTCTACAGATTTTCCAGTTTTGCCAGAATATTTTTTGGGAATTGTAATCATAATAAGGTTGAAGAAATATTTCACAAATATTCTTCGTCGAAAAAACAGAAGCTAAAACGAAGAATCAAGTAAAAATGTATTTATTATTCTTTATAATAAAAAAATACATTTACTTGAACATTGATTTAAAGTGTCAGGAAAGAAGAGGAAGGAATTTAAAAGGTAAAAAGGTATATGTGTTTAAAAATCCTAAAATCATTTTTAAGGTTGTATTTTCTCTAAAATTGTCTTTCTGAAAGTTATAAGAAGCAAAGTAAATAAATGAATTTATTAAAACAAGTGAAGACAAAGTCTTTAAAATATTTTCTTGGATTTTCAAATTCCATTTGAGTTTTGTCTCACTTAGAATTAAAAATGTCGAGCAAAGCGAGACCAGCTTGTTAGTAAATAAATAAAATTTAAAAAATAGAGGCAGCTCACTGGTAAGTGCTGCTATTTGAGCTATTTTTAGAACAGGCTAGAGGGCGACTCATCTGGTCCTTACGGGCTACCTGGTGCCCGCGGGCTCCGCGTTGGTGACCCTTGGCATAGCTGTATGCTTAGCTTTTTCACTTGAAGCATTGGTGCAACTAAATGAAAAAAAATAATAGGACAGAACATTTTTTGTGGCACAGACAAAAATTAGGAGCAATTTGAAATGTCTAAAATATCCCCATTTCATTATTAACACTCAAATGTACACATGTGCACTCATTCATATAACACGTTGCCATCATAAAGCCCACTGCAACGCTCAATTAAACATCCCTAAACTGTGCTTTCACTAACACGAGTGTAGGGCTTCGCGATATGGACCGAAACCCACATCCCGATATAGGTTGGCCCCTAAACTAAACCCATAAATGGAAATATCCGTTAACGTAACCCAATATCTCCACCATGCCTTGATTTTAAACTTCTATAAAAAATAAACAAAAACAGGTACAAACAGAAATCCAGACTTAAGAGGTGTTTTGGGATAAGAAAAAAGAAAAAGCCTTGAAACTAATCGAAAAGTAAAATATAATGTCCAATTCTCTTTAAAACAAACGTTTAACTATGCTCAATTATTTAGCTAACAAGAACACACAAGAACAAAATGTGAAATAGCTTTAGAGCAGGGGTCTCAGACACGCGGCCCGCGGGCCAATTGCGGCCCGCAAGCCGTTATTTTGCGGCAACCACCTTAATGTGAAAGTTTAATGTTAGTGCGGCCCACAAGTTTTATATGAATGGCGCTTGACAGCGTTGTGTGCGCAGCTGATGGAATCTACCAATCACGGTGTGGTGTATGGCTCTCGAGGGCTGAACATTGACGTCACTTGTGGGATGCAAACAGAGAAACGTTTTGCCGCTTTTCCAATAGACCCGTACACGCTGTCCCTCTCTGTCTCCCTTTGTGTTCGTCTCTCTGTTGGTCTCTCCCCCAGCGCCGCTGTAAACAGTCCAGGCCGGGGAGATGAGTGGACCGGTAGCTTCCAAAGCACTCCGCCGAAGGACCGGGCAACAATACAAAACTGTGGTGCACTGGACCCCAGCACTGATACTACGAAGGAGAGTCGCTGGGTGAATCGGACATGTAACACGTTAGTCGGGATGATAGCCCGTTCGGGGTTTAATTGTGCTACCGTAACTGTAAACTCCACTGTGAGCAATCCCCCCTTTCCCGTTGGCCCCAGACAAAGACGATTTTTGTTATTGGCTCCAAAATGGCTCTTTCAACGTTCTGGGTTGCCTACCCCTGCGTTAGTGAAAAAGGGACAAATGAGTGAAAGCGACAGAAACGTTGCCATGGAGACAAGGGTTTCCTTACGCGCCTGGCTGCAGTCACACCGCGACACCTGTCCGTCAGTAATACCAGTCCCTGATAACCTAGGCCAATTCAAACTATTATTTGTTTTTTTTATTGTTTAATTTGCATTGCCTCACACCATGAACACTACATATATTTCTACATGACGCCGGATAACACTCTGGGAGCCGTCACTTTTTGCTCTCGCTATCCCTGTACTATTATCCACCGACCGCCGTGTTGCTGCAGGGAGGAAAAGCGGAACGACACACATCGCGGAAAAAACATTATTCTCCGTGCCTCGGCTAAATACAAATATATTCCACAACCCCAAACATGTCTTTTACAAAGCCTGCAGTGAAGACAGAGGTTTGTGATGAGCAAAGACAATTCCAGGAAAAGTGGGAGATGCAATATTTCTTTTTTGAGCACAGAGAAAAGTTGCGGTGCACAATTCTCATTTTGTTCATTTATATTTTAATTTTATTTTGTGTTAAAAATAAAAATAAATAAATCATTTTTTATTTTTTTTAAGAAATCTTTTCTTGCGGCCCGGCCTCACCCAGATTCTGCATCCAGTGATCCCCAAATAAATTGAGTTTGAGAACCCTGCTTTAGAGGACATGTTTAAACGTCAGCAGAATCTTAAAAATAATTGACCTTTAACAATGGTGTTTTTTTAGGTAAACATTATTTCATGACATCCACACAAATATGTTCTCCAAGAACACCAACCTCCCAACTGCTTCATGATGCTGTGTGACAAGCGGTGTTCTGAAAATTACTTCTTAAAAAAGTCATTTATTTTAATTACTCCTTACTTTAACAAAAAATAAGTAATTGAATTACTCATGGAATTCATCTTAAATACATGTCATTAATTAATAGGAAATGTAATTCATTCGTTACTTAAAAAAACACCTTAATGCATTTGAGATAACTTTCATATAAAGTATATACACTATATTGCCAAAAGTATTTGGCCACCCATCCAAATGATCCAAATCAGGCGTTCTAATCACTTGGCCCGGCCACAGGTGTATAAAATCAAGCACTTAGGCATGAAAAATGTTTTGCCAAACATTTGTGAAAGAATGGGCCGCTCTCAGGAGCTCAGTGATTTCCAGCGTGGACTTGTCATAAGATGCCACCTGTGCAACAAATCCAGTCTTGAAATTTCCTCGCTCCTAAAATTTCCAAAGTCAACTGTGGGCTTTATTTTAAGAAAATGGAAGAGTTTGGGAACAATAGCAGCTCAGCCACCAAGTTAAAGTTAAAATACCAATGATTGTCACACACACACACACACACACACACACACACACACACTAGGTGTGGCGAAATTATTCTCTGCATTTGACCCATCACCCTATATCACCCCCTGGGAGGTGAGGGGAGCAGTGAGCAGCAGCGGTGGCCATGCTCGGGAATCATTTTTGGTGATTTAACTCCCAATTCCAACCTTTGATGGTGAGTGCCAAGCAGGGAGGTAATGAGTCCCATTTTTATAGACTTTGGTATGACTCGGCCGGGGTGTGAACTCACAACCTACCGATCTCATGGCGGACACTCTAACCCAGGGGTGTCAAACTCAATTTACTTGGGGGCCACTGGATGCAGAGTATGGGTGAGGCTGGGCCGCAAGAAAAGATTTCTTAAAAAAAAAAAAAAAAAAACGTTATTATTATTTTCAACACAAAATAAAATCAAAATATAAATAAACAAAATGAGAATTGTGCACCGCAACTTTCTCTGTGCAAATAAGACACGTCGGGGTGCCCCTGTGCTCAACAAAGAAATATTGCATCTCCCACTTTTCCTGGAATTGTCTTTGCTCATCATGTACCTCTGTCTTCACTGCAGGCTTTGTAAAAGACATGTTTGGGCTTGTGGAATATATTTGTATTTAGCCGAAGCACGGAGAATAATGTTTTTTCCGCGATGTGTGTCGCTCCGCTTTTCCTCCCTGCAGCAACACGGCGGTCGGTGGATAATAGCCGGGAAAGTACAGGGATAGCGAGCGCAAAAAAGTGACGGCCCCTGGAGTGTTATCCGGCGTCATATAGAAATATATGTAGTGTTCATCGTGTGAGGCAATGCAAATTAAACAATAAAAAAAAACAAATAATAGTTTGAATTGGCCTAGGTTTTGGGGGACTTTTGTTACTGACGGACAGGTGTCGTGGTGTGACTGCAGCCAGGCACGTAAGAAAACCCTTGTTTCCATGGCAACGTTTCTGTCACTTTCACTCATTTGTCGCTTTTCCACTAACGCAGGGGTAGGCAACCCAGAACGTTGAAAGAGCCATTTTGGAGCCAATAACAAAAATCGTCTCTGTCTAGGGCCAACGGGAAAGGGGGGATTGCTCGCAGTGGAGTTTACAGTTACGGTAGCACAATTAAACCCCGAACGGGCTATCATCACGACTAACGTGTTACATGTCCGATTCACCCAGCGACTCTCCTTCGGAGTATCAGTGCTGGGGTCCAGTGCACCACAGTTTTGTATTGTTGCTCGGTCCTTAGGCGGAGTGCTTTGGAAGCTACCGGTCCACTCGTCTCCCCGGCCCGGACTGTTTACAGTGGCGCTAGGGGAGGGACCAAGAGAGAGACGAACAAACAGAGAGAGAAAGAAGGATAGCGTGTACGGGTCTATTGGAAAAGCGGCAAAACTTTTCTCTGTTTGCATCCCACAAGTGACGTCAATGTTCAGCCCTCGAGAGCCATATACCACACCGTGATTGGTAGATTCCGTCAGCTGCGCACACAACGCTGTCAAGCACCATTCATATAAAACTTGCGTGCCGAACTAACATTAAACTTTCATATTAAGGTGGGGGCCGCAAAATAACATCTCGCGGGCCGCATGTCTGAGACCCCTGCTCTAACCATTAGGCCACTGAGTAGGTTGTGGTAGGCCACGTAAACTGACAGAGAGGAGTCAGCGGTTGCTGAAGCGCATAGCGCAAAGAGGTTGCCGACTTTCTGCACAGTCAGTTGCTACAGAGCTCCAAACTTCACGTGATCTTCCAATTAGCCCACGCATAGTACACAGAGAGCTTCATGGAATGGGTTCACATGGCCGTACAGCTGCATCTAAGCCATACATCACCAAGTCCAATGCAAAGCGACGGAGGCAGTGGTGTAAAACAAATGCTCTGGACTCTAGAGCAGTGGAGACGCGTTCTGTGGAGTGATGCATCACGCTTTTCCATCTGATGGACGAGTCTGGGCTTGGAGGTTGCCAGGAGAATGCTACAGTACATTTTGAACTGACCCTCATAGTTACTAGTGCACAGTGCAATTTGTGTCAACCGACCCGTTCCTTCAACTAAGACCTTGTTTCTTTCGCGTTGGAAGACTGGGTGTGTGTGCTCGGGGCTCCAGCACCACTCCCCTATGTGCATGGCGCAGGAAAGAGGGGCACACACAGCTTTCAGCGCGCACAGAGTGACCAGTCACACTTCAGCGTCATTTGGTCATATTTATGGTTTAAATTTATTTCAAACATGCTATAAAAATGGGCAAAACATTTACTCTATCCATCCATCCATCCATCCATCCATCCATCCATCCATCTATTTTCTCCCACTTATTCCCTTCGGGGTCGCGGGCGGTGCTGGAGCCTATCTCAGGTACAATCGGGCGGAAAGCGGGGTACACCCTGGACAAGTCGTCACCTCATCTAGTTTAATCAAATTTAAATGGATTTATTTTATGAACAAAATGCAAATTAAAGGGTTAATATCTGTATGTGCTACTTTTTTTTCAGTACCCCGCACAGCTTATATTTAATAATTATTTTTGGAAATTATCTGTATTTTATTTTGTTTTAAGTGATTATAATTCATATTAATTTTATTAGACATACGTATGCCATAATGCTACAACACATAATACATAATCAAATAAAAATCGATTTCTCAGAAAAATAATAAATAATAGTAATTTAATAAAAACATGCTTATTGCCATATTATGTTATTTGTTTTGATGTATCCTGTACATACCACACTACAGTATCTGTGATCAACTTCCAGTGTATCGATCCCCCGCCCTGGAGTGGCTCATGCAGAGCAACATATTGTGTTTAGTGCATTTCATATGATGGATTACAAGTACGTTTAGGTGTTTATAGTAAGTGCAAATAAGCCTCGGTGCATCTGGTTCATTAAAAATGTGTCAAACTCACACTAATCCATCACCTCAAGCGCCTCTATCGTTCGCAGCTTTACACCTTGCTCTCCACTCAAAGTTATGGCAAAGAAACTATCATGTACGGCTATTAGGGATGTTTTGATCAGGGTTTTATGCTGCCAATTGGGATAATTCACAAGTGATAGAGTTGATATCAATACCAAAACTGATAACATGTATTAACAGTAAATTTCTCAGTGTATTCATGGTGAGTGCTTTTGACAGTTTAACAATATCTTTTTTTTTTTCACAAAAAAATAAAAAAGACAGTTTAACAATATCAACACAATATTTAAACGTGTGCCTTATTTTCTTAAATAATTGATTAAAACAAAGTCAGTGGTACACAATAATTAAACAAAAGCAAATATATATCTATTACTCAGTTAAATCCTTTTGTTTTTACCCTCAAAGTCCTCCAGTGTCCAGAGAATAATTCTCTGAGTTTTTAAACATTAACAAAAACAAAAAAATATTTTGAAAATATAAAAATATCACTCTAGAATCGATCATATACTAGTACTACCCTTTGTATTGACAACACCAATTTATGGCTTGATCATTCCTCTTCTTACTTGTTGTGTACTGATTGTTACAATGCAGACACACCAGCAGTTGTTATGTTATCCTCTCTCTACATTCTTATTACTCTACATGTTAATTTTATTTTAAAGGCCTACGGAAATCAGATTTTGTTATTTAAACGGGGATGGCAGGTCCATTCTATGTGTCATACTTGATCATTTCGCGATATTGCCATATTTTTGCTGAGAGGATTTAGTAGAGAACATCCACGATAAAGTTCGCAACTTTTGCTTGCTAACAGAAAAGCCTTGCCTCTACCGGAAGTAGCAGACGATGACGTCACAAAAACAGCTATTCGGACCGAGAAAACGACAATTTCCCCATTAATCTGAGCGAGGATGAAAGATTTGTGTTTGAGGATATTGATAGCGACGGACTAGAAAAAAAAAAAAACGCGATTGCATTGGGACGGATTCAGATGTTTTTAGACACATTTACTAGGATAATTCTGGGAAATCCTTTATCTTTCTATTGTGCTGCTAGTGTTTTAGTGAGTTTAACAGTACCTGATAGTCGGAGGTGTGTTGACGCTCAGTGTCTCAGGGAAGTCGACGGCAGTTTTATGGGCGGCGCAAGCTCAGCTGATCTCCGGTAAGAAGTGACTTTTTACCACAATTTTCTCACCGAAACCTGCTGGTTGACATTCGGTCGGGATCTATGCTCGCTGTGATCCATAGTAAAGTTTCACCTGCGTGAATTTTAAACAAGGAATCACCTTGCAAAGGATTCAGCAACACAGATCTCCAAAATACTGTGTAATTATGCGGTTAAAGCAGATGACTTTTAGCTGTGTGTGTGTGCAGCGCTCATATTTCCCAACAGTCCGTGACGTCATGCGTACACGTTATCACTACACGACGTTTTCAAGAAGAAAGTCCCGGGAAATTTAAAATTACAATTTAGTAAACTAAAAAGGCCGTATTGGCATGTGTTGCAATGTTAATATTTCATCATTGATGTATAAACTATCAGACTGCGTGGTGGGTAGTAGTGGGTTTCAGTAGGCCTTTGATAACTGCTTACATTCTGCTGCAACACACTTCTATTTGAACTATTCACTTTACACTCATTATTCCAGCAGTTCTCAAACTTTTGTCACTAAACACCACCTTAGAAAAAGCTTGGCTTACCAAGTACCACCTTAAAAATACTGTAGCGTAGTAGGCCTATCTATTCAATAAAAACATGGCAGAAGTGTTATTTAATATTATATATAAGTATACATTGTATTTTAAGCCACTTTAACATCACACACAAATTGAAAATAGGGAAATTAAACACTCTACCTAAATAAGTAATGTATTGCATATAAAAGTTAAAGTACCACTAGATAGAAGCCGTGTACATGTGGTACACTTTGTTGTTTAAAGCTTGCTTAGCGGTAAACATGTTCAGCATTGTCCTCCAGTGATAATTGTACTCAAGACAGTGTTTCTCAACCATTGCTGGGCAGCGAGTTTCCCCTGGAGGGCCGCCAAAAATATCTGTTAGCGGTGTAATAAACTTTGCCACCCCTTATGGCAGTGATGACCATATCAAACAAACAGAAGAAGTCTGGAGATAAAGCCATAGAGAAGTTTTTTTCAGCGCAAAAATTTTGTCAAAAATGGTGAAGCTTTATTTTCATTTGCACTTAAATGTTTTGGACAGTTTATTTAAAAAAAAATATGATTATTTATTTAAAATTTATTTTACCACTACGTTATTGTATCTTAATTTATTTTTCATCAGTTTTTATGAGTCCCTTCTTTCGTAATATATATCATTCGTGTTTATTTTGTAATCAGCCTGACCTAAACCTTAAAAATAATCTTTGTGATTAACATATGCTTTCATATCATTTGACAAAGTTTATCCTTCTAAACTGTTAGTAGGTTAGGTATAATTATTGAATATGATTTGAATGAAGAGTAAGATTAGTAATTAAGTGTTAATATTTCTCTGTAGTGGAAAAGTTGGGCCCAGAGGTCAAAAACATTAAGAACCCTGATTTAAGATTAGAGGTGGGGTAAATAATACATTTTTAAATGGATCACAATTCAGACATGGACAATTATAAAATAATTAGTACATGTCAATAATCGATTATTTATTTATTTATTGTGAATAAAGTAATGCAGACCAGAGATCCAACCAGCTCCTTTATTTTAGGGCACTAATGTACCAGTTTTGCATTCATTTAATAAAAGTGATAGAAATGTATTTTTACAAATGCAATGTTTTTAAATCTTGCAAGTACCGTATTTTTCGGACTATGAGTCACATTTTTTTTCATAATTTGGCCAGGGGTGCGACTTATACTCTTGAGCGACTTATGTGTGAAATTATCAACACATTACCGTAAAATATCAAATAATATTATTTAGCTCATTCACGTAAGAGACTACATCAGTGGTTCTTAACCTTGTTGGAGGTACAAAGGTATATTTTACGAACAGAAAGTTACAGGATTGTGCACATGATCTCATGTTTACATCTCATTGTGCAACATGTGAATGTTTTAGTGGGAACTATCGGAAAGGGGTACAAATTATTTCCAAAGCAGGAACCCCACCCAGACATACAATACAAGTACACAGCTAATGAAAAAAAAAATTTTATATAAGAAAAAAATGCCATGGAAATGACTGCTGTCATTTGATTATAATAATAAAACATTTAACTTGGTATGCTGCTCACATGTCTGAATTAGAGGGAACATTGTTTGGAGGTATCCGTATGTGGAGGGAGGTGTGGCCAGCGCGCCTGCAGCAGCAAAGGTCACCGCCTCTGTCTATGGTGCGGAGGACGAGCACAATCGCATGAGGGCGGGGCATGTGCTGACGGCGAGACACAGCTCACAGTGAGCGGCCGAAAGCAGGGGGGAGAGAGGATACGGACGTGACTGAAAAGTCACGTTCTGCGGGAGAAAGACTTTGAGAAAATCTATGAGCATTAAAATTGTTGTTAAAAACTGCACGCCTGGCTGCTGTGAAGCGTATGTCAGTGGGACCGGTAGGAAGCAACGCCCATTCTATAAAATGCAGATAAGAAGAAGTTTTTATTTACACGATGAGTCGGGTGTGTGCCGAACCCCTGAGGCCGTAGGGTTCGATCAAACCCAGGTTAAGAACCACTGGACTAGATGTATAATATTTAATGGGATTTAGCAATTAGGAGTGAAAGATTGTTTGGTAAACGTATAGCATGTTCTCTATGTTATAGTTATTTGAATGACTCTTACCATAATATTTTACATTAACATACCAGGCAGCTTCTCAATTGGTTAATTATGCGTCATATAACGTACACTTATTCAGCCTGTTGTTCACTATTCTTTAATTATTTTAAATTGCCTTTCAAATGTCTATTCTTGGTGTTGGGTTTTGTCAAATAAATTTCCCCCAAAAATGCGATTTATTCTCCAGTGCGACTTATACATGTGTTTTTCCTTCTTTATTATGCATGTTCGGCAGGTGCGACTTATACTCCGGAGCGACTTATACTCCGAAAAATACGGTAATAAACGCTTATTTTGTGAAACCAACAGAAATGTAAAACTACATCAATAAACATTTATTAAAAATGCATCAATAATCAATTTTTAATGGAATCTAGCTTCTGAATTGTAATTGATTCGCCAGCTTTCCAAATATTACCACACCTACTTAAGATACGAAAGAAAAATGCATCTTATTTGCTGGAATGGAGGTGATTATTATTAGCTTAGGAGACTGGTGTTCTGTCGAATTTTGCTGTTTCCTCGAAAAAAGCTACCAGTAGCGTAAAACGGTGATTAAAATAAAATATAAGCTCCCATTGTTAGCGTCAATGTGAACTTAGTCATGCTATGTTTGTCTACATGCTTACTGACCATTAATATACAATTTAAACTACTCACTTGTACACGAGGCATACGAAACAGCTGTTTTGATGGGTATTTTGCTTGAGGCAAATATTTACAAAATATTTACGGTTGTGCACATGCGTCCGTATAACGGGATCCAGCCAGGATAGCTCTGCCAGGTGTATGTTCGTAAACCTCACTACCTGACAACTTCCAAGTTGCTGGGTTAGCAGCTCAGGCTGTTACACTTACCTCTCCATTGCGGGAAGTGGGTTCGCGCCCCGCTCGGAGCGGTAGCAATATGGGAAGATCGATACCGAACGCATTACCGCTTCACGCGGATACTCACTAGTGTTGCATAGCCGACATCGGTGGGTAGCAGTAATGTCAGCCGGGGGACCAAAAATGGATAAAATATCAGCCGGAGGACAGGGTCATTTGTGATCAGCAATAAGGAGCAATGGCGCTCACATACTTTTTGACAAAAATTGTCTGATATTGATTGGTGGCGGAACGATCGGCACATCCCGAATTGTTATACCTTGAAGCTATTTTCCCTTCAAAAGAAATAAAACCCGTATCTTTACCCACTATTTCAGTTATGAGGTCAAATCAATGAAACATTCTGAACACACTGATTTGGGTGTAATACTAATCTCGCTTTGTAATATTCATAATTGTCCCGTTTAAACGTAAAAACAATAAATTGGTAGGACAAAAGTGACCATACAAATGCTGATGTTGGTGTCACAACACTCAAAAGGGTTCAAACTTTTGTTTGGCTTCCGAGGCCTATTGTGATTCTCAAACTGTGGTAGGTTTACCACTAGTAGTAGGCGAACTCCCTGTAGTCGTACGCCAAATAATCACTTAATGAAATATTCAAATACAGTGTTACTGTTCAAATGGTGTGTAGTGATACAGTGGCCAAAAATATGAAATATACTCGTTAAATAAAACCTCTGCCTTGTTTTAATGAATACCTAGGCCTACTACGCTACTGCATTTAAATGTTGATCAATATATATTATAATATAATATAATATATTATACAATATAATAGCAGAACCTCCATAATATTCCTTTTTATTCCCTCCAAAAATGGATTAACTCGCTGGAATATAAAGAGAATATAACATACATCTATAAACGTGGACGCACATGCAAAAGTGCAATATATTTATCTCTAATCAGTAATCTATTTATTTATATCTTTCCCCCATAAAGAAATGTTTAACTCAATAAAGTGTTTTTTTTTTTTTTTTACACTTCAACTTTTAATTTTTTAGCATTGTAACCACATTTGCAAATAACTTTTTTCTACATAGACATTTCTTTCAATAAAGAAATAAAGTGCAAAAATGTCAAAGCATCATAACAAACAGTTATGTCAACACTGTTTTGTTTTTTTTAACAACACTCAAAAACCAAGAGTTCTTGAAGGGGAACATTATCACAATTTCAAAAGGGTTAAAAACAATAAAAATCAGTTCCCAGTGGCTTGTTTTATTTTTCAAATTTTTTTGCAAAATTTTACACCTCCCGTAATATCCCTAAAAAAAGCTTTAAAGTTCTTAATTTTCGCTATTTGCGATGCGACTGTCCATTTCCCCGTGACGTCATAAAGGGCTGCTAATACAAACAAGATGGCGGTTACCACAGCAAGATATGGCGACATTAGCTCGGATTCAGATTCAGCGGTTTATGCGATTCAACAGATTACGCATGTATTGAAAAATGATGGTCGGAGTATGGAGGCAGATAGCGAAAACGAAATTGAAGAAGAAACTGAAGCTATCGAGCGAATAGCTATTGACGCTATTCGGCCATAGCATGGGTGCACCTAATGAAGTGGCCCATAGCATGGCTGCCTTATTAGCATCGCCGGTAAAATGTGCGGACCAAACGATCAGGACTTTCGCATCTTGTGACACTGGAACAACTTAAATATGTCGATTGGTAAGTGTTTGTTTCGCATTAAATGTGGGTATCTAGTTTCAAATGTACATACAGCTAGCGTAAATAGCATGTTAGCATCGATTAGCGTAGCATGTTAGCATCGATTAGCTGGCAGTCATGCTGCGACCAAATATGTCTGATTAGCACATAAGTCAACAACATCAGCAAAACTCACCTTTGTTATTTAGTTGACTTAATCGTTGCAAATCCATCTGCAGGTTATCCATACATCTCTGTGCCTTGTCTGCCTTAGCATCGCTGGTAAAATGTGGAGACACTCTGGCACATTCAATGGTGATCTGGCGGCAGACACTTTCGCATCTTCGGGCCAGTGGTGCAACTTGAATCCCTCCCTGTTAGTGTTGTTCCACCCTCCGACAACACACCGACGAGGCATGATGTCTCCAAAGTTAAAAAAAATAGTCGAAAAACCGGAAAATAACAGTGCTGAGTCCCGGTGCTTGTAATGTGTTGAAAATGAAAATGGCGGGTGTATTACCTCGGTGACGTCACGTTCTGACGTCGTCGCTACGAGACCGATAAACAGAAAGGCGTTTAATTCGGCAAAATTCACCCATTTAGAGTTCGGAAATCGGTTAAAAAAATACATGGTCTTTTTTCTGCAACATCAAGGTATATATTGACGCTTGCATAGGTTTGGTGATAATGTTCCCCTTTAACAACTCTCAATCAGCCTGCACCTTATTGCTCTTTTATCCTGCACCACAACGAGCTAATGCAACAATATTTCGTTCTTATCTGTACTGTAAAGTTCTAATTTGAATGACAATAAAAGGAAGTCTAAGTTTCTAAGTCTAAGTCTAATATGATGGTACTTATAGAGAGCCAAGTTTTTTCTAAGGTGGTAAACCTATTTTCTAGTATATTCAGACATCGTTCAATTGTTCGGGTTCATCCCAACCACAAGATTCAGCTTTTGTCATCCTGAAACCGTTAGGAGAGGTTTAACTCGGCTCGCCTGACTGAGTGCTTGTTAACGGGTAGCTTTGAAGAATGAGTGAGGTGATGAACAGGGACATGAAGAAGGAGATAAAGAACGTAAGTGAGGGCTGGACGGTGGATGTTATGATAAGAGTCTTAATGGAGAGAGGACAGGACATCCGTATCAACCGGACCGCTGCTGATCGGACACTTTCATCACCACCTACGGGCGTTGTCATCTGCCACAAGGCTGGCCATGGGGGAGTATCCTTAAAGAGCGCAAGATTAATGACGGCAAGCATATCATCGCCTATCACGTGACGCCAGCATAGCGTCTCCATTTGTTCTAATTCTTGTTAGAAGTCTTTATCTGGAGCTCTGGGACGCACAGCGGCAAGCCGCACTCTCGCGGATAAAAAACTACAACAATTACCCAAAACAACTTCTCGCCTTGGCTTTTTCGCCCTTGGCTGAGGTAATAAAAGTGTCAGAGAGTAAATATGGTTCCACCTCCCACCTGCAATCCCTGCTGCAGTTGTCCTCCGTGATTCCGTCCTCGTCCTCGCCCCAAATGTCCACGGCGGAGAAGATCAAAGCCACCAGCACGGCAAAACAACACAGCAGGGCAAAGATCACGATGCACTTCTGCTGCGACTGCAACAGACGGGGGGAAAATAAACAAGAAAACATAGATTTTTATCCACGGCACGGTCAAAAAAAGAAGGCTTTAACCTTGGATTTCGATTGGCTGCTGTGTGTGTCGTGTGATTTAACGCAGACCTCAACAATACACTGATGGAACACGAACACATGATGTACGTCTGACAGCACGTAAATAACACCAGGTGTAATCATGAAAGGACACTAGCGTTTTTAGCTGTAAATCCTTACATGCCAAGCCAAAAAAGGGCGGTAAATTTAGTTAGTTTGTTCGGACGATTCGGCGAAAAAAATACACAGCCTTTATTCATTACATTCTGTTAAGAGGTAACCAAGGATGGCCCGAAAATCAGATGACAAAATCTATTCTAAAATATTAGGAATTGTAATCACTGTTAAAAAAAATATTGTTGTATGATAGTGACATTACTAACACTGATACTTTCACTAGTAATAAATATCGTTATGTACAAAACCCAAAACAGGTGAAGTTGGCACGTTGTGTAAATCGTAAATGAAAAAAGAACACAATGATTTGAGAATCCTTTTCAGCCTATATTCAATTGAGTAGACTGCAAAGACAAGATGCCTAATGTTCGAACTGGTAAACTTTATTTTTTTTAAATATTAGGAATTTGATGCCTGCAAGACATTTAAAAAAATTTGGCACAAGTGGGAAAAAAAGACTGAAAAAGTTGAGGAATGCTCATCAAACACTTATTGGGAACAGGTGGGTGCCATGATTGGGTATAAAAGCAGCTTCCATGAAATGCTCAGTCATTCACAAACAAGGATGGGGCAAGGGTCACCACTTGGTGAACAAATGCATGAGCAAATTGTCGAACAGTTGAAGTACAACATTTCTCAACGAGCTATTGAAAGGAATTTAGGGATTTCACCATCTACGGTCCGTAATATCAAAAGGTTCAGAGAATCTGGAGAAATCACTGCACGTAATTACTGCACATTGAATGCCTGTGACCTTTGTTCCTTCAGGCAGTACTGCATCAAAAACAGACATCAGTGTGAAAAGGATATCACCACGTGGGCTCAGGGACACTTCAGAAAACCACTGTCAATAACTATAGTTTGTCGCTACATCTGTAAGTGCAAGTTAAAACTCTATTATGCATAGCCAAAGCCATTTATCAAAAACGCCCAGAAACGCCGCCATCTTCGCTGGGCCCGAGCTCATCTAAGATGGACTGATGCAAAGTGGAAGAGTGTTCTGTGGTCTGACAAGTCCACATTTCAAGTTGTTTTTGGAAAGTGTGGACGTCGTGTCCCCGGGACCAAAGAGGAAAAGAACCATCAGGACTGTTATAGGCGCAAATGTCAAAACCCAGCATCTGTGATGGTATGGAGGTGTATTAGTGCCCAAGGCATGGGTAACTTACACATCTCTCCAGGCACCATTGTGAAGTGAAGTGAATTATATTTATATAGCGCTTTTCTCTAGTGACTCAAAGCGCTTTACATAGTGAAACCCAATATCTAAGTTACATTTAAACCAGTGTGGGTGGCACTGGGGGCACGTGGGCAAAGTGTCTTGCCCAAGGACACAACGGCAATGACTAGGATGGCGGAAGCGGGAATTGAACCTGCAACTCTCAAGTTGCTGGCACGGCCGCTCTACCAACTGAGCTATACCGCCCCATTAATGCTGAAAGGTACATACAAGTTTTGGAGCAACATATGTTGCCATCCAAGCAACGTATTTTTCATTAACACCCCTGCTTATTTCAGCAAGACAATGCCAAGGCCCCTTCTGCACGTGTTACAACAGCGTGGCTTCATAGGTACTAAACTTACCTGCCTGTGGTCCAGACCTGTCTCCCATTGAAAATGAATGAAGCGTAAAACACGACAACGGAGACCCCGGACTGTTGAACAACTTAAGCTGTACATCAAGCAAAAATAGGAAAGAATGCCACCGGAAAAGCTTCAAAAATTGGTCTCCTCAGTTCCCAAACGTTTACTGAGTGTTGTTAAAAGGAAAAGGCCATGTAACACAGTGGTAAAAGTGCCCCTGTGCCAACTTTTTTGCAATGTGTTGCTGTCATTAAATTCTAAGTTAATGATTATTTGAAAAAAAAAAATAGTTTCTCAGTTCGAACATTAAATGTCTTGTCTTTGCAGTCTATTCATTTGAATGTAAGTTGAAAAAGGATTTGCAAATCATTGTATTCTGTTTTTTTTACGATTTCAACAGCGTGACAACTTCACTGGTTTCGGGTTTTGTATGTTTGATGCAGGGCTGGTTCTAGGCAGGCATATATGAGGGGGCATTCAAAAATGTGAAGGGGGCCTCATGTGTACACGTTGCTCCTTCATGCTCCAGAACTTTTTTCCGTGCTAATTCGGTAGTAACATTGCCTTCTTTGTTGAATTTGGCTGTTAGCTACAGTATTGTCCTGATTTACTAAGATCCGAATACCACATGCTAAACAGCGTGAGCAATCCATAAAATAGTGTGTACTATTCGTGGGTATGTGTAATGTGTACAATTGTAAAGTGGTGCAGACCGCCTTATTTGTCTAATTTATCGAAAAAATATTTAGTAATAAATATGGGGATATGTTGGAAAAAGGTAACATCTTGATCAGATTGACCCGGCCAGCGAGAGATAATGGTAAAACAGACCAGCGGGCAAAGTCCTTCTCCATTTTTTCAATTAGTGGTAAAAAATTTCCCCGGAGCATGTCAGACATAGCCGGACTAATAAAGATTCCCAAGTAATGGATCCAGTCATGTGCCCATTTGAATGTAGCCAAAGATCGTGGTAACTGTTTAGCTAAGGAATTGATCACTTTTTTGGTAATTAAGTTTGTAGCCAGAGTGTGTGCCAAACCGCTCCAAAATGTCAAAGATTACTGGGAGTGAGCTAGCAGGATCTGAGATGTATAGGAGCAAGTCCTCCGCATAAAGCGACACTTTGTGCAACGTGTCCGACCGGGTGATACCTTTAAAGCCCCCCTCCGCACGCAGCCAAAGGGCAATGGGTTCTATCGCAATAGCAAACAGTAATGGGGACAGCGGGCAACCTTGTCTAGTACCTCTTTTAAGAAAAATTGGGGAGGACAGTGTATTATTTGTACGTACTGAAGCTACTGGGGACGAGTATAAAAGTTTAACCCAGAGAATGAAATCTTTATTAAAACCAAACCGACCCATCACCTCAAATAGATATTCCGATTCAACCCTATCAAAGGCTTTCTCCGCATAGAGGGACACCACCACTTCCGGGGTCGAGGGGTTTGACTAGGGGATAATGTTTAGGAGGCGCCGAGTGTTGTGTGAGGATTGCCGGCCTAACATAAAACCTGTTTGATCCAACGAGATGATGGAAGGTATCACCCTTTGGAGCCGGAGAGCAAGAACCTTGGACAGAATTTTTAGATCTACATTTAAGAGCGAATTTGGTCCATAGCTGCTGCAAAACTGGGGGTCTTTCTCTTTTTTTAGTATGAGAGAAATGGTGGCCCTTGATAAGGATTCTGGGTGGCGATGGTACAGGTATGCTTCATTATACATGTCTCTTAGAGCCGGAGCAAGAACACTGGAGAAAGTTCTTAATATTCTGCACTGAAACCATCCGGGCCGGGCAGACCGCCTTAATTAAATGAGGATTTTGCATGTACTATACGGGGTACCACTTTTTAAGGGTATTTTAGAAGCAGCCGTGCAGTGCATCTTGACACCACTTTTTTTTTTCTATTGCTGAAGGCTCATTGGAGAGAGGCTGCACTTACTTGGTTCAATATGCAAAAATGCATACTTCAAGAAGATGTTTTTCATATTAGAAAAATATTTTATGGTGTTTAATAGGATCACACTCCTTAGCCTTCCCGGTAAGGTCTATTCAGGTGTACTGGATAGGAGGCTACGCAGGTTAGTCGAACCTCGGATTCAAGAGGAACAGTGTGGTTTTTGTCCTGGTTGTGGAACCGTGGATCAGCTCTATACTCTCGGCAGGGTTCTTGAGGGTGCATGGGAGTTTGCCCAACCAGTCTACATGTGCTTTGTGGACTTGGAGAAGGCATTCGACAGTGTCCCTCGGGAAGTCCTGTGGGGAGTGCTCAGAGAGTATGGGGTATCAGACTGTCTGATTGTGGCGGTCCGCTCCCTGTATGATCAGTGTCGTTGCTTGGTCCGCATCGCCGACAGCAAGTCGGACCCGTTTCCAGTGAGGGTTGAACTCCGCCAAGGCTGCCCTTTGTCACCGATTCTGTTCATAACTTTCCAGTTAGAGTCCATGGTTCTCGCGCGGAAAAGGGTGGAGTGCCATCTCCGGGTTGGGGAGGAGATATTGCCCCAAGTGGAGGAGTTCAAGTACCTCAGAGTCTTGACGTCTTCACTAATGCGGACACTGTATCGATCCGTTGTGGTAAAGAAGGAGCTTAGCCGGAAGGCAAAACTCTCAATTCACCAGTTGATCTACGTTCCCCTCCTCACCTATGGTCATGAGCTTTGGGTCATGACCGAAAGGACAAGATCATGGGTACAAGCGGCCGAAATGAGTTTCCTCCGCCGGGTG
Organism: Nerophis ophidion; assembly: GCF_033978795.1. Classification (NCBI taxonomy): domain Eukaryota; kingdom Metazoa; phylum Chordata; class Actinopteri; order Syngnathiformes; family Syngnathidae; genus Nerophis; species Nerophis ophidion. The sequence continues at coordinate 53,020,343 of NC_084619.1, read as the reverse complement.
GCGGTTCTCTCCCTTAGAGATAAGGTGAGAATCTCTGTCATCCGGGAGGATCTCAAAGTAAGGCCACTGCTCCTCCACATCGAGAGGAGCCAGATAAGGTGGTTCGGGTATCTGGTCAGGATGCCACCCGAATGCCTCCCGAGGGAGGTGTTTCAGGCACGTCCGACCGATAGGAGGCCACGGGGAAGACCCAGGACACGTTGTGAAGACTATGTCTCCCGGCTGGCCTGGGAACGCCTCGGGATTCCCCGGGAGGAGCTGGACAAAGTGGCTGGGGAGAGGGAAGTCTGGACTTCCTTGCTTAGGCTGCTGCCCCCGCGACCAGACCTCGGATAAGCGGAAGAAGATGAATGGGTGGATGGATTTTATGTGGAAAAAAAGAAACAGGAAAAAGGACACCAACCTTCCCTTTAAGGTGCGTGCTTGTCCAATTGTGCACTGCTCACGCATCCTCTGTGCACAGCAAATCCATGCCACGCAAAAAAATCACATTAAAAAATAAGTACATAACTTTTTTAAATGTAACTTACGACACGCGGCCACGACAGAGAAAACAGTTTTCGTCATCACTGCTCAATTATTGTCAAGACACTTTAAGGAGGAAAAGAATTCCATCGATCACTTAATTGAGCAAAACTCTTTGTTGTCGGCTGTAAACACATGATCAAAAACATTGGTAAAAAAAATGTATATCTAGCAAAACTTATTATTTTCTGCTGCACAAACCAGGCCAAAACCAACTTTGTCATCTGTCATATCCATAGGCGCCGATCCAATGGGTGCTTCGGGGCCCGAGCACCCAGGGACAATGCTAAGCACCCACGTGGGATTAAAGGCAACTTTCAATCTTTAAAACAATTTTTGAAAAATCATTGTTGTTGTAGTTAGTTTTGTGGAAAGTTTGGTCCATTTTACAAAATAACAAAGCCACAAATCATATGGGATATTAACGTCGCTGAATATCTATTTTTTTCAAACACACACACACCCAGCACCCACTGGCAGAAATGTAGATCAGCACCTATGGTTATATCAACAGCAGCCGCTTGCTCTTTCTCACTTGTGCCAACAAATGCACAGCCAGTGGTGCGTTCACAGCCACACAAAAAGTCGGACAACTCCATCACCGCATATAATGTGTAATTCCAGGTCGTTACACTATGATTTACCAATCAAATGTGTGGTTATTCTCCTGTCATTCAGTAAAAATCTTAATTCATAAATATTAATCATGAAATGATGTTAGTATAATAGATAAATACTAATAAATATATATTTTACAAACAGGAAGTTACAGGAATGTACACATGATCCCATGCTTACATCTCATTGTGCAACATAAGATTGTTTTTAGGCAGGGGTCTCAAACTCAATTTACCTGGGGGCCACTGGACGCAGAGTCGAGGTGAGGCTGAGCCGCTAGAAAATATTTCTTAAAAACAATGTTGCACACTCCTCAGCATGTCTAGTTGTAAAATGATGTTTCAAATTGTATTCCTTGTGCACTGCAACTTTCTCTGTGCAAATAAGACACGTCGGGGTGCCCCTGTGCTCAACAAAGAAATATTGCATCTCCCACTTTTCCTGGAATTGTCTTTGCACATCACTAACCCTTCTCTTCACTGCAGGCTTTGAAAAAGACATGTTTGGGGTTGTGTATTATATTTGTATTTAGCCGCCGCACGGGAAATAATGTTATTTTGGCAATGTGTGTCGTTCCGCTTTTCCTCCCTACAGCAACACGGCGTTTTGAATTGGTCCAGGTTATCGGGGACTGTTATTACTGACGGACATGTGTTCAGTGTGACTGCAGCCAGGTGTTAAGAAAACCCTCGTCTCCATGGCAATGTTTCTGTCGCTTTGACTCATTTGCCGCTTTTCCACTAATGCAGGGGTAGGCAACCTAGAATGTTGAAAGAGCCATTTTGGACCCAAATAACACAACACTGTCAAGTGCCCTTCATATAAAACTTGCTAGCCGCACTAACTTTAAACTTTCATATTAAAGTGGGGGCCGCAAAATAACGTCACGCAGGCCGAGACCCCTGTTTTGAAGGGAACTAAATGCGATATCTGAAAGGGGTACACATTATTTCCAAAGCAGAACCCCAACCCAGACATATACTAGTACACAGCTCATGAAAATCATCCATCCATCCATTTTCTACCGCTTATTCCCTTTGGGGTCGCAGGGGGCGATGGTGCCTATCTCAGCTACAATCGGACGGAAGGCGGGGTACACCCTGAAAAACAATATTTTTTATTATTGTCATTGTAAGTGGGCCAAAACACTCATATTAGGAAAATAATTTTATGGAAATGACTGCTGTCGTTCGATTATGATAATAAAACATTTAACTTGTCATTTAGTCAGGTTTAGGACAGGTGTGCTGCTGGTGTGGCCACAGTGTGCACGTCTGACGTCGCTCACATGTGCTCCACCGAATGCCCAGGGAGCTTTTGCGTTTGTCAGCCCTTATGTCCTCTAGCAGCTATAAAATGATGTTGCTGAATAGACGATGTGTAATATTTTTTTATTTCTGGCCATTCAAAAATGTTGAAACGTACACGTAGGACGGAGGATTCTCGTCTGTCCATCGTGTGTCCGTGCAGCACGAGCACTGACACTGTCAGTTTGCACTATTACGAAACACAAAATAAGGCTCACAAAACAGTGATTCTATTTGAACGTTTCTGCATTTTGCAGTCATTCTCATAGACCAGTGGTTTTCAACCTTTTTTCAGTGATGTACAACCTGTGAACATTTTTTAAATTCAAGTATACCCTAATCAGAGCAAAGCATTTTGGGTTGAAAAAAAGAGATAAAGAAGTAAAATACAGCACTATGTCATCAGTTTCTGATTTATTAAATTGTATAACAGTGCAAAATATTGCTCATTTGTAGTGGTCTTTCTTGAACTATTTGGAAAAAAAGATATAAAAATAACTAAAAACAGGTTGAAAAATAAACAAGTGCAAAATATTGCTAATTTGTAGTGGTCTTTCTTGAACTATTTGGAAAAAAAGATATAAAAATAACTAAAAACAGGTTGAAAAATAAACAAGTGATTCAAATATAAATAAAGATTTCTACACATAGAAATAATCATCAACTTAAAGTGCCCTATTTGGGGATTGTAATTGATTCATGAACTTAACTCTAAAAATGTATTCACAAAAAAATTAATCTTTAACATCAATATTTATGGTTGCATTCCTTTCACAGTTTATGAACTTACATTCATATTTTGTTGAAGTATTATTCAATAAATATATTTATAAAGGATTTTTAAATTGTTGGTATTTTTAGAATATTTAAAAAAAATCTCACGTACCCCTTGGCATACCTTCAAGTACCCCCAGGGGTACGCGTACCCCTATTTGAGAAATACTGTCATAGACAGATAAACTTAGCAGCACTGCCTACACTCCAGACATAGTAATATTTCACTCTCAAGTTGTGTGACCAACCAAGTTATTAATTCCACTTGTTGTTTTGAATTATATTAATGTCATTGTGTTCTCTGACCAGTGAGCATGGAGACACTTGCAGCCTGAGAAAATCCGCATTGAAAATTGACATATTAGTTTTTATCACCGTTTAAACAGGAATGGCAACTGACAGCTCTTTTTGACGAAACTGAACACCTGAAGCACTCATAGCCATCCATCCATCCATTTTTCTACCGCTTATTCCCTTCGGGGTTGCGGGATGCGCTGGAGCCTATCTCACCTACAATCGGGCGGAAGGCGGTTTACACCCTGGACAAGTCGCCACCTCATTGCAGGGCCAACACAGATAGACGGACCACATTCACACTCACATTCACACACTAGGGCCAATTTAGTGTTGCCAATCAACCTATCCCCAGGTGCATGTCTTTGGAAGTGGGAGGAAGCCGGAGTACCCGGAGGGAACTCATGCAGTCACAGGGAGAACATGCAAACTCCACACAGGAAGACCCCAGGCCTGGGGATCGAACCCAGGACCTTCTTATTGTGAGGCACAAGCACTAACCCCTGATGGGGGTTAAAACAAACAGATTTTTATCAAAGTTGAATATCTGCCCAGCGTTATCTTCAGGGAGCGTCTCATGGAAAGTCTCCAAGAAAGTTTCTGGAAATGTACTTATTGTTGCAACCCTAATAAATATTTGTGCAGTTACACATGCAATTATTGAATTGCATGTGTATTGCATTTAACAGAGCTGCCGTAACAGCCCACAAACTGCGAATTTGAGCTAACAAACACAGCTGGACTAATGCCGCTCCGCCTGGGTGCTAACGTCATGCGTCGCTTAGCAACAAGTATTGCCTTTTCACGGCTCTGGTCTCATAAAATATCTTTCAACTGCAAGTGCTAGATATTTGAAGTATTTTATAGAGTAACAGTAATTACTTTCTCTTGTAATTAATTACATTTATTAAAGGCCTACTGAAACCCACTACTACCGACCACGCAGCCTGATAGTTTATATATCAATGATGAAATATTAACATTGCAACACATGCCAATACGGCCTTTTTAGTTTACTAAATTGCAATTTTAAAGTTCGCACAACGTATCCTGTTGAAAACGTTGCAGTATGATGACGCGTGCACGTGACGTCACGGATTATAGCGGACATTTTTTTTCCAGCCCGATCCAAGCTATAAGTAGTCTGCTTTAATCGCATAATTACACAATATTGTGGACATCTGTGTTGCTGAATCTTTTGCAATTTGTTCAATTAATAATGGAGACGTCAAAGAAGAAAGATGTAGGTGAGAAGCAGTGTATTGTGGCTGCCTTTAGCAACACAAACACAGCCGGTGTTTCCTTGTTTACATTCCCGAAGGTGAAGCTTTACTATGGAACAGAGCGGTCAAGAGAACATGGTTCTTTACCACATATCAACCGGCAGGTTTCGGTGAGTAAAATGTGGTAATAAGTCGGCTCTTACCGTAGACATGAGCGGAGCTAGCATCGTTCCTCGTGCACCTTTTAAAGAGGCAGCTTCGGACTCTCTTGCCTCCTCCGCCCGGCCGCTTCCACCGTGGAGGAGGGGGAAAAAAGCTCAGAAAAACATGGCTTCCCTCAGAGACACTGGCGGTCACCACACCCGTGGCCACACCCCTCCGACTTTCAGGTACAACAGTATAATCTCACTAAAACACTAGTAACACAATAAGAAGATTAGGGATTTTCCAGAATTATCCTAGTAAATGTGTCTAATAACATCTGAACCGCTCCCACTGCCCTGTCTTTTTTTTTTCTAGTCCTTCACTTTCACTTTCCTCATCCACAAATCTTTCATCCTCGCTCAAAATAATGGGGAAATCGTCGCTTTCTCGGTCCGAATCGCTCTCGGTGCTGGTGGCTATGATTGTAAACAATGTGAGGATGTGCGGAGCTCTACAACCCGTGACATCACGCGCACATCGTCTGCTACTTCCGGTAAAGGCAAGGCTTTTTTCTTAGCGACCAAAATTTGTGAACTTTATCGTCAATGTTCTTTACTAAATCCCTTCAGCAAAAATATGGCAATATAGCGAAATTATCAAGTATGACACATAGAATGGAACTGCTATCCCCGTTTAAATAACAAAATATCATTTCAGTAGGCCTTTAAAGATTAATTTTGCAAGTAACGAGTAACTATAATGAATTACTTTTTAAAAGGAATTAGCTAAACACTGATCGTAATAAGTAAGAATTGTGATTTGTATGTGATTTTATATTTTCCAGCACTGTGTGTGTGAACATTTACAGTTGTATACATCGATAAACAATAATAGTTATATAATTGATGATGCTAAAATCAATATATTTATTTAATCAAGTGTATGTGTATGCTATAGCAATATGTGTGGTTTAGCATGAAAAAATGATACATTCCTTTAACGAGTTTCTACTAATTTTCTGCTAGAGCTAACTTCAGTCTCTCCCTATTTTTCTCCAGTTAGTCAGAAACTAATGCGTTGAAAGTAGTGGAGTGAGTTTGTGTTTCACTCCCAACTGCTTAATCATGCTGTAAAACAATATCACCAATGCAAAACTCATTACGCAAGGAGAACAAGGCAGCTCATTAGCTCATATTGTTCACACCGCACTCGCGCCATTAGCCTCTCTTTGCCGCTCTTTAGACACAACCACTTATTATTGTAGCGCACTGATTTGTGGCCCCTTGCGAGAGTTGAATTGATCTCAGATGGCGCTGGGGAACATATTTGCTTCCAGCCTCTAATGCTCACACACACAACGCTAGCCATCTGGACTGATGTCCGGTTTTATGTTCCCCTTGGCAGTAGCGCAAATGTCATCCCTGTAAGCTGCAGAATTTTGTTTCTCACTTGTGCAGAAAACTGAACGAAGGTTAAAGGCCACTGGTTTTGCAGAATTTTGTTTCTCACTTGTGCAGAAAACTGAATTAAGTTTAAAGGGGAACATTATCACCAGACCTATGTAAGCATCAATATATACCTTGATGGTGCAGAAAAAAGACCATATATTTTTTTAACCGATTTCCGAACTCTGAATGGGTGAATTTTGGCGAATTAAACGCCTTTCTGTTTATTGCTCTGGAGGCGATGACGTCAGAATGTGACGTCGCCGAGGTAATACAGCCGCCATTTTCATTTTCAACACATTGTAAACATTAGGTCTCAGCTCTGTTATTTTCCGTTTTTTTGACTATTTTTTGGAACCTTGGAGACATCATGCCTCGTCGGTGTGTTGCCGGAGGGTGTAACAACACTAACAGGGAGGGATTCAAGTTGCACCACTGGCCCAAAGATGCGAAAGTGTCTGCCGCCAGAACCCCATTTAATGTGCGGGAGTGTCTCCACATTTTACTGGCGATGACAGACATGGCACAGAGATGTATGGATAACCAGCAGATGCATTTGCAACCATAAAGTCAATAAAATCACAAAGGTGAGTTTTGTTGATGTTGACTTATGTGCTAATCAGACATATTTGGTCGCGGCGTGACTGCCAGCTAATTGATGCAACATGCTACGATAATTGACGCTAACATGCTATTGACCGGCGATGCTAAAGCAGACATGGCACAGAGATGTATGGATAACCTGCAGATTTTTTTGCAACGATAAAGTTAACAAAATCACAAAGTTGAGTTTTGTTGATGTTGACTGCCAGCTAATTGATGCAACATGCTACGATAATTGACGCTAACATGCTATTGACCGGCGATGCTAAAGCAGACATGGCACAGAGATGTATGGATAACCTGCAGATGCATTTGCAACTATATTACGTTTATATTACACTTACCAATCGACGGATTTAAGTTGCTCCATTATCACAAAATGCGAAAGTCCTGATCGTTTGGTCCGCACATTTTACCGGCGATGCTAACGCAGCTATTCGGCCATGCTATGGCTATGAATAGCGTCAATAGCTATTCGCTCAATACCTTCAGTTTCTTCTTCAATACTTTCATACTCCAACCATCTGTTTCAATACATGCGTAATCTGTTGAATCGCTTAAGCCGCTGAAATCCGAGTCTGAATCCGAGCTAATATTGCTATATCTTGCTGTGGTATTCGCCGTTGTTTGTTTACATTGGCAGCACTGTATGACGTCACAGGGAAATGGATAGTGGTTTCGAAGATAGCGAAAATAAGGCACTTTAAAGCTTTTTTAAGGGATATTCCGGCACCGGTAAAATTTTGAAAAAAAAATCAAAAAAATACAACAAGCTACTGGGAACTGATTTTTATTGTTTTTAACCCTTTTTAAATTGTGTTAAGGCTCCCCTTTAAAGGCCACTGGTTTTGCACGTGCAAACCTTACTGGAGTCGATGGCAGTGGAGTCCTATATTTAACCCAGTCAGTACACAGTGCAGTATAAGTGTTACCTGAAACTGGGGCAGGGCATGAGGATCAATAGACCTTACTGGCAGTCATGTTCTCAATAGGAATAGTTAGTTTTAATGCATCTCATTCATGCTTGCATTACATTGCTCTCGATTACGGGAAATAGAACTGATCTGCATAAAAGATGGACACACAGACGACGCCTCTGCTGACATCTGTTCTGAAATTTTTTTTTTTTCTGTATTGTTTCTGTCGGTCTGCTCCATATTAGCACACACCAAGGGATAGAAGTGTTGCCAAATGGAGGTCAGAAGCGCAGTACTGTAAAGTTGGAACTGTCTCCACAGACTTATTTGGATTCACCTGTTCAAGCTCTAGGGTCGGGAACCTTTTTGGCTGAGAGAGCCATACAAGCCAAATATTTTTAAAAGTATTTCCGTGAGAGTCATTTATATATATATTTTTTTAACACTGAATACAACTATATGCATGCATTTTTAAGAAAGTCCAACATTTTTAGACTATGATAAGTCTATTCCTTTTTAATAACATTGTTATTCTGAGGCTAACCAACAATAAATAAAATACTTCTTACCATTAATGCGACTTCTTGAGCAGGTGCGGTAGGAACCGGATGGATGGATGAAAATGCATGAGAATGTTTTATATTTTGAACGTTATGTTTGACACTGTGATTACCAGCGGAATTATTCATTACTTATCGTGTTACCATGAATTGATTTACGTGGACCCCGACTTAAACAAGTTGAAAAACGTATTCGGGTGTTACCATTTAGTGGTCAATTGTACGGAATATGTACTGAACCGTGCAATCTACTAATAAAAGTATCAATCAATCAAGTAAGGTCAGCTAAGATTTATCTTAGAGCCAGTTGCAGTTATTAAAAGAGCCATATCTGGCTCTAGAGCCATAGGTTCCCTACCCCTGCTCTAAGACATGAGTCACCAACGTGGTGCCCGTAAGGACCAGATTAGTAGCCCGCTGGCCTGTTCTGAAAATAGCAGCACTTACCAGTGAGCTGCCTCTATTTTTTTTAAATTGTATTTATTTACTAGCAAGCTGGTCTTGCTTTGCTCGACATTTTTAATTCTAAGAGAGACAAAACTCAAATAGAATTTAAACAAACAATTTAAATCAATGTTCAAGTATTTTTTTATTTATTGTAAAGAATAATAAATACATTTTTATTTAATTCTTAATTTTAGCTTCTGTTTTTTCACCAAAGAATATTTGTGAAATATTTCTTCAAACTCATCTCCTATCGCTAAAATTCGCTCCATTTTGTCCACTAAAGACGCCGAGATCATTATCCATGCGTTTGTTACGTCTCGTCTCGATTACTGTAACGTATTATTTTCGGGTCTCCACATGTCTAGCATTAAAAGATTACAGTTGGTACAAAATGCGGCTGCTAGACTTTTGACAAGAACAAGAAAGTTTGATCACATTACGCCTGTACTGGCTCACCTGCACTGGCTTCCTGTGCACTTAAGATGTGACTTTAAGGTTTTACTAATTACGTACAAAATACTACACGGTATAGCTCCAGTTTATCTTGCCGATTGTATTGTACCATATGTCCCGGCAAGAAATCTGCGTTCAAAAGACTCCGGCTTATTAGTGATTCCTAGAGCCCAAAAAAAGTCTGCGGGCTATAGAGCGTTTTCCGTTCGGGCTCCAGTACTCTGGAATGCCCTCCCGGTAACAGTTCAAGATGCTACCTCAGTAGAAGCATTTAAGTCTCACCTTAAAACTCATCTGTATACTCTAGCCTTTAAATAGACCTCCTTTTTAGACCAGTTGATCTGCCGCTTCTTTTCTTTTTTCTCCTATGTCCCCACCTCCCTTGTGGAGGGGGTCCGGTCCGATGACCATGGATGAAGTACTGGCTGTCCAGAGTCGAGACCCAGGATGGACCGCTCGTCGGGACCCAGGATGGACCGCTCGCCTGTATCGGTTGGGGACATCTCTACACTGCTGATCCGCCTCCGCTTGAGATGGTTTCCTGTGGACGGGACTCTCGCTGCTGTCTTGGATCCGCTTGAACTGAACTCTCGCGGCTGTGTTGGAGCCACTATGGATTGAACTTTTACAGTATCATGTTAGACCCGCTCGACATCCATTGCTTTCGGTCCCCTAGATGGGGGGGGTGGGTTGCCCACATCTGAGGTCCTCTCCAAGGTTTCTCATAGTCAGCATTGTCACTGGCGTCCCACTGGATGTGAATTCTCCCTGCCCACTGGGTGTGAGTTTTCCTCGCCCTTTTGTGGGTTCTTCCGAGGATGTTGTAGTCGTAATGATTTGTGCAGTCCTTTGAGACATGTGTGATTTGGGGCTATATAAATAAACATTGATTGATTGATTATGATTAAAATTCCCCAAAAATATTCTGGCAAATCTAGAAAATCTGTTTAATCAAATTTAAATCTTATTTCAAAGTCTTTTGAATTTCTTTTAAAATTTTTGTTCTGGAAATCTAGAAGAAATAATGATTTGTCTTTGTTAGAAATATAGCTGGGTCCAATTTGTTATATAGTCTAACAAAGTGCAGATTGTATTGTAACCTATTTAAAACATCAATAATATATATTCATTGTGAGAAATCATTAAGATGATCAGTGTTTCCAAAAAGATAAATATCATTAAATATTAATAATAATGTGAAGACTCTTCTTCGGCATTGTAATGCCGGTGTGGTTTTCCCGTGGATGCGTCGAAGCAGAACACAGCATAGGTAAGATAAAGGGTATTTAATAACAAAAGTCTATGAACAAAAATACTGGTGTAAAGAGAAAAAGTAAACAAAAGACGCTAGCGTGAAAGCTAGGATAAAACAAGGAAAACTAGAACTTGGTACGAGGACACAAAAGAGTAAACAAAACATTTAGCATGAAAGCTAGACAATAAAGTGGCTTGGCGTGAGAGCTAGCGAGAAAATACATACGAATGATGAGAGTCGTCACTGATGCGCGTGGGCAAATTAGGATCCGAGAATGAGTGAACAGAAAAGGTGAGCTTAAATAGGAGGGTGATAATTATTAGCAGGTGTGCGGGGCGAGACTAGCAGGTGGACTGATGTGTAACCATAGTGATGGATAAAAACAGGAAATAAACGGGTCAGACAGAGAATGAAAAAACAAACACGTGAAGATCTGAGCAGCAGATCGCAACAGTATTCCCCCCCAACAAAAGACAGATACCAGATGTCTTAAAAAACAAACAAAAACTTGAACCCCCTCCCCAAAACCAGAAAGTTCACAAACGAAGGGAGGGCGGAGGGAGTCCACGGTGGAGGGTCGCCAGATCGCATGTCCCCGAATCCACCGAGGACACATCATGTGGCGGCGGCGGGTGGAACGCTGCTGCCGAAAAAGTTTTGGCGGGCGACCTCGAAAAGGCCACATTAGTGGCCGCCTCGCAGGATGAGGTGCCCGGCGAGGCGGACGACCCGGGCACGGCCACATCCGTGGCCGACATGGAGGAGGGAGTATCTGGCGAGGAGGATGACCTCGCAGAGGCCACGCCCGTGGTCGACGTGGTGGACGACGCCTCAGCACCGAAATCCCAGCAGGCTTGGAAGCAGCAGACGAGGGTGCGGGGACTGCAGCCAAAGCAGGCCCGAGTGCAGCTGGCGAGGATGATGCGGGTGCTGCAGCCGAAGAAGGCGTCGGAGGCGGCCTGGGAGCCGCAGGAGTCGTCGGAGGCGGCCTGGGAGCCGCAGGAGTCGTCGGAGGCGGCCTGGGAGCCGCAGGAGTCGTCGGAGGCGGCCTGGGAGCCGCAGGAGTCGTCATCGACGTGAATGCAGGCGTAATCGTCGGTGGTGCTGGTGTAGGTTCCAGCCCCGTCGTCGGCGCTGGTGTGGGCTCCACCCCCGTCGTCGGCGGTGCTTGGCGGCGCGGAGCTGGCACCGGTGCTTGGCGGCACGGAGCTGGCACCGGTGCTTGGCGGCACGGAGCTGGCACCGGTACCTGTCGTGGTGCTGGTACCGGAGTGGGCTCCAGCCTTGGAGTTTGTGCTGGCGTGAGAACCAGTTTAGAGTCTGAAACTGGCGTAAGAACAAGGCTAGAAACATTTTCTGGTGTGAAAACCAGGCGAGAGTCTAATTCTGGCGTGAAAACCAGGTCAGAGTCTAATTCTGGCGTGAAAACCAGGTCAGAGTCTAATTCTGGCGTGAAAACCAGGTCAGAGTCTAATTCTGGCGTGAAAACCAGGTCAGAGTCTAATTCTGGCGTGAAAACCAGGTCAGAGTCTAATTCTGGCGTGAAAACCAGGTCAGAGTCTAATTCTGGCGTGAAAACCAGGTCAGAGTCTAATTCTGGCGTGAAAACCAGGTCAGAGTCTAATTCTGGCGTGAAAACCAGGTCAGAGTCTAATTCTGGCGTGAAAACCAG
>NC_084619.1:52863106-53003106 GCF_033978795.1 Nerophis ophidion | reverse complement strand
AAAGATTCGTGTTTGAGGATATTGATAGCGACGGACTAGAAAAAAACATAAAAACGCGATTGTATTGGTACGGATTCTGATGTTTTTAGACACATTTACTAGGATAATTCTGGGAAATCCCTTATCTTTGTATTGTGTTGGTAGTGTTTTAGTGAGTTTAATAGTACCTGATAGTCGGAGGTGTGTGCCCACAGGTGTGTTGACACGCAGTGTCTCAGGGAAGTCGACGGCAGCTGTATGGGCGGCACAAGCTCAGCTGATATCCGGTAAGAAGCGACTTTTTACCACAATTTTCTCACCGACACCTGCTGGTTGACATTCGGTTGGGATCCATAGTAAAGTTTCACCTCCGTGAATTTTAAACAAGGAATCACCGTGTGTTTGTGTGGCTAAAGGCTAAAGTTTCCCAACTCCATCTTTCTACTTTGACTTCTCCAATATTAATTGAACAAATTGCAAAAGATTCAGCAAAACAGATCTCCAAAATACTGTGTAATTATGCGGTTAAAGCAGACAACCTTTAGCTGTGTGTGTGTGCAGCGCTCATATTCCCTAACAGCCTGTGACGTCAAGCGTAGACGTCATCATTACGCGACGTTTTCAAGAAAAAACTCCCGGGAAATTTAAAATTGCAATTTAGTAAACTAAAAAGATCGTATTGGCATGTGTTGCAATGTTAATATTTCATCATTGATAAATAAACTATCAGACTGCGTGGTGGGTAGTAGCGGGTTTCAGTAGGCCTTTAAGTGCCTATTGCTAGATATCTTAAATGCTTAAACACTACAATAATATAGTTATTTTCTGTTTTTATTTTAAAACCGCAAAGTACAGTAAGTAGGGTCTCCATGCCAATGTCATTTATAAACAGCACTACAATGTGTTAATGTGTATTTAAAAACATTTGAATTTGTGAAGAAATACTACTTAAGAAGATGTCCAATCAACTAAATATTTAACAAACCCCGTGAAGTAACTTCGCAGACCCCCTTGGGGGTCACAGACCCCCTGTTGAAGACCTCTGCTCTAAAGTATATCAAAGGTTACTTTCTTGTCTAATGAGAAGATATACAGTAACGACAAATAGATGCTGAAATGTGAGGGGTGGACTCACATTTGTAAGAGTATTAGGTCACCGCTAGCTTTCACTTTTAGCTCATCACTAAGGGGCAATGTTTACATGTGTGTAACCCCCCTCCACACACACTTACTTTGAATCCCCGAGGGGCACGGTGAGTGACAGGAAAACATCAGAGTGCGCTGGAAAGCACTCAAATTGCTGACAAAGCAAGAGTGTATGTGCAAAGAATGTGCTTCACTTCCAATAATCTCCCTCAGACTCGCCGACTCTTTTGAAATGGGTCAAATTTCATTCACAGTGGATGCCTGCATGCTGTCTGTTTAGTACTTCTTCAAATTAGTCATCCGGCCTTCTTTCATCTCCGTAATATCGCTGAAATTTGCTCCATTTTGTCGACTAACGACGCTGAGATCAATATCCATGCGTCTGTTACGTCTCGCCTCGATTACTGTAACGTATTATTTTCGGGTCTCCCCTTGTCTAGCATTAAAAGATTACAGTTGGTACAAAATGCGGCTGCTAGACTTTTGACAAGAACAAGAAAGTTTGATCATATTACGCCTGTATTGGCTCACCTGCACTGGCTTCCTGTGCACTTAAGATGTGACTTTAAGGTTTTACTACTTACGTATAAAATACTACACGGTCTAGCTCCAGCCTATCTTGCCGATTGTATTGTACCATATGTCCCGGCAAGAAATCTGCGTTCAAAGGACTCCGGCTTATTAGTGATTCCCAGAGCCCAAAAAAAGTCTGCGGGCTATAGAGCGTTTTCCGTTCGGGCGCCAGTACTCTGGAATGCCCTCCCGGTAACAGTTCGAGATGCTACCTCAGTAGAAGCTGGTTGGTTGCCCACATATGCGGTCCTCTCCAAGGTTTCACATAGTCATCAATGTCACCGACGTCCCACTGGGTGTGAGTTTTCCTTGCCCTTATGTGGGCTCTACCGAGGATGTCGTTGTGGTTTGTCTTGTGGTTTGTGCAACCCTTTGAGACACTGGTGATTTAGGGCTATATAAATAATCATTGATTCATTGATTGATCCTAAATCACACAATCACAAGTATTAGCAGCATATTCATCTTTGTATTACAATAATTGGATCTAAACTACTGTTGGACTTTTCGACTTTTCCTACCATTCGGTTTTTGATGAAAGTTTACAACTGTTTTTGTTTGCCGTCTCAATTATCATGCGGCCAAGCATTGCACGTAAAAAACGTTTGTCTACAATCTGTGAAGGTGGCCTGATCCCAGGATGCAAAGAGGGCAAGCACTGTGCAGGCAGAAAGACGTTTGACGAGGTACAAGGCAGACAAAAAATATTTCAGGTAATACAGAAGACTCTAGCATACATGATATAATGATCCAGCACTAAAGGAGGAAACAAGGTGAAACTAAATCACTTAACAATGAGGAACAGGCGTGCTGCCAAGACAAGGTACACTGCAAAAAAGGGCTGTCAAAATATAGGATAAAAAGACTAGATGTTTGAAAAAATACAAAAAAGTAGTGAAATTAGTTAGCTGCATGTACAAATAATTTTACTTGATATAACATTCTAAATTAGGATTTGTATATCCAGAAATGATCAGGTCTTTTAAGATAGAAGCAAGTATTTTATTCTGAAAACAAGCATTATTCAACTTGCAATTATCAATATAAGCATCTTTGAGATGCTGCAGACTATTTAAACAAGATTGTCTATGTGGGGAAAAACCAAAATATCTTATAAGAATATGTTTTTTTACTTAATATTTTTAGGATTTTTAAACTATAATAGAAAAAAATATAGTTATTTAATCCTGACGTTAAGATTAGCCATTGACTAAAAATAAGTAAATAGCTCTTAAAACTAGGGACATTTCTAGAAATAAATTTGTGGCAAATAATGTGCACTTTTCCAGAAAAGTCAGTTCTCAACACAATTAAAAATGTGTTCCTCAATCCCTTCAATAAGAGTAAGCACAAAATGGCTGCTAGCAGGACACAAAAATAATGAATGAAACGTTCATACACAGAGGCATATTAGGTGCGATTTAAAAGCGCGTTTACCGAAAAGTGTGCAAATAGAAGGGTTCGTAAATAGAGGTTCCACTGTATATTATATAAGCATTATAATAAAACTGTCATGACGAGGGCTATGGTGTGGTTTGTTTTCCCGTAATGCAAAGGAAGGTGACGGGACATGGCGTGAAGGTAAAGATATTTTTTAATTTATTTAGAAAAAAAGGTGCAAACTAAAGGTGCGCACATAGCGGAGAACAAACTTGGCTAAAAAACAAAAACTACCACAATGGCAAAACTATGGATATGAAACAAAAGACTCCCTAAACGTTACATGAATAAACAAAACTTGGAAGGAAATGAGCAGAGCGATACATAACCAGAGTGAACAGAGCATGGAGCAACAACAATGATGCCAGGCCGACTGCCTGGCAACTACAAGCTTAAATAATAGTGACATGATTAACACAGGGGCATAAAGCCTAACCAATTTAGGTGTGTGAGTCCAAATGAGTACAGGTGAAGTAATCGGTCGTCATGGTGATAAAACAACGGTGCGTAAACAGGGACTAAAAATAGTCTTAAACCAACAGAACATAACTAAACAAAACGTGACCACAGAACATGACAAAAACCTTTTCGAAACAGATTGCAAAAGCTCCTCCTGGCTGCTAATGGCCTAAAAAAATATATTTAAAATAATCAAATCAAATTTTCTACAGGATTTTTGAAAATTATATGATCACTGGAATTGAAACAAATGCATTGCATTTCGCTGCGATCAGGTGGCGACTTGTCCAGGGTGTACACCGCCTTCCGCCTGATTGTAGCTGAGATAGGCACCAGCACCCCCCTCGGCCCCAAAGGGAATAAGCGGTAGAAAATGGATAAATGGATAGCACTGCATTTCGGATGTTAATCCAATTTTTCAGCAGGTCGATTTGTATTTCTAAATTTCAAGTATATCAATTTGTGTTCGGCAAGATTGGTCTTCCATACGTAAGGTATCGGTCCAACATCGTTTTAAAAGAGAATCGATCGATTTTATGGATTCTAGAAAAAAGAAAACATTGGATTTAAGAACGTCGGACTTTATATAAAGTTTAACAATTTAAATGCCCACTGAAATGAGATTTTCTTATTTAAACGGGGATAGCAGGTCCATTCTATATGTCATACTTGATCATTTCGTGATATTGCCATATTTTTTCTGAAAGGATTTAGTAGAGAACATCGATAAAGTTCGCAACTTTTGGTGCTGATAAAAGAACCTTGCCTTTACCTGAAGTAGCGGACGATATGTGTGTGACATCATGGGTTGTGGAGCGCTTCACATCTGAACATTGTTTACAATCATGGCCACCAGCAGCGAGAGCGATTCGGACCGAGAAAGCGACGATTTCCCCATTAATTTGAGCGAGGATGAAAGATTTCTGGATGAGGAAAGTGAGAGTGAAGGACTAGGAAATGAGAAGCGCCGTGGCAGCCATGGGGGAGGCAGGACCACTCGGCCAGGCCCAACCGCAACAAGGGATAGAGCCATACCGCTTTGAACCCGACGCTGACGATGACGGCTAGGAGGATGCATATTGATGCTGGAGTAGAACACAACATAGATCGCCTTCAGAATACAGAATGTGGCAGCGGTGGGGGAGGCTGGACTACTCGGCCAGGCCCAACCGCAGCAAGGGATAAAGCCATACCGCTTTGAAGCCGACGCTGATGGTGACTGTCAGGAGGACGCATATTGATGCTGGAGTAGCACACGACATAGATCGCCTTCAGAATACAGAATGGTAAAATGTTTTTTTATTAATACACATAATACACTGTACTTTGTGTGTGTGGTTCAATCCAACCGTGTTTGCTTGACAACTCTGTTCCATAGTAAAGCTTGACTGTCTTTCGGGAATGTAAACATTGAAACACCGGCTGTGTTTGTGTTGCTAAAGACGGCCGCAATACACCGCTTCCCACCTACAGCTTTCTTCTTTTATATCTCCATGGTTCATTGAACAAATTGCAAAAGATGAACCAACACAGATGTCCAGAATACTGTGGAATTTTGCGATGAAAAGAGACCACTTATAGCTGTGAACAGTGCTGGAACAAAAGGTCCTCTTACCGCGACGTTTTAGCATGATACTTCCCCGCGAAATTTAAAATTGCAATTTACTAAACTAAACCGGCCGTATTGGCATGTGTTGCAATGTTAATATTTCATCATTGATATATAAACTATCAGACTGCGTGGTCGGTAGTGGTGGGTTTCAGTAGGCCTTTAAAAAGATAACTGGGGGAAAAAGGTCACAACAAATGCCACAAGACGATATCATAAATTATGACACAACAACTTTCAGCTACAGCAAGATTGAAAAAGCCTGAAAAAACACAAACGACACAACACACTAATTTAAAGCCACAACTTAACTTTAAGCCACAAAAGAAGGGACCGACAGAGCGGAAGTGACAGCAGAGCAAGTTATGGCGGCGGAACAAAACCACATGAAGTGTGACACACAACACAAAACTGGCAGCCAAGGAGAAGTCATTTCATGAGACACAAATAAATACAAGCGATGGATGAAGGAGGTTACGGAAATTAGCAAGCGACAGAGATAAGGGCGTATGAATGCTTCCGCACACCTGGGATGCTGTCCGTCATTAGCGACGCACAGAGCTGGTAACAGAATCTGTATGGCCAGGTCGGGGAACTTTATTAAGCATGTATATCTACTGTTAAAATGTTGGTTATTTCACTTTTATTGACATTTTGTTGAATGTAGAAAATGTGAGCAGAGAAGGTTTCCTCCTGTTAATACAAGCTAAAGCGTTGGTTGCACTTTATTCCAATATGATGTGAATGCATCGGCCATTAATTGTTGTTTAATTAATTGTTTGTATCCACCATTCATTTATACATATTTCCCTTACAAGAAATAACCCGAAAATAGGAAACTTCACCTGCAGTGGACAGTATCCACTTTTTATTTCACAGTCACATTGCTTGATTTTTTCATTTTTTTTTTTTTTATAACATGTGACTGAATCGATTTCAACTGTTTCTTCACTATGCTTTCTGTAACCAACCAAACTCACACGCAATACAAACACAGCAGCTAAAATCATCGGCCTGCCCACATCCAACATCTCAGATTCAA
This sequence comes from Nerophis ophidion, assembly GCF_033978795.1. Taxonomy (NCBI): domain Eukaryota; kingdom Metazoa; phylum Chordata; class Actinopteri; order Syngnathiformes; family Syngnathidae; genus Nerophis; species Nerophis ophidion. The sequence goes on along the minus strand of NC_084619.1, from coordinate 52,996,858 downwards.
ACCACAGGTCCATCGTTCGACTGGCAAACACAATAGTCCAGGGCATCACACACCCACTACACCAGTGGTTCTCAAACTTTTTTTTGTCATCCCCCACTTTGGACAAGGGGGAGTTTTCAAGCCCCACCTGCCCCCATCGCCCTAACAGAACGCTAATGCAAAGCTTAAAATTTTCAAATTTATTGACCATCGAGTAACATCAAGTTGTATAGATTCAAACTCAATAACATAAAATAACATCAAGTTTAATGATAAATAAAATAACTGTGCAGCTGTGGTATAACTTGCATCAAGTTCAATAATAAATAAAATATCTTGCATCTAGTTCAATAATAAATAAAACAAAAGTGTTATAACTTGCATTAAGTTCAATAATAAATCAAATAAAAGTGCTATAACTTGCATCAAGTTCAATAATAAATCAAATAACTTACATCAAGTTCAATAATAAATAAAATAAAAGTGCCACTTTGCAAAAAAAAGAGGAGCTATGCATTTGCAAATCCTCGCACAGTGACTTGCCATTCACAAAGCGGACGTATGCGATGAACAGGCAGTCTTTATTGCTGTCAGTAGCTTCATCCAATTGTAAAGCAAAACGACTTTCTTTTAATTTGTCTACGAGTTGTTCCTCAAGATAACTTGCAATGTCGCACATACGTCTCGCAACTATGTCGTTTGACAGTGGGACAGCTTTTAATTTTGCTGCGCTTGTCTCGTCAAGCATGACTGACACCATGTCTATTGCAGCGGGGAGAATGAGCTGCTCAGCAATTGTGTGTGGTTTTGCATTGTGCAATTCTGTATGCAAATCTATATGAAGCCATTTGAGCGTTACTGTTTACTGATGCACCTTTTACCATGCGCTTCTCCTGTTGACGGTACTCTGCCAGTTTTCTTTGAAAGAAATCAAGTGGCTTATTGACATCATTGGGGTGTGTGGTCTTGAGGTGTCTCTTTAATTTGTTGGGTCTCATGCTGTCTGCTGCTAGCGGTTTTAGACACAGAACACACAGGGGTCTCTCCTCTTCCCCCACCACCGCTGCCGTGAATCCAAGAGCAAGATACCCTTCATCGTATTTCTTTTCGGTTGGCTTATTGGTTGATTAGGCCCGTCAGATTTTTGTTTCTCTGCAGGCGCTGGCTCTGGCTCGACGACCTTTGAGGTGCGAATCACACATTTATCCATTTTGTGTAATTGTGATCCACACAATAGCCTGCTACCCATCCGTGTATTGTTCCGCTTAGCCCCGCCCTCATTAGTTACTGTTGCCATGTCTGTCAAACTTTCGCTCCTACCTAGAAATTTAAAGCCTACAGGAAAAATAAGTAATTTACATTTATTTATATAGCAGATTTCACAGACAGAATCACAAAGTGATTTACGGTGTGTATAGAAAATGAAAGCATAGTAAAAAGAAAAATCGAAGAATATAGTTAAAAAAATTAAACATTTAAAGTGAAATTTCCCCCCTTCCTCGCGCCCCACCTGTCATGTCTCTATTCCCCACCAGTGGGGCGTGCCCCACACTTTGAGAAACGTTGCACTACACCAATATATCATCCCACTACCATCAGGGCGCAGGTACAGAACCATCAAATTCCAGAGGACCAGCGTCAGGAAAAGCCTTATCCCTGCAGCTATAGCCGCCCTAAACAGCAGGGCCTGTCTGACAAGCCTGTAAATATGTTGGTGCTGTCACTCTCATGTATGATGTCTTTTAGTACATTTTTGTCCATCCATCCATTTTCTACCGCTTATTCCCTTCAGGGTCACAGGGAGCGCTGGAGCCTATCTCAGCTACAATCGGGCGGAAGACGGGGTCCACCCTGGACAAGTCGCCCCCTCATCGCAGGGCCAACACAGATAGACAGACAACATTCACACTCACATTCACACACAAGGGCCAATTTAGTGTTGCCAATCAACCTATCCATGATGTTTATTGTCTAAATGTATGGTCAGTGAAAATTAATTACCCGAAGGGGGACCCATCCATCCATCCATTTTCTGCCGCTTATTCCCTTTGGGGTCGCGGGGGGCGCTGGTGCCTATCTCAGCTACAATCGGGCGGAAGGCGGGGTACACCCTAGACAAGTTGCCACCTCATCGCAGTGCCAACACAGATAGACAGACAACATTCACACTCACTGTGACAGGTCTCCAGCTGTCATTGTGTGGGTTGCAGTGACAATCGATACAGGACGCATCGTAGCAGGTTTGACTCTGGTTTATTGTTTCAATAAACATAGCTTCTTGCCAGTCGGTCGCGCAAATTTCTAGCGCGCCGTTTCTTCCTGCTCCTCGCGGCGCACCTTTCGGTGTCCGGTGGCTGCGTCGTCCGCGGGGGTTCATCTCGCTCTGGGTGTCTCTCATTGCGTTCGTGGTCTTCCTTCTCGGGTGGTTCCTCTCCTACTTCTGCCCCGATTGTATCTCCTTCTCCTCTTTTATGCTGCAGAAGAAGATGTAGGGATTGAGAGCAGGTGTGTGAACTCCGCACCTGACTCTGATGGATGCAGTGTCGCTCCAGGCGTGCCCCGCCTCTCTGCTCCGCTGCATGCTCCGCCTCCTGGCCGCCATCTTGGGCAGGACCATTTATGAATCGTATCGTCAACCACAAATATCAAATCATATCATTTTTAAAACAAACCGTTACACACCTAACAAATCTGCTCTTTTAGAAGGGACAAGCGGTAGGAAATGGATGGGTGGATTGATCAGTGGTTGGTTGCATGCTTTGCAGAGTCTCTGGTGCTTTAACCAAGCTGTCCTGCTGAGGAAATGAAGTGTGTGTGTGTGTGTGTAGCACGATGATGGTGTTGGATCACTCAGCTTGTAAAAGGCTGAGCAGGCACGCAGCTTGATGGACGCACAAACAAAAGCAGACTGACACAAATGAGAGTGGCTGGAAAGGGCACAACACATAAAGTATATGTCTGTGCGTCTGCACTTTTCACTGATGACGACACATTAATTCAGTTGCTTTGGGTTATGCTTGAAAACCAGACTGCCATGTACAGTAATTACGATCTTGTGCAGCACCAGCAACAATCTCAAAGCTAATTTATCTCGTCGTGTTCTCCGATAGTCGGAAGAGACTCTCAGACACGTCTGGCCTTTTTCAAGTTCAGTCAGGGCTGCTTTATTGGAGGAAGTGCTTTATGTTTACTGAGATGTGACTGAGGACTTCTTGGATTAGGTTCCAATGTTAACAAAGCAGCTGACTACGAATTAGTCAGCGGCTGGAAGACGGCCCATTTTCCATCTCTGCCTATGAGGTTTCGATCTTACTGCGTCACGTGACACCAGGAGAAATACATCACCGACTTTGGGCCTGATTTACTGAGATCCAAAAACCGTGTCTTCAACAGGTTGTGCAATCTATAAAATAGCCTATACTGTAAGTGGGCGTGTTGAGTGTGATCTACTACGACTGCGTGTGCAATAGAAAGGTGGTATAGACCGCCTAATTTAAATTAAGTTTTTGTGTGTACTATACAGAGCATAACCACAGAGATACTTTCATTTACTGCACATTCATGTTATCATGCTTCTACCCAGGGCCGTTGCTCAGAATTCTGGGCGGCTGAAAGAGTATCGGTGTGGGCCCCTCCACCCCATTAATTGCCACATTCAATATTCTTGTTTTTCAGTGTTCTTGTAATACACCCAACTAATATTATTTTTTAAGATTAACCATTTAACAAGTCAGTTTATTAATATGTAAATTATGTGTTATTAATTGTGTTATCCCATTTTACTGATTTGCATAAAGTTAATACACTTCTGATTGCAAAGACATGTTCAATTAACCATTTAACAAATAAATATAGTGGGTATTTTATTGTATTTAACAATCAAGCACAAAACAACAAGTGTCCTGGCTCAAGATAGTCAACAGGTTTAACTTAAAGCAAGTAAAAGAAGGAGCACATGGAATATGTTGTTATGAAACACATATCAAAAAACAACAAGGCTATTCTCAATTAAAGTTTAAAATAAAAATGCAGTATATATTTCTGTATTATATAAATGGTTTATACTTTTATAGCGCTTTTTTACCTGCAAGGTACTCAAAGCGCTTTGACACTATTTCCACATTCACCCATTCACACACACATATACACATTGATGGCGGGAGCTGCCATGCAAGGCCCTAATCACAACCCATCAGTAGCAACAGTGAAGTGTCTTGCTCAAGGACACAACTGACATGACTACGATGGCGTAAGCTGGGTATCGAACCAAAATCCTGGCACGGCCGCTCTACCAGCCGAGCCTATAATTGAAACAGGTTACAGTAGTTTACTAATAAAGCAAAACAGCCAACTGTGTCTACATCACCAGACTGCTGGGAGTGAGTGTTTGCTTTGGGGTCAAACGCAGATGAAGCAGCCACTGCTGATTCTGGTGCAGCACAAAGGTCTATTGTTCTAATATATATATTGTAAACATTAAATGTGAAAAAAACTGATGCAGAACTAACCTATTCATGTATGAAATCTAAAAGGCTTCTTAGCACCATAGCTCTAGGTAGAGACACATTTTTTAAACCATTCAAAAGTCAGTGTAAAACTGTCTAAAATTTTGAATAGGCTTTTTTACTTTGTTGTTGTCAGTTATTATAGTGTTTTTAATTTTATATTGCTACAAAAACAAACAACAAAAACAACAAATATTTCACCGTCTAACTGTTTTGTAATTTGGCTAAATAATCAAATCAAATCAAATCAACTTTATTTATAAAGCACATGTAAAATTTATCACAGGGGTAGCCAATGTCCCACGAATAACACATTTTACAAAACCACATTGAACAATGCCAGTTTTTTTGTTTTGTTTTTTTACCATAAAAGCTTTTGTCATTTTTACATTGCACACTTAGATGGATAACTTGCTTTGAAATCATAAGTCAAGCAGATATTTAAGTATTTACTTGTATTTCAACAATAAATGTTTGGAATGCATAATGATATAATATTTTTTTCATTATTGGATAATATTAAGGTTTAAAAGATATGCAATCGCATGAAGTACATGCATTTATTTCCCATTATAATGTAAATAATTAATACATTTAGCAAGAAAGGATACTTTGATTCATATTTTCAGGCTTTTGCGGACCAAATACAATGATGTGGCGGGCTAGATCTGACCCCCACGCCTTGAGTTTGACACCAGTGATTCGCTAGGTTTTCACTGAAGTGACACAAGGGTTATTTGACACAGATAGACACTATAGAAATGTCAAAAAATACATATATAACCTTACTCTTTCACCTCCAGTCAAAAAGTCAGGCACAACCTACCTCTTCTAGTCCTTAACAGCTGCACACAAGCAGGTGAAAATTGGTCAAAACATGCATCCTGACCGTGTTGCCTGTGCCATTACTTATCTGACAAATACACCACATTATAGTGGTGTTATTTAACTCGTAAGTCGGATGGACTTGAAATTTCCCATATAGTTTAAGAAGCTCCACAAAACAACCCTGTGGAGGGGGGTGTGGCCTGCGGGCCTGCCGCAGACCGGGGTGCGCAAGGACCGGCCTCGAAGACAGCGGCAGGTGAGTAGATTGTCCAGCTGGGCCTTGTTATGTAATCACCTGTCACTTTTATAAGCAGCAGCCGGGAAGAGACACAGGAGTGGGAGTTGGAGATAGAAAGAGACAGATGAACAGAAACATGCGGGACTGAAAAGTCCAAGAACATATCGACACATGTGTGCATGGTAATAAAAACTTGCTCAACCCTGTACACCGGGCTACAGAAGATCTGTCGGCATCAGTAGAACCCCCCCAACCCCCCAAGAGGTAAACGTACGCTAACCCGATATAACGTTAGGGTGTTCTGCTGAATCACCACCATTTATTTTTTTACTTGGGGGCTTACAAACATGTTTGTCAAAATTTTACAATATTGGTTGTAAACATGACCATTAAGCAAAAAGGGGTGGGTCTTAGCAGCTAATTGTTCATGGGTCTTTGACCATTTGTCTAAGGATTTTACAACGTTGAAGATATCTAATATGTTTACAAACATGTCTTATAGAACATCTTGTACACAACCCATAGGACGGGGCTGTCAAACCTGTTATTTTAGGGCCACATTGTACTTATGGCTTCCCTTTGCCGGCCACATAAAATGATGTGGCGGGCCACGGTAAATGATGTGAAAGACCACATTGATTAACGTGCGAGGCCACAATAAAATGTGGCATATCACGTTGAATGAGATTGTAGAGCCACATTAATTGAAGTTGTAGACCACATTGAATTAAGTGGTAGACCGCATTGTATGATGCGGCAAAGCCACATTAAACAATATGTCAGACCACATTGAATGAAGTGGTAGACCACATTGAATAAAGTGATAGACCACATTGAGTGATGTAGCGAGGCCACTTTAAACAATACGTCAGACCACATTGAATTAAATGGCAGACCACATTGAATAAAGTGGTGGACCACGTTGAATAATGTGGCGAGGCCACTTTAAACAATACGTCAGACCACACTGAATGAAGTGGTGGACCACATTGAATAAAGTGGTAAACCACATTGAATGATGTGGTGAGGCCGCTTTAAACAATACGTCAGACCACACTGAATGAAGTGGTAGATCACATTGAATAATGTGGCTGACCACATAGAATGAATTGGTGGACTACATTGAAAGAAGTGGTAGACCACATAAAATGACATGGCGGACCACGTTAAATGAAGTGGCAAGGCCATTTTAACAAGAAGGAGTAGCATAAAACACGGTTTTCTGTGGCAGCGTCGGAGAAAGTTGTAATTATAAACAAACTATGGTGTGTTAAAAGACCGCCGAAATTAGAATAGAATAGAATAGAATGGACTTTATTGTCATTATATTTGCATATAAGGAGATTAAAGACTCCAACTTAAGGTGCGGTAGTGGGAACAAATATGGGATGAAATAAATAACACAAGAGGTAATAAAGGAAAAAACTAACAATTGAAATAAACAGACTACTATACAATCAAAATAATAAGCAATCCTGTACAATATTCAAAACACTATAGAAATACAAAATACTGTACAATATACAGAACAAGACAAGAGTACGAAGAAATAAATAACAATCCGTGTCAGACTTATTGCACTCGAAGGGTACTATTGCACAGTAGAGTATTAAGGCAGGATATTGTACAGGGGTGAATTATTATTATAATAAGTTAGAGTTCAACATGGTGACAGCTCTGGGAGAGAAGCTCTGTCTGAGCCTGTTTGTTCTGGCTCTGATGCACCTGTAGCGCCTGCCTGATGGTAGCAGGTCGAACAGGTGGAAGCCAGGGTGTGTGCTGTCTTTGGTGATGTTTTTTGCTTTCATGAGGCAACGGGAGTTGTGTAAATCCTTCAGGGAGGGCAGGGGACAGCCGATGATTTTTTTGTGGGACACAACGGCGCTCGGCAAATACTCTCATCAGTGAAGCATGTTTAATATAAACAGTGGGATTTCTAACAATTAGAAAGGTTTGTGTCATGTTTGTTCTCCTATGGAAACCTTAATAGAACAAAAACATCTATTTTTCCCACATCCTTTTCCATTTTCATACATTTTTGAAGAAGCTCCAGAGAGCCGCATGTGGCTCTAGAGCAATGGTTCTTAACCTGGGTTCGATCGAACCCTAGGGGTTCAGTGAGTCAGCCTCAGGGGTTCGGCGCAGCCAGTCAAGACACACCCGACTCATCCATACTTGCCAGCCTTGAGACCTCAGAATTCGGGAGATGGGGGGAGTGGGGGTTGGGGTGGAGGGGGGGAAGTCGTGGTTGAGGTGGGCGGGGTTTGGTGTTAGCGGGGGTGTATATTGTAGGTCCCGGAAGAGTTAGCGCTGCTGGATATTTGTTACGTTATGCTACGGTGCGGATGTTCTCCCCAAGTGTGTTTGTCATTCTTGTTTGGTGTGGGTTCACAGTGTGGCACATATTTGTAACAGTGTTAAAGTTGTTTATATGGCCACCCTCAGTGTGACCAAGTATGATGTGAATGCGCCGACCTGCCGTTTGTATAGAGGAAAATCGGACGTGACGACAGGTTGTAGAGGACGCCAAAGGAGATTGGTTTGCCCCAGGAGATTTTCGGGAGGGGCACTGGAATTCGGATTCTCACAGAAAAATCGGGAGGGTTGGCAAGTATTGACTCATTGTGTAAATAAAAACTTCTCCATATCGGCGTACCATGGATATGGCAACAGCAGCAGTCACACTGATTTGCAGGTGTGTAATTTGTTGTGAGTCAATGCACGGTTCATTTTGTACACCAGGAAAAAAAAACATTACGTTATCTTGAATTTGAAAAAGAAAAAAAAGAAAAAAATTCACAAAAGAAGGGTTCGGTAAAAGCGCGTATGAAACTGGTGGGGTTCGGAACCTCCAACAAGGTTAAGAACCACTGCTCTAGAGCTACGGGTTGCCGACACCCCGGATCGCAGTGTTGAGGCTGGTAACTTAAATTTTTGCTTGCAACCAAAAGCATAACAATTAGCCGAGTGACAGCTACCATATCAAAATACTCCTAAGTCTAAGTTGTGTTTTTCCCCTGTGACATAGTCGAACTTAATACATCGTTACTTGTCGCTCTGCAGGTTTCTGTCTGAGTAGAGCCATTCCATCCTCCGTCTGCACCTCTCAATCGTTCACCTGCACTCCAGCCACGTTAAGTGTTACGCCCGGCTGATTGCATGTATGTGTTGCTTGTACGAGTCAACCGTGTGGCGGTGAAAAAGGGTAATTTACAATTTCAATTGCAGCAGCCGGGCTGGTTGCGGGGAGGCGCAGAGGCTGACTGTCGATTTGGAGCCGAGAGAAATTGATGTCTGACTGTGACTGATGCAGCAGGCGGGATTGTTACTGGGTCAAGCGGAACAGAAGTGACAACATAGCTACAAATCACCAGGTTGGAAACAGGTAGGGTCTTTCTAGGAGTGTTTTTTTTTTGCATTCAAACTAAAACATGCAATAACACCTCAATTGGCAAAGAGTGCAGGCCTCCCCTAGGGCTGAGGTAATGATATATGAGCCATTTCACCGAATCTTTGCCATTTGCGTCTCCAGGAAATAAAATAAATTGAACAGTAAAATATATTTTATATTCAGGGGCTTATTGCGTCATTTGGGCCCCCCACATACCATAAACAATATGCCATGTTGTTAGAAAGTGCCATGCGAGCTTCACATTCATTTTAAAGCTCGGTGAGCCACGCAATGAGTATCACTGATCCCAACGCTTTTTCTGTAATGGATAGTAAGCCGTGTTTTTTAGAGAACCAGTTGGACCGGCTCTCTCAGAATTGTATTATTGTAAAGGCAAAAGGTGTGTGACTGGTGGGAAAAAGAGAGCTCTTGCAGGTGGTCGTGTTTGAACAAGACGAGACTATAGACCAGGGGTCGAGAACCTTTTTGGCTGAGGGAGTCATGAAAGCCAAATATTTTAAAGTGTATTACCGTGAGAGCTATATAATATTTTTTAACACTGAATACAACTAATTACATGCATTTTTAAGTAAGACCAACATTTTTAGAGTATAATAATTGGCCCTAGTGTGTGAATGTTGTCTGTCTATCTGTGTTAGCCCTGCGATGAGGTGGCGACTCGTCCAGGGTGTACCCCGCCTTCCGCCCGATTGTAGCTGAGATAGGTGCCAGCGCCCCCCGCGACCCCGAAAGGGAATAAGCGGTAGGAAATGGATGGATGGATGGAATAAGTCTTTTTTTTATTTTTTATAACATTTTTATTCTGAAGCTAACCAATGATAAATAAAATACTTCTAACCATTGATGCGACTTCTTGAACAGGTGCGATAGAAAAATGGATTGATGGACTAAAATGCATGAGGATGTTTTATATGTTGAACGTTATTTTGAACACTGTGATTACCAGCGGAATTATTAATGACTAATCGTGTTAAGCAGGCCTGGGCAATTATTTTAACTCAAAGGGCCAAATTTTGAGAAAAAAATGTGTTTGGGGGGCCGATATCTGATTTTTAGGAAAACACTAACACAAAAACTCACAATGATGTCTGATTGAATGCTAAAAAAGTTATGAGAGACTGTCTTAAAAACAGAATGGAATCTTACATTTTTTTACTGAACAAGACACCTAGAATGTACATGAAAATGAAGAATGTGGGATTTACAATATTAACAATGAACGATAAAACACTGAATATTGACAACATATGAATGTCACACCTCCTCTCGATCGACATATTTTACAATCAAGCAAAACGCAACAAACAGAGGAAAATATGAAAGTGAAGGGTAAAAAAAATGCTTAAAATCTGATATATCTGATACATCACAAAGCTTTAGAACTTTGTTATAGAAATTTCTTTCCGCGTCTGTCCCTGACACCGAATTTCAGGTTGACCGCTCTGGAAACACTCTGTGGAAATGCTCACCACCCACACTGCTTGGTGCCTCGTCTGAGCTGCCGTGACTTAGATTACCATAGTAACAAATTAGATTAGCATAGTAACCAATTATATTACCATTGTAACTATATCATGCAAGAGCAGATTTCAATCATTGAAATAATTTGTATAGTTCAAGACTCATGGTAATTTGAAAACATCACTGCACATCATAATGACAGCTACAATTTCCATCTTGAAGATCCAAAAAACATTATTTGGGAATGTCCGGCGGGCTCGATTGAAAAGCATAACGGGCCACATGTGGCCCCCGGGCCTTAATTTGCCCAGGACTGGTGTTAAGCAATGTCAGCTAAGATGTATCTGAGAGCCAGATGCAGTCATCCAAAGAGCCACATCTGGCTCTAGAGCCATAGGTTCCCTACCCCTGCTATAGACTTAAAAAAGTGCCTCTCCTGTCCTTACCTAGTAATTTACTTATTTCAGTCCTGTTACTCAACTGAGCCTTGACCTTCCACATTTGTTCCAGATGCTCTTTCAACCCTTGGTACTTCTCAAGATTCTCATGTTCCTTCTTCCTGATGTTGGCATCAGCTGGGACTACATCTATCACCACCACCCTTTCTGTTCTTTGTCCACTACCACTATGTCTGGTTGATTAGCCAGAAACTGTTTGGCGGTTCGGAAGCTGAAGTCTCACAGAACTCTGGCCCTGTTGTTCTCAGCCACCTTCTGTGCAATGGCCCATTGGGATTTGGGTACTTCTATTCCATACTGGTTGAAGATGTTCCTGTATACTATCCCTGTCACTTGGTTGTGCCTCTCTATGTACGCTGATCCAGCCTGCTACTATGTGCTGGACTGTCTCAGGGGCTTCTTTGCTCCGTCTGCATCTTGGGTCTGATCTAGTCAGGTAGATCCTGGCCTATATGGCTCCTGTGCTTATGGCCTGTTCTTGTGCTGCCATGATTAGTTCCTCTGTGCTGTCTGCCAGTCCTGCATTTTCCAGCCACTGGTGGGATTTCTTGATTATCAGCTACTTCCTCTATCTGACGGTGGTACATGCCATGTAAGGGCTGTCCATCCTGGTTGTCTGCTCCTCCTCCTCTGCACTCTCATCAGGGTTCTACTGCCTTAGACATTCACTTAGCAGTTCATCCTTCGGGGCCATTTTTTTAATGTATTCTCGAATTTTCGATGTTTCATCCTGGACTGTGGCCTTGACGCTCACTAGCCCTCGGCCTCCCACTTCCCGCTTAGTGCAGGGTGCTGGACTTGGAGTGGAACCCTTCGTGCATGGTGAGGAGGGGTGTAACGGTACGTGTATTTGTATTGAACCGTTTCCGTACGGGGGTTTCGGTTCGGTTCCAAAGTGTACCGAACGAGTTTCCACACGGACATATTAGGTACCGTACCACACATTGTGTAAACAATTCACACCGAGGCACAACACACGGCATGCTAGCAGCGACCGGGCTGCGATAGACTGCCCATGCCTCCTCTTTTCACCGGAGATGTCCTCTTTTGCGGGGCTGTCCGGGTGGAGTTTCTTAAATGCCTCAAATGTCCGGCATTTTAAGTTAGGGTTGCGTGTATTTTCAATGTACGTTCAGGGTTAAGAAGGGGGTTAAAAACTAATCAAATTTTGTGCGCAGCAACATTCGTGAGGGATGGGCAGAGACAGAGAGAGCTAGAGAGTTATGATAAACGTGCATGCGACGGCAGGCTCTGCTTTTTACCCATAGATTTATCAGATTTCATTTTTTATTATATATAGCAGGGGTGTCAAAAGTGTGCCACGGAAGCCTTTTGCGGCCCACAGCTGGTGTTTTAAAGGCCTACTGAAACCCACTACTACCCACCACGCAGTCCGCAGTTTATATATCAATGATGAAATATTAACATTGCAACACATACCAATACGGCCTTTTTCGTTTACTAAATTACAATTTTAAATTTCCCGGGAGTTTCGTCTTAAAATTTTGTGTAATGATGACGTGTACGCAAGACGTCATGGGTTTTAAGGAAATATGAGCGCTGCGCACACACACAGCTAAAAGTCGTCTGCTTTAACGGCATAATTACACAGTATTTTGGACATCTGTGTTGCTGAATTCTTTGCAATTTGTTCAATTAATATTGGAGAAGTCACAGTAGAAAGATGGAGTTGGGAAGCTTTAGCCTTTAGCCACACAAACACACGATGATTCCTTGTTCAAAATTCCTGGAGGTGGAACTTAACTATGGATCATAGCGCGGTCAAGCAAACATGATTTACGACGGAATGTCAACCAGCAGTTTTCGATGAGAAAATTGTGGTAAAAAGTCGCTTCTTACCGAAGAAAAGCTGAGCTTGTGCCGTCCATAAACCTGCCGTCGACTCCCCTGAGACACTGCGCGTGAAGACACCAGTGGACGTACACATCTGACTACCAGGTACTATTAAACCACTAAAACACTAGCAACACAATACAAAGATAAGGGATTTCCCAGAATTATCCTAGTAAATGTCTCTAAAAACATCGGAATCCGTCCCAGTGCAATCGCGTTTTGTCTTTTTTAACTTATTTTTTTTGATAATTTTTTTTTTCTAGTCCGTCGCTATCAATATCCTCAAACACAAATCTTTCATCCTCACTCAAATTAATGGGTTAATTGTCGTTTTCTCGGTCCGAATAGCTCTTTTTGTTGGAGGCTCCCATTAAAAACAATGTGAGGATGTGAGGAGCCCTCACACGGGTGACGTCATCGTCTGCGACTTCCGGTAAAGGCAAGGCTTTTTTATTAGTGACCAAAAGTTGCGAACTTTATCGTGGATGTTCTCTACTATATCCTTTCAGCAAAAATATGGCAATATCGCGAAATGATCAAGTATGACACATAGAATGGACCTGCTATCCCCGTTTAAATAAGAAAATCTCATTTCAGTAGGCCTTTAAGGTTGACGTTTACTCAGTGATAAGTAGAAAAACCCCGCACACAAACACGTGCACTCACAAAGAGACCAATGGAACAACAAAACCTTGTAATGAAGTGCTGTTGTTGCGCCGCATGAGGTATTTGCACCACGGGCGCTCTCGTCTTACAGAAGAGCAGATGTTTTTGCAAACTCTTGCATATTCTTCCACGCTTCCGACAGCTTTTCCTTGCCATCGATACCAGCAGGTGTATCACATTGCTGCTGGACACAAGCAACTTGGTGGCATGTTTAATTACACTGTCTCAGCTGCTTTGTGTGTGAGTGTGTGTGTGTCTGAGACCTATGTCAGCGTCACCTGTGTGAAGTTGGCCCCTCATGTACCAAACATTTTTGCAGCACATATTAACACAAATGATTGGGACACGTTTAAAATTATTTTTACATAGTTATGATTAATAACATGTTAAATATACATTAATAACATAAAACCTTAAAACATTAATAACTTAAAAAATATAATGGTTAGACCAATATTTTTTGCAGCACAAACGATTGTGACATTTTTGGGAAGATCTCGACATAGTTATGATTACTAACACGTTAGTTAAATGTTAGTAATATAAAACCATAAAACTATACGGTATTTTTCGGACTAAAAGTCGCAGTTTTTTTCATAGTTTGCGACTTATACTCAGGAGCGACTTGTGTGTGAAATTATTAGCACATCAAACATTGAACACAATGTCTGTGACTCATCACAATTAAACCTAAAGTGTAGTGTCATCGCCCTCTACTGGTCAAATTTAGCGCTACATGTATTAAACCAGCTTTGATCGCCAGAGTTACTCTTCAAACAAAAAACAACAAGACCGCAAATACAAAATACATCACAAAGTCAGCAATTTCAATACAAAACAAACTACCGTAATTTTCGGACTATAAGTCGCAGTTTTTTTCATAGTTTGGGGGTGCGACTTATGTGTGAAATTATTAACACACTACTGTAAAATATCAAATAATATTATTTAGCTCATTCACGTAAGAGACTGGACGTACGAGATTTGATGGGATTCAGCGATTAGGAGTGACAGATTGTTTGGTAAACGTATAGCATGTCCAATATGTTTTAGTTATTTGAATGACTCTTACCATAATATGTTACGTTAACATACCAGGCACCTTCTCAGTTGGTTATTTATGCTTCATATAACGTACACTTTTTAAGCCTGTTTTTCATATACTTTATTTATTTTAAATTGCCTTTCAAATGTCTATTCCTGGTGTTGGGTTTTATCAAATAAATTTCCCCCAAAAATGCAACTTATATATATATTTTTTCCTTCTTTATTATGCATTTTCGGCAGTTGCGACTTATACTCCGGAGCGACTTATACTCCGAAAAATGCGATAATTACTTAAAAACTCTAATAGTTAGACCAACAATGTTTGCAGCACAAACGATTGGAACACTTTTGGGAAGATTTCGACATAGTTATGATTAATAACACGCTAGTTAAATGTTAGTAATATAAAACCATAAAACAACAAGTACTTAAAAACTATTATATTTAGACCAAAAATGTTTGCAGCACAAACGATTGGGATACGTTTGGAAATATTTTGATATAGTTATAAGACCTTAAAAACGTAAAACCGTAAAATGTTAACTTACCCTAACCTAATGTTAACCTTGCAGCACAAATGAGTACAAATAATTGGGACACGTTTGAGAAGATTTCGACATAGTTATGATGAATAAGATGTTGATAAGATATTAATTACACATTAAGGACATACAACTTGAATAACTTAAAAACTATAATAGTTAGACCAGTGGTTCTTAACCAGGGTTCGATCAAACCCTAGGGGTTCTGTGAGTGGACCTCAGGGGTTCGGCGCAGGTCAAAACACACCCGACTCTTCGTGTAAATACAAACTTCTCCCTGTTGGCATATTGCGGATACGGCAACAGCTGATTGATTTGCAGGTGTGTGATATGTTGTGAGTTTTTCCACCGTCTTAGTTTTGTTGTTTGAACAAGGTGATGTTCATGCACGGTTCATTTTGTGCACCGGTAAAAAAAACATGGTAACACTTTGGTATGGGGAACATATTAGTTGCTTATCAACATGCAGATTAGTCACATATTGGCTCTTAACTAATCATTAAGTACTAATTAATGCCTTATTCGGCATGGCCTTATCATAACCCTAACCCTAACCCTACCCCCAACCCCAACCCTAATCCTAACCAAATAACTCTAAATTAAGTCTTTATTACTTAGAATATTCTCCTCTCTGAGCTGCAACCTTATCGTGGTAGAGGAGTTTGCGTGGCCCAATGATGCTAGGAGCTATGTTGTCCGGGGGCATAAAGCCCCCTGGTAGGGTCTCCCAAGGCAAACAGGTTCTAGGTGAGGGATCAGACAAAGAGCAGCTCGAAGACCTTTATGAAGAAGAAAAAGCATGGACCCAGATTTCCCTCGCCCGGACGCGGGTCACCGGGGCCCCCCTCTGGAGCCAGGCCCGGACGTGGGGCACGATGGCGAGCGCCTGGTGGCCGGGCCTGTTCCCATGGGGCCCGGCCGGGCACAGCCCGAAGAGGCAACGTGGGTCACCCCTCCAATGGGCTCACCACCCATAGCAGGGGCCATAGAGGTCGGGTGCAATGTGAGCTGGGCGGCAGCCGAAGGCAGGGCACTTGGCGGTCCGATCCTCGGCTACAGAAGCTAGCTCTTGGGACGTGGAACGTCACGTCACTGGGGGGGAAAGAACCTGAGCTAGTGCGCGAAGTAGAGAAATTCCGGCTGGATATAGTCGGACTCACTTCGACGCACAGCAAGGGCTCTGGAACCACTTCTCTCGAGAGGGATTGGACCCTCTTCCACTCTGGCGTTGCCGGCAGTGAGAGGGGACGGGCTGGGGTGGCAATTCTTGTTTCTCCCCGGCTCAAAGCCTGTACGTTGGAGTTCAACCCGGTGGACGAAAGGGTAGCCTCCCTCCGCCTTCGGGTGGGGGGACGGGTCCTGACTGTTGTTTGTGCTTACGCACCAAACAGCAGTTCAGAGTACCCACCCTTTTAGGGAACACTCGAGGGAGTACTGGAAAGTGCTCCCCCGGGTGATTCCCTTGTCCTACTGGGACACTTCAATGCTCACGTTGGCAACGACAGTGAAACCTGGAGAGGCGTGATTGGGAAGAATGGCCGCCCGGATCTGAACCCGAGTGGTGTTTTGTTATTGGACTTTTGTGCTCGTCACAGTTTGTCCATAACAAACACCATGTTCAAACATAAGGGTGTCCATATGTGCACTTGGCACAAGGACACCCTAGGCCGCAGTTCCATGATCGGCTTTGTAGTTGTGTCATCGGATTTGCGGCCTTATGTTTTGGACAGTCGGGTGAAGAGAGGGGCGGAGCTTTCTACCGATCACCACCTGGTGGTGAGTTGGCTGCGATGGTAGGGGAGGATGCCGGACAGACCTGGCAGGCCCAAATGCATTGTGAGGGTCTGCTGGGAACGTCTGGCAGAGTCTCCTGTCAGACAAAGTTTCAATTCCCACCTCCGGAAGAACTTTGAACATGTCACGAGGGAGGTGCTGGACATTGAGTCCGAGTGGACCATGTTCCACACCTCTATTGTCGAGGCGGCAGATCAGAGCTGTGGCCGCAAGGTAGTTGGTGCCTGTCGGGGCGGAAATCCTAAAACCCCTTGGTGCACACCAGCGGTGAGGGATGCCGTCAAGCTGAAGAAGGAGTCCTATCGGGTCCTTTTGGCTCATAGGACTCCGGAGGCATTGGACAGGTACCGACAGGCCAAGCGGTGTGCAGCTTCAGCGGTCGCGGAGGCAAAAACCCGGACATGGGAGGAGTTCGGGGAAGCCATGGAAAACGACTTCCGGACGGCTTCGAGGCGATTCTGGACCACCGTCCGCCGCCTCAGGAAGGGGAAGCAGTGCACTATCAACACCGTGTATGGTGCGGATGGTGTTCTGCTGACCTCAACTGCGGATGTTGTGAATAGGTGGAAGGAATACTTCGAAGACCTCCTCAATCCCACCAACACGTCTTCCTATGAGGAAGCAGTGCCTGGGGAATCTGTGGTGGGATCTCCTATTTCTGGGGCTGAAGTCGCTGAGGTAGTTAAAAAGCTCCTTGGTGGCAAGGCCCCAGGGGTGGACGAGACCCGCCCGGAGTTCCTTAAGGCTCTGGATGCTGTGGGGCTGTCTTGGTTGACAAGACTTTGCAGCATCGCGTGGACATCGGGGGCGGTACCTCTGGATTGGCAGACCGGGGTGGTGGTTCCTCTCTTTAAGAAGGGGGACCGGAGGGTGTGTTCCAACTATCGTGGGATCACACTCCTCAGCCTTCCCGGTAAGGTTTATTCAGGTGTATTGGAGAGGAGGCTACGCCGGATAGCCGAACCTCGGATTCAGGAGGAACAGTGTGGTTTTCGTCCTGGTCGTGGAACTGTGGACCAGCTCTATACTCTCGGCAGGGTTCTTGAGGGTGCATGGGAGTTTGCCCAACCAGTCTACATGTGCTTTGTGGACTTGGAGAAGGCATTCGACCGTGTCCCTCGGGAAGTCCTGTGGGGAGTGCTCAGAGAGTATGGGGTATCGGACTGTCTTATTGTGGCGGTCCGCTGCCTGTACGATCAGTGCCAGAGCTTGGTCCGCATTGCCGGCAGTAAGTCCAACACATTTCCAGTGAGGGTTGGACTCCGCCAAGGCTGTCCTTTGTCACCGATTCTGTTCATAACTTTTATGGACAGAATTTCTAGGCGCAGTCAAGGCGTTGAGGGGTTCCGGTTTGGTAACCGCAGGATTAGGTCTCTGCTTTTTGCAGATGATGTGGTCCTGATGGCTTCATCTGACCGGGATCTTCAGCTCTCGCTGGATCGGTTCGCAGCCGAGTGTGAAGCGACCGGAATGAGAATCAGCACCTCCAAGTCCGAGTCCATGGTTCTCGCCCGGAAAAGGGTGGAATGCCATCTCTGGGTTGGGGAGGAGACCCTGCCCCAAGTGGAGGAGTTCAAGTACCTAGGAGTCTTGTTCACGAGTGAGGGAAGAGTGGATCGTGAGATCGACAGGTGGATCGGTGCGGCGTCTTCAGTAATGCGGACGTTGTACCAATCCGTTGTGGTGAAGAAGGAGCTGAGCCGGAAGGCAAAGCTCTCAATTTACCGGTCGATCTACGTTCCCATCCTCACCTATGGTCATGAGCTTTGGGTCATGACCGAAAGGATAAGATCACGGGTACAACCGGCCAAAATGAGTTCCCTCCGCCGTGTGGCGGGGCTCTCCCTTAGAGATAGGGTGAGGAAGCTCTGCCATCCGGGAGGAGGTCAAAGTAAAGCCGCTGCTCCTTCACATCGAGAGGAGCCAGATGAGGTGGTTTGGGCATCTGATCAGGATGCCACCCGAACGCCTCCCTAGGGAGGTGTTTAGGGCACGTCCAACCGGTAGGAGGCCACGGGGAAGACCCAGGACACGTTGGGAAGACTATGTCTCCCGGCTGGCCTGGGAACGCCTCGGGATACCCCGGGAAGAGCTAGACGAAGTGGCTGGGGAGAGGGAAGTCTGGGTTTCCCTGCTTAGGCTGTTGCCCCCGCAACCCGACCTCGGATAAGCGGAAGATGATGGATGGATGGATACTTAGAATATGTTCCCCTAGTGTTCAAAAAACTCTAAATTAAGTCTTTGTTACTTATAATATGTTCCCCATACTAAAGTGTTACCAAATACATAAAACTTTGTCTTGAATTTGAAAAAAAACAAAACTTTATTTTTCACTAAAGAAGAGTTCGGTGAATGTGCATATGAAACTGGTGGGGTTCGGTACCTCCAACAATGTTAAGAACCACTGAGTTAGACCAAAACATTTTTGCAGCACAAAAAAATGAAACAAGTGTGGGGATATTTTGACAAGGCACACACACACACACACTAACGACACACACTCATTTACTGTAGGAGCATCCTGCTCGAGCCAAAAGTGTTATGCCAGCTCAGAGGCGCTCGGGTTTGATCTCCTGACAAGCCGCTGTGGGCCTTTGCTAAGGAAGCGGGAAGGCTACGCAAATGTGCTCCAAGTCTGGTGACCTTTGCCAGCCGGTACTTTCAAGCCACCGAGGAAGCACATGTTGCAAAATCACTGCACTTGGTGACCGTCATGTTTAATTGTTAATGCTTTGTTTTTTTTTCTTCCCAGACATTCTCCTCAAGGTGACAACACATGTTTTATTGATGAGTTCTTCAGTGAAGATGTGAAGAAAAACGTGAGTAGTGGAAAATAAGTGGAAAACTACACTCACAGGAAGTGAAGATATGAACTCTCGGGGTATATTGTTGACGATAACTTGACGGTTCAGGTTGTCTTTGAAGATGTTTCGCTTCTCATCCTCATCGGTTTGAGCATGAACTGATGACGGGTGCTCGGTAGGAGAGGCGAAAAGTCTTCAAAGACAACCTGAACCGTCCAGATGTCATCCATTCAATACCCTGAGAATACATTAAATCTGATAAATGAGAATATTTACATGCAAAATAAAATTGATTGATGACAACTAGCTAGCTTTGTGGGCATGACACAAATGATTGTAATCCCATAATAAATTATTTGTTGTCTCGATACCAATATTTAGGTACCGGTACCAAAATGTATTTCGATACTTTTTGATACTCTTCTAAATAAAGGGGACCACAAAAAATGGCATTATTGGCGTTATTTTATCAAAAAATCTTACGGTATATTAAACATATGTTTCTTATTGCAATTGAAAAACAATTTTGTGTTGCGATCCGCTGTTCGGATCTTTACATATTCTTGTTTATTGTTCATTTTTGGTATCACTCTGTTGTTAGATGTCCTTATTTCCTGTTTAGTTTGTCACCATGGTAGCTCATTAGTTCACCTGCCCCTTGCTATCCACGCACACCTGTTTCTTGTAATCACCTTCCTTATTTAAGCTAGCCCCTTTTCGTTGTTCATTCTGGGTTCCTAATTTACCTTTGCGCAACAAGTGACGACTGCTTCGAATGTATTTTCTAGCTAGCTTACACGCTACACCTTTGTTTTATTCTAGCTCTCATGCTAATGGTTTGTTTTCCCTTTTGTGTGCCTTCGTGTCAAGTTTAGTGTTTTTCCATTTATTATTCCTAGCCTCCATGCTAGCAAGGCGTTCCTTAGCCCTTTATTAGTTAAATAAATCCATTATATCTTACCTTTGCTGTGTTCATGCGGACGCATCCTTGGAAGAACAAACCCGGCATCGCTATGCCACACAGCCGTTACATTTTGGCCTTAAATAAAATAGTGAACTTACTAGACAACTTTTGTTTTAGTAGTAAGTAAACAAAAAAAAACACTCTTAATTATCCTGCTGATGTATGCAGTAACATGTTGGGTCATTTCTCATTCTATTATTTTGTCAAAAAGCTGTGAAAATTGATTATTAATCCAGTTGTTCATTTATTAATCCAGTTGTTCATTTACTGTTATTTTCTGTTTCAACATGTTCTATCTACACTTCTGTTAAAATGTAATAGTCACTTATTCTTCTGTTGTTTGGATTCATTACATTAGTTTTGGATGATACCACAAATTTAGGTATTGATCCAATACTAAGTAGTTACAGGATCATACATTGGTCATATTCAAAGTCTTCATGTGTCAAGGGACAAATTTCCTCACTTTATAAACTTGATATAATTTTATTTACAAAGAAAACCTTTTTTTTTTGACAATAAAAAATATTGATGAAATCATAGTAGTATCAATTAAATATGCTCGTGTACTTGATATCATTTCAGTCGTTTTCAGGTGTAGATCCACCCATGGCATTTGTTTACATGTAGAAATGGCATCATTAGCAGTAATGCTGTTGAGCTACGGTGTGTAGTGAAGCATTTTTAGATATTCCTCGTCCTGCAGGGATGATACTTGTACTTACTTTATTTGTCGCCATGAGGATTAGTGATTTAGAAGTGGCTAAAACCCTGCCGATGGCGGATGGATTTTAGCTGATAGCTAGCCATGTCTTAAAGCACCTCTTCCTGAGGTGCCGTGTTACAGTTCTTCCCAAGAACTGCAGTGATTTTGATGGCAAAAGGCGGGAGCGAACCTGCAACCCTCAAGTTTCTGGCATGGCTGTTCTCTATATCATATAATTTTTTTTTTACTATTTTTCCGATGTAATTTACAAAGCCCCAAACCAGTGAAGTTGGAACATTGTGCAAATTGTAAATAAAAACAGAATACAATCCTTTTCAGCCTATATTCAATTGAATAGACTGCTAAGACAAAATACTTAAAGTTTGAACTGAGAAACTTTTTTATGTTGTGCAAATATTAGCTCATTTGGAGTTTGATGCCTACAACATGTCTCAAAAAAGCTGGCACAGGTGGCAAAAAGACTGAGAAAGATGAGGAATGCTCATCAAACACTTATTTGGAACATACCACAGGTGAACAGGCTAATTGGAAACAGGTGGGTGCCATGATTGGGTATAAAAGCAGCTTCCATGAAATGCTCAGTCATTCACAAACAAGGATGGGGCGAGGGTCACCACTTTGTGAACAAATGCGTGAGAAAATGGTCAAACAGTTTATAGAACATTTCTCAACGAGCTATTGCAAGGAATTTAGGGATTTCACCATCTACGGTCCGGTTCAGAGAATCTGGAGAAATCACTGCACCTAAGCGATGATATTACTGCATCAAAAAGTGACATTAGTGTGTAAAGGATATCACCACATGGGCTCAGGAACACTTCAGAAAACCACTGTCAGTAACTAGAGTTTGTCGCTACGTCTGTAAGTGCAAGTTGAAACTGTACTATGGAAAGCAAAAGCCTTTGATCAACATTGCCTGTAAATTTTGTAGAACAGACTTTTCCATTGAACACGGTGAACAGATATACTCAGCCATGAACGGTCAGCGAAGCACAAAGCGTCCGCAGCGCAGCATCGTTCACAACCCAGTATTATGGCCCATCTTGCAAAATGGAGACCCGATGGTGTAGCTTATGCTGAGACAACGATGACTATGCTGATAGCTGGAAGCAACATCCCGTTCTCATTTGCGGATGTCTACAACAAATCTGTGAAGGATGTTCCCGGATTTGGAGATTGCTCGCCAATACACAAATGGCAGAACAAAGGTTATTCAAATAGTGAAAGGTAAGTGTTGTTGTTGTTTTTTTAGTAACCGGCAAGCACAGTACAGTTAGTAGAATAAATGTGTTTTTATTACTGTGTATTCGATAGGTGCTGTCTGAAATTCAACTATTTATTTTATTTATATATATAATAAAATAAATATATATAGCTAGAATTCAGTTAAAGTCAAGTATTTCGTTCATATACATATATATATATATATATATATATATATATATATATATATATATATATATATATATACACATATATATGAAATACTCGAGTTGGTGATTTATACACCACCCCTCTTAACCACGCCCTCCGCCCCAACCACGCCCCCAACCACGCCTGTTTGGGGGTATCCATAATACGCCGATAGGGAGAAGTTTGTATTTACAGGATGAGTCGGGTGTGTCTTGACCTTTGGGGCGTTGGCTCCGCCGAACCCCTGAGGCCGACTCACCGAACCCCTACGGTTTGATCGAACCCAGGTTAAGAACCACTGTCCTACTCCATTTCAAACATGTTGAAAAGAGAAACGGGACAATGTGATGTACCATGCTGTATGTTTGCATGTTCGAAATAAACTCAAACTCAACTCAACTCAACTCAAAGTTCAAAAGCCAGCATCTGTGATGGTACGGGGGTGTATTAGTGCCCTAAGCATGGGTAACTTAACCATCTGTCAAGGCACCATTCATGCTGAAATGTACATACAGGTTTTGGAGCAACATATGTTGCCATCCAAGTAACGTTATCATGGACGCCCCTGCTTATTTCAGCAAGACAATACCAAGCAACTTGTTACAACAGCGTGGCTTCATAGTAAAAGAGTGCGAGTACCAGACTGGCCAGCCTATAGTCCAGACCTGTCTCTCATTGAAAATGTGTGTCGCATTATGAAGCCTAAAATACCAAAACAGAGACCCCGGACTTTCGAACAACTTTAACTGTTCATCAAGCAAGAATGAGAAAGAATTCCACTTGTTGAATGTGCTAAAAAAGTACTTAAGCGCACACTAAAATCCTTTATACTTTCTTGGCAAAGGAAACATCAACTATTGTTCTGGCTTTATAAAAGGTAATTTTTTTTTATCTGTGTTTAAATATGTTTATACTCTTCCATTGTAATTTTTAAAAGTTTTAGAATGTTTTAAAAAAAAAAATGCAAATTGAATAATCAGTTCCGGTGTATGTGACGAGTTCACACCCTGTTTAACGGACACCTGTGTCATCATGTCTTCATTTCTCTTCAGTAGCTTCTTCTCTTATGTTTGAATCTGTTTGTGTTCTCGACTGTCTTACCTTTTGTTTACTTTTGGTTGGCGTGGACACTTAACGAGCACACCTTTTTTCCATTTGGTGATTAGTGTCCTCACCTGTTTTGCCCCTAATCACTCTTCTTTATATATTGGCTTCTCCGAGCCGAAAGTCGCTGAATCAATGGACGCTCTATGCGTCAGGTACGTTTGCTTATGTTTTTCCACCTTTCCGTGCTTAAGCTAAGTTTTTGCTTAGTGGCTTCCTGTGCTGCCTCGAGCGACATGTTTTTTTCATGTTTTTGCCGGGAATAAATTAATCTTTCCTGCCCGCTGCTCTTTGTCCTTCCTGTCCTTTTCCGCATCATACAAATGCCACCATCGCAGCAATGGGGTCGGAACGTAACTTAGATTTAGACTTAGACTTAGACAAACTTTAATGATCCACAAGGGAAATTGTTCCACACAGTAGCTCAGTTACAAAGGATGGAAAGGGTAAGGATGGAAAGAATAATGCATGTATAAAGTAGACCAAAAATGTATCATAGTAGCAATATAAAATATAACATATATGTAATATTTACATATTACATATACAGTATAATATACTGATATTATATTTTTATATAATATATACAATTTGCTGTATATGTATTATTTACATATTACATATACAGTATAATATACTGATATTATATTTTTATATAATATATACAATTTGCTGTATATGTATTATTTACATATTACATATACAGTATAATATACTGATATATTGTTATTTAATATTTACAATATACTGTATAACAGTCTGTATCGATAACTTTGTGCAAACACAGGACATTTTTTATGTTCAATGTGAATATTGTATCTTAGTCGTTCAGACCGTAATGTGTTTGTACAAGTTTAAATCTGTCATGATCCGCGGCTCGGATCATGTCCTATTCTGGTTTTGTTCTGTTAGTATATCACATCCTGTTTGGTTTTTGTCTTCCTTAGTTCCTGGTGGCCCTTCCTGTTTGTTTCCGTTGCCATAGCCACGCATTAGTGTCACCTGCATCTTGGTTTCCACGCGCACCTGCTCTGTGATTATCTCCTTTATTTAAGCCTGCCCTTTTTGTCCGTTCAGTCTCGCAGTCTAGTTTGCTATTCGATGCGACAGGTGACGTCGCTATCCCCGATTGTGGTAAAGACTTTTTGTATTCGTTAGCTTCCCCGCTGTGGTTAACTGAATTTTCCTTGTTTTTTCTGTGTTGGTTTGCACGTCATGTTGGCTCTCGCTCTCGCCCACAGTCTGGACTGCAGCTGACGCTGGACAATCTTGCACACCTGAACTTGATTAAGGTGGCCTATTTAGTCTGGGTGCTGACGGCCTGTCAGTGCCGGAACTTTGTGTCCAGTGCAAGTTTCAACTCGCATGTGTCTTGGCCTCCTTCACGCTAGCAGTCTTTCTAGTCAGTCTTGTGCGCCTCTCAGGTTTGCCTATTATATTCTAGCCTTGTCTAGCGTCTTTAGTTAGCATTTTGTTTCTTTGTTTTACTTCGTTTTTGAAGTAAATTATCCTAGCTTCATCTAGCGTCCTTATTTTTGTACTTTATACCCCTGTTTGGTATTTTTCCCAGCCTGTATTGTTCCTAGCTTTGTCTAGCGTTTTCTGTTCTATTTTTGGTTGTTTGATATAGTTGTTCTTCATGGTGTGTTTTTGTATTTCCACCATCGCTTTTTGTTTTGGCTACGTCCCACTTCCACCAAAATAAAGGAATAGCTTTACTACAACCAAAATACGTCTCTGCATCCTTGGGATCCACTTTCATATTTCGTAACACCCGCTATTCCTCTGTTTGCTTGTTCCTAGCTCACATGCTAGCGCTTTTTGTTCTTTCTAGCTACCATGCTAGTTCTGTTTTTTTTGTCTTTAGTGCCTTGTGCAAGTGTTTTTGTTCCTAGTCTATTTTGTTAGTGATAATAAATCTTCATTTCTTACCTTCACGCTGTGTCCAATCCGACTGCATCATTAGAGAGAACAAAACCACACCACGATGCCAGCAAAGCATCACAAGATTGTGGTATGACGTTTCTTATTGGGAAAAGACATTATTGTTTCTCGTTCATGTTAGCATTTAAGCTAGCTCGTATTCTAACGCTAGTCTTTCCATAAGTTTATCAAAGTGCAGTTATTATTCACGGTTTTTCGATCGTTTTATTTCAATACGGGGACGCCGAGGCTCGGTTGGTAGAGTGGCCATGCTAGCAACTTGAGGGTTCCTCGTTCGATCCCCAGCTTCCACCATCCTAGTCACGTCCGTTGTGTCCTTGAGCATGACGCTTTACACTCGCTCCTGATTGGTCGTGGTTAGGGCCTTGAATGGCAGCTCCCGCCATCAGTGTGTGAATGTGTGTGTGAATGGGTGAATGTGGGAATAGTTTCAAAGCACTTTGAGTACCTTGAACGTAGAAAAGCGCTATATAAGTATAACCCATTTAATAGTAACTGTCAGGAGTTTTACAGCCGTTATCATTACCGTTTATGTGTGTCTAGTAGGGTTGTACGGGATACCGGTATAAGTATAGTACCGCGATACTAATGAATCATATTCGGCACTATACCGCCGGGCCCCTGTCGTTGTCATGTGGTGTCATTGCTGGTTTACACGCCGACGAACATGTTCCGCAGTGCACAATCACAGTAGTGTGTAGACAGAAAAGGGAGAATGTACGCATTTTGGCTAAAAAACTAATGATGTAGGTGAAGTTATAACACTGAAACACCCACCGGAAGAGATGCTTTAAGACATGGCTAGCCAGCCCCAGTTGGCAGTGTTTTAGCTACTTCTGAATCACTAATCCTCGCCTCCATGGCGACAAATAAAGTACGTTTCTTACAAGTATTATCCCTGCTGTCATGATCTTTGGTCTGGATCATGTTTTTTGTTATTTTCTGTCTAAGACTCCTTCGGTTCCTGTTTTTTGTGCACCCTTGTTTGTTTTAGTTACCATGGTTACTTATTATTTCCACCTGTCTCTGGTTAGTGTTTGCCTGCTCACCTGCTGCCAGAGCACTAATCAGAGGCATTATTTAAACCTGCCTTGCCCTCCAGTCAGTGCTGGAGTATTGTTTGCTGTATGTTGTGGACTGCCTTTTTTTGTATGCTTTGAGCTATTCCCTGGATCGCGACACTGTCCCTGTTTGCTGTTTCCTGGTTCCTGGTTTGTGTTTTCCTTGCCTTTTTTTGAACATTAAAACCATGTTTTCATGTACCAAGCCTAGCTGTCATCTATGCATCTTGGGGTTCGTCACCACCACTTCGTGACACCTCCAGGACGAGGAATAAACATATTTCACTACACACCGTGGCTCACCTGTGTCAAAATGTCAACAAGCACCATGGTGGATCTACACCTGATATCCGCTGTAATGATACCAAGTACAAGAGCGTATCTAGTCGATACTACTATGATTACGTCAATGTTTATTGGCTTCCCAACATCTTCTTTTTTTTTTAATGTATATTATGTTTATAAACTCAGGAAATATGTCCCTGGACACATGATGTCTTTGAATATGACCAATGTATGATCCGGTAACGACTTGGTATCGGATTAATCCCCAAATTTTTGGTATCAAACAACAGAAGAATAAGTGATTGTTACATTTTAACAGAAGTGTAGTTAGAACATGCTAAAAGAGAAAATCAGCAGATATTAACAGTAAATTAACAAGTAGATTAGTAGTTCATTTTCTACCACTTTTCCTTTATAATGTTGACAAAATAACGGAATAGAAAACGACACAATATGTTACTGCATATGTCAGCAGCTAAATTAGGATCCTTTGTTTGCTTACTTACTACTAAAACCAAGTTGTCTTGTATGTCCACTATTTTAATAAAGTCAAACTTGCAATGAGAAACTTATGTTTAATGTACCGTTAGATTTTTTGTTCAAATAAAGCCAATAATACAATTTGTTGTGGTCCACTTTATCTAGAAAAGTACCGAAAAGTATTGAAACATTTTTGGCATTGGGACAACACTAGTGTGTAAGGCAAACTCCCGTAGAAGCCGCTAAAAATGACTGCTCTGCTTATTGCAGCCGATGACTCGAGCCATGACTCGCAGCAGAACATTCATAGTTGTTGTCTAGTCGTTGTTCAAAGTCAGATTTTCGCGATTTTTTATTAATTTTGTTCAGGGTTGATATTGCCATTTTTGGTTTGAATGAGTTGTCTTCTTCTCCCACTGCTGTTTCATTTTGACACATACCCCTCCCTGTTGCCCCCCGCGGGGTGGCGGGAGTCCTGCATCCATTAGCGACCTGAGTTTGAATAGTTTTATCAAGAATAGAATAGAATAGACTTTATCGTCATTATATTTGCATATAACGAGATTAAAGACTCCAACTTAAGGTGTGGTTGTGGGAACAAATATGGGGTAAAACAAATAACACAATTGAACTAACAATTAAAATAAACAGACTACTAGCCAATAAAAATAACAAGCAATCCCGTACAATATACAAAACACTGAAGAAATACAAAATACTGTACAATATACAGAACAAGACAAGAGTACCGAAGTAATAAATAACATTCAGTGTCGGACGTATTGCACTCGAAGGGTAGTATTGCACAGTAGAGTATTAAGGCAGGATAGTGTACAGGGGTGAATTATTATTATTATAAGTTAGAGTTCAACATGGTGACAGCTCTGGGAAAAAAGCTGTCTCTGAGCCTGTTTGTTCTTGCTCTGATGCACCTGTAGCGCCTGCCCAACGGTAGCAGGTTGAACAGGTGGAAGCCAGGGTGTGTGCTGTCTTTGGTGATGGTTTCTGCTTTCTTAAGGCAACTGGAGTTATGTAAATCCTTCAGGGAGGGCAGGGGGCAGCCGATGATTTTTTTGTGCAGACTTTATGACCCTCTGAATCGCCTGTTTTTCTGCTTCAGTGCAGCTGGTGTACCACACTGTTATGCAGTATGTCAGCAGGCTTTGTTTGGATGATGTTCGGTGGGCCAAATTAAATACTTTGACAGGCCGGATGTGGCCTGTGGGCCGCAAGTTGACGAGTCCTGCTATGCATTCTTCATATTATTTTTGTTTTCCTCTTAGACCATTCAAGTGTAAGAATGTGCATGTGTGCGAGGAATGAAAAGCAGGTGGACGCTCCCGACTAATTTCTCCCTTTTTCCCAAATGAGCGTCTCAATGTAAACATGTCTCCTGTATCAGTGGGCTTTGGCTGCAATGCATTGATTTTTTTGCAACGTGCAGGAGCCAGTCGTCTGGTTGCCATGGACACTGCTTCAGGTGTTTCAGCCCCGACTCGCTTTATAGTGTGCCAACTCCTGCTTATGTGTGTTCGGATGTGATGATGTAGCATTGTTTGTCCACTATACCAAGTGATATCAGTAGTGTGTGTGAGCAGAATTACAAAGCATATTTTCCTTCCTTCTCATCACTATTGCTATGACGACCACCCCGCCTCTCCTCTCCTTCTCCCCGCAGACAGACACTGTGAGTGGAATGGGTCACACTAGCACCGTCCACTCCGAAGCTCACAAGACCTGTTTGACTCAAGGAACGATGTGTTCAGCCAAGTTGAAATGACAAGGACACACAGGGACAGATGGAGGAAAGGGATGAGAACGAGTGGGAAGAAATGTCTCGTTATGGGTGAAGGTAATCACATCTTGGTTTAAAAGTAATAGGATGAAGTGAATAGTTTAAAAATGAACGAGCTTAGCAGGGTGTGATGTTAAACAACAGCAGCGACAGGAAAACAGTCCAAAATACTAAAAGAGAACGTGCACATTGGCGAGTCGCCATTGAATATCCAATTACACCAGGGGTCGGCAACACAAAATGTTGAAAGAGCCATATTGGACCAAAAATACAAAAACAAATCTGTCTGGAGCCCCAAAACAAATTTAAAAGCCATATTATATACAGATAGTGTGCCATGAGATATACATTGAATTAAGAGGACTTACTAAATGAGCTCAAATATAGCTACAAATGAGGCATAATGATGCAACGTGTACATATAGCTAGCCTAAATCACATGTTAGCATCGATTAGCTTGCAGTCATGCAGTGACCAAATATGCCCGATTAGCATTCCACACAAGTCAATAACGTCAACAAAACTCACCTTTGTGCATTCACGCACAACGTTAAAAGTTTGGTTGACAAAATGAAACAGAAAAAGAAGTGGCATAAAACACGTACTAGAAAGTCGGAGAAAGTTTTACGTGTAAACAAACCACAGTGAGTTCAAAGACCACCAAAATTAGCAGGACAAAACAGCGCTTGCCAAATATTCAAATCAGTGGAGCATGTTTTATACATTAGGGAGGTTTGTGTCATGTTTGTCCTCCTACAGAAACCATAATAAAACAAAAAATATATATTTTCCCTTCATCTTTTTCCATTTTTCATACATTTTTAAAAAGCTCCAGAGAGCCTCTAGGGCGGCGCTAGAGCCGCGGGTTGCCAACCCCCGAATTAGACACTCTTTACACAAAAGTGTTGTTTCAGAGCCAAAATACATACATCTATCAAAGTGCATGTGTTTCGAAACTACACCGTTGTATGAAAGTGTAAAAGTAAATCACAACCAAAACAACAATGGCGAACTGCAGCGCTGTTTATGTGTCTAATCCTCATTAGAGGCTTTGTTTTGATTACCCTAAGTGCTCCAATCCATGCCAATCAATGCCTACAAAAGACAAATAACCAGCTGGGTCTCTAATCGGCACTGGATCAAAAGACATTGGCATTGACAGTTGTGGCTGTAGGCGACCTCCTGATGTAATATCTGCATTTGAAGCTTCATGATGAGTGGTCAGCACTATTGGTCACATGACTTACATATTTCCCCAGTTATTATAAACAAGCAAATAAAATGCATGTAAAATTGGACTGTGTCGTAAGATTGTGGCCTGGCATACATATTACATTGTTTTCTGTTGCTTTTGCAGTTTGTTTGTTTTTGGACTAAATTAACAATGTGAAAAATAAAGGAACAGAAGCCTTTATTGTTTTTTTTTTGTAATTGATCATGTATTTACAGTAAATATTTAATGTGTTATAATGCTGCTGTCATTACCAACAGTGAAATTATGATTGTAGTGTCCCTTTACAGCAGGGGTGTCAAACTCAAATACAGAGTGGGCCAACATTTAAAACTGAACAAAACCACGGGCCAAGGTTGAACAAATTAACATTTTAATAGGGACCCAAACAAGTTTTGCATTAAATATTGAACAAGCAAGGCTTATATAACTTTATAGTGACATGTAAAATCGAGTTTTAAATAATGATAATAATTAAAAAATATCAATGGCATATCAAATCAAATTTAAATGAAAATTGAATGCCTCTTTTCTATTTGCAGCCCTCTGAGGTAAATATCAACATTAACTTTTTCCAAAGGCTAATAATACATTTGCAAATAAAATAACAATAATGAATGAATCAAACATTCAAGCCTTGAAGTACCAAGAGAAAGTGCATGAGTAAAACGTTAATTATTGCTGGGGGGGTATTTTAGCATCCCGGAAGAGTTAGTGCTGCAAGGGGTTCTGGGTATTTGTTCTGTTGTGTTTATGTTGTGTTACGGTGCGGATGTTCTCCCGAAATGTGTTTGTTATTCTTGTTTGGTGTGGGTTCACAGTGTGGTGCATATTTGTAACAGTGTTAAAGTTGTTTATACGACCACCCTCAGTTTGACCTGTATGGCTGTTGAACAAGTGTGCCTTGCATTCACTTGTGTGCGTGTGTGTGTAAAAGCCGCGTATATTATGTGACTGGGTTGGCACGCTATTTCTATGTAGGAAAAGCGGAGGTGACGACAGGTTGTAGAGGACGCCAAAGGCAGTGCCGTTAAGGCACGCCCCCAATATTGTCGTCCAGGTGGAAATCGGGAGAAATTCGGAAGAATGGTTGCCCCGGGAGATTTTCGGGAGGGGCACTGAAATTTGGGAGTCCGGGAAAATCGGGAGGGTTGGCAAGTATGAGTATTAGCGGTGAATGCGGTGTTACAGCGGCACTGGCGCTGTATAATACAGGCGGGCCAGCTCTAATGTTAATTTCATATTGCCTCAAGGGCCAAATGAAATTACACGGCGGGCCAAATTTGGCCCGTGGGCCAGAGTTTGACACCCATGCTTTACAGGGAATCACACTTTTTTTTTTTTTTTTTTTGCCTATCATTCACAATCCCGATGTAAGACAAGAACCCAAGTTTTTAAATTATTTTTCATTGTTGCATTCTAATTTGTAAAATACGGCAAATACGAGGTGGCTAATAATGCAGTGAACAGGAGTACACTATTGCGCCCATAAAGACCTCTAAAAAAATGTTCAAAAACCACAAATAATATTTTCATCTTCCATCCATACATCCATTTTCTACCGCTTGTCCCTTTTGAGGTCGCGGGGGGTTGTTGGAGCCTATCTCAGCTGCATTCGGGCGAAAGGCGGGATACACCCTGGACAAGTCGCCACTTCATCGCAGGGCCAACACAGATAGACAGACATCATTCACACTCACATTCACACACTAGGGACAATTTAGTGTTGCCAATCAACCTATCCCCAGGTGCATGTCTTTGGAAGTGGGAGGAAGCCGGAGTACCCGGAAGGAACCCATGTAGTCACTGGGAGAACATGCAAACTCCACACAGAAAGATCCTGAGCCCGGGTTTAAACCCAGGACTACTCAGGACCTTCGTATTGTGAGGCAGACGCACTAACCCCTCTTTCACCGTGCTGCCTCTTTTCATATTGTGACGTAAATATTAACCAAGTATTAGTGATATTGTCATTATAAGCGCTAACGTTAAGGATTTATTTAAACGGGGATAGCAGGTCCATTCTATGTGTCATACTTGATCATTTTGCGATATTGCCATATTTTTGCTGAAAGGATTTAATAGAGAACATCGCCGAAAAAGTTTGCAACTTTTGGTGCTGATAAAAAAGCCTTGCCTTTACCGGAAGTCGCAGACGATGACTTCACCCGTGTGAGGGCTCCTCACATCCTCTCATTGTTTTTAATGGGAGCCTCCAGCAGCAAGAGCTATTCGGACCGAGAAAACGACAATTTCCCCATTAACTTCAGCGAGGATGAAACATTTGTGAATGATGATATTGATAGTGACGGACTAGAAAAAAAAAATTAAATAAAAATAAAGTTAAAGAAAATAAAGGCGATTGCATGG
Source organism: Nerophis ophidion (assembly GCF_033978795.1). Classification (NCBI taxonomy): domain Eukaryota; kingdom Metazoa; phylum Chordata; class Actinopteri; order Syngnathiformes; family Syngnathidae; genus Nerophis; species Nerophis ophidion. The sequence continues at coordinate 52,963,896 of NC_084619.1, read as the reverse complement.
GGACGGATTCAGATGTTTTAGACACATTTACTAGGATAATTCTGGGAAATCCCTTATCTTTCTATTGTGTTGCTAGTGTTTTAGTGGGATTAAATGGTACCTGATAGTCGGAGGGGTGTGTCCACAGGTGTCTTGAGGCCAGTGTCTGAGGGAAGTCACGGCAGATACAAGGACGGCGCAAACTCCACAGATCTCCGGCAAGAGGCGATTTTTTACCACAATTTTCTCACTGAAACCTGCCGGTTGACAATTGGTCGGGATCCATGTTCGCTTGACCGCTCTGATCCATAATAAAGCTTCACCTCCGGGAATTTCAAACAATGAATAACCGTGTGTTTGTGTGGCTAAAGGCTAAAGCTTCCCAACTCCATCTTTCTACTTTGACTTCTCCATTATCAATTGAACACATTGCAAAAGATTCAGCAACACAGATGTCCAGAATACTGTTAATTGCGCGATGAAAAGAGACGACTTTTTGCCGCGAATAATGCTGCGCTAATATTTCCTGACAGGCCGTGACGTCACGCATACGCGTCAACATTCCGCGACGTTTTCAACAAGAAACCCCGCGGGAAATTTAAAATTGCAATTTAGTAAACTAAACCGGCCGTATTGGCATGTGTTGCAATGTTAATATTTCATCATTGATATATAAACTATCAGACTGCGTGGTCGGTAGTAGTGGGTTTCAGTAGGCCTTTAATGAAGTAATTGTGACGATCCGTCACTTCACTTCAGTTTGTGTTTCCTTGTTTGGTGTTTATTTCCTGTCAATGCTCTTATTTTTGTTGCATTTCCTGCATGTCTCCCTGAGTGCTCATTCCCCTCACCTGTCCTTGATTGGCAGCCAGGCACACCTGTTTGCAGTTGCACATGCCTGCCCTGTCCGTTCCTCAGTGCTCGAGGAATAATTATGTCGAGGACAGCTCTTGAAAAATTACTGACTCAGCGCTGATGGCTGCTATAATTTTGTGTATTTCCCTGCTGCACCTTTTGTGTTTGAGTATAATAAAAGACTCTTACCTGCACATCGATCTTTCGGCTCCTGCATCCTGGGGTCACAACTACTGCAACCATGCGAGTTCACAACAGTAATGTAATAATACTGCTCTTGCAGGGTTCACTGTGGCATTCGCTTCACCAATTAGGAGCAGCCCAAATTTTTGCTCGCAATTTTAAAGCATAAGAATTAGCCAAGAAACAGCTGGTATCCGAAAGACTCTTTGTAACAACAATAACGTTTAGAATTAAAGCTGTAAGCCACAATGATCGGTCTTGCATCGGGTGACACACTTGACGCAGTGAAGTCAAGTTCTTCCCGATGCCTCATTAAAATGTTGAGAAAGATCGGAGCATGTGGAAGGAAGTTGATGTTTGATTGATTGATTGAAACTTTTATTAGTAGATTGCAGAGTACAGTACATATTCCGTACAATTGACCACTAAATTCTAACACCCAGGTAAGTTTTTCAACTAGTTTAAGTCGGAGTCCACATTAATCAATTCATGGTAATGAATGATGTCAAGGTGACATTACTTTCCAATGGATAACATTGAACATTTCAAACATATCAACTGCTTATAAGTTTGAACTTCAAAATGGTCACGAAATATAAGTACTTGGGGATTGTTATTGATGAGAACTTGTCTTTTAAATCACACGTAAACAAACTTGAAATGAAATTGTTTTTTTTCTTTATAAACAAGTCAGGTTTTTTCCTACCAGTAAAGAAATGCTTGATTGATTCTGACCACTTTCATGACTATGCTGGATTATGGAAACTTGCTTTTTATGAATACACCCGACACTTACAGTATTTGAAAAAGTGGATACTGTAAATTACTGTGCGTTACGTTTTATTAATAGATGTGGCAACCTTATCCACCATTGCACATTGTATGCAAAAGAAAACTGTCCATCTTGTCAGTTCGCAGATTTTCTCAATGGATGGTTTATATATATATATATATATATATATATATATATATATATATATACGTATATATATATATATATATACATATATATATATATATTTTGGGAAAATCGATTCGAATACGAATCAAATCGTTTACGTTGTGCGATTCAGAATCGATTCTCCATCCATCCATTTTCTACCGCTTATTCCCTTTTGGGGTCGCGGTAGAAAATCTATTTGAATCGAGAATCGAATCGAATCGAAAAAAATCGATATATTATCGAATCGTGACCCCAAAAATCGATGTTGAATTGAATCGTGGGACACCCAAAGATTCACAGCCCTAATATATATATATATATGTATATATAGATAGATAGATAGATATCTATATATAGATATCTATCTATCTATATATAGATATCTATCTATCTATATATATATATATATATATATATATATATATATATATATATAAATATATATATATATATATATATATGTATATATATATATATATATATATATATATATATATATATATATATATATATATATATATAAGGGCTGTGAATCTTTGGGTGTCCCACAATAAATATATATAAATAAATCACGTCTTGGTCTTGTTCCGCCTTATTTATGTTTTTTTATGTGTAGAGACTCCAGTCGCTATAGTTTAAGGTCACAGGACATCCTTGGCATGTTGGTTCCTAGAGCCAACACAAATCTTAGTAAAAAAGCCTTCAGATTTGCTGCTCCATGGTCATGGAATTAATTACAATAGGTTCTGAGGCTGCCTTAACTGATCACTTTGGGGGATTTTCACGCTATTTTAAAAGATCGAGAAGCTGTTTCTATTGGGCACTGTACTTGAGTTTAACACTTTTTAATTTAACACTTTTTAATTTAATTTTTTACCTATTGCGTGTTTTTTATGTTAATGTTGTAAGTATCATGTACTCTTAACTATAATGTGTGACTGCTCCTGTTTTTTGTTGTTGTATTCATTTATGAAACCATGAATTGATTAACGTGGACTTCGACTTGAACAAGTTGAAAAACTTATTAGGGTGTTACCATTTAGTGGTCAATTGGACGGAATATGTACTGTCCTATGCAATCTACCAATAAAAGTTTCAATCAATCTATCAAACTGTTTTTGCTGCCCTCTTGGCCAGGTCAAATTTGCAAAAGAGATTTTAATCTCAGTTAGTTTTTTCCATGGTTAAATAAAGTGAAATGGAAAAAAATGTATTAAAGTTATGACAGTTATCATTTTTCACAATTTTGCATCAAAAGGGGGCACTTTTGGTGTCGATGGCAATGTCGAGTCATGGTCAGAACCCAACCTTATGCCCTTCTGTTGGGAAGGAGAACTGATCATTTAGAGTTACAATAATGGCAGTTTGATGGTTGACGGCAAGAAGCACTTTTCGCTACAAGGGTTCGCCCCAACCATTAATTGGTACGAATAGGTATCAAATCATCTATCCTTTCAGGATGTCGTCATCATTATTTGAAATTAATCTAATCAAGATATGAAATTTTGGAGCTGAGTTATAAATATTGAAATGTTTGTGGCAAGCCATCAAATCAAAGTTTGGTGCTATGCCATCACCACTTCCTACGGCGTAGGCAACATTTCTTTGCAATTTATCACCCATCAGTTAAGCATCTGTCTGTGATCACCTAAAGTGAAATAATGACAGTTTGATTGGTGTTGGCAAAGAGCAGTTTCGCCACCAGGCTGCGCCCACTAAGAATAGAGAGGAGGAGTTACTGTTCACTCCGACACTTCAGGGTGTCATCATCATTATTTCTACCAATTATGACCAAGATCTGAATCTGTGGAGCCGAGTTAGTAATGTTTGTGGCAAACCATTAGATCAATGTTTGGCGCCATGCCACGCCCACATCTTACGGGGTAGACAAAATTAATTTGCAATATATCATAGCCGATATGTGTAGATTGTGTCATTTTAACCTTGGCTCATTTGGTCAAAGTCGAGAGAGGGCTTTTGTTAAAGTACAAACCCTGTTTCCATATGCTTTGGGAAATTGTGTTAGATGTAAATATAAACGGAATACAATGATTTGCAAATCATTTTCAACCCATATTCAGTTGAATATGCGACAAAGACAACATATTTGATGTTCAAACTGATTAACTTTTTTTTTTTTTGGAAGTAATCATTAACTTTAGAATTTGATGCCAGGAACACGTGACAAAGAAGTTGGGAAAGGTGGCAATAAATACTGATAAAGTTCAGGAATGCTCATCAAACACTTATATGGAACATCCCACAGGTGTGCAGGCTAATGGGGAACAGTTGGGTGCCGTGATTGGCTATAAAAGCAGCATCCATGAAATGCTAAGTAATTCACAAACAAGGATGGGGTGAGGGTCACCACTTTGTAAGCAAATTGTCAAACAGTTTTAGAACAACATTTCTCAACGAGCTATTGCAAGGAATTTAGGGATTTTACCATCCACGGTCCGTAAAATCATCAAAAAGTCCAGAGAATCTGGAGAAATCACTGCATGTAAGCGATGATATTACAGACTTTTGATCCCTCAGGCGGTACTGCATCAAAAACCGACATCAGTGTGTAAAGGATATCACCAAATGGGCTCAGGAACACTTCATAAAACCACTGTCAGTAGCTACAGTTGGTCGCTACATCTGTAAGTGCAAGTTAAAACTCTACTATGCAAAGCCAAACCCATTCATCAACAATATCCTGAAATGCTGCCGGCTTCGCTGGGCCCGGGCTCACCTAAAATGGAATGATGTAAAGTGGAAAGGTGTTCTGTGGTCTGACGAGTCCACATTTCAAATTATATTTGGAAACAGAGGATGTGGTGTCCTCCAGAACAAAGAGGAAAATAACCATTCGGATTGTTATAGGCGCAAAGTTCAAAAGCCAGCATCTGTGATGGTATGGGGGTGTATTAGTGCCCAAGGCATGGGTAACTTACACAACTGTGAAGGCACCATTAATGCTGAATGATCCATACAGGTTTTGTAACAACATATGTTGTCATCCAAGGAACGTTATCATGGACGCCCCTGCTTATTTCAGCAAGACAAGTGTTACAACAGCGTGGCTTTGTAAAAAAAGAGTGCGGTTACTTTCCTGGTCTGCCTGCAGTCCAGACCTGTCTCCCATCGAAAATGTGGGGCGCATTATGAAGCGTAAAATACGACAGCGTAGACCTCGGACTGTTGAACGACTGAAGCTCTACATAAAACAAGAATGGAAAAGAATTCCACTTTCAAAGTTTCAACAATTACTTTCCTCAGTTCCCAAACGTTTATTGAGTGTTGTTAAAAGAAAAGGTGATGTAACACAGTGGTGAACATGCTCTTTCCCAACTACTTTGGCACGTGTTGCAGCCATGAAATTCTAAGTTACTATTTGCAAAAAAAAAATAAAGTTTATGAGTTTGAACATCAAATATCTTGTCTTTCTAGTGCGTTCAATTGAATATGGGTTGAAAAGGATTTGCAAATCATTGTATTCCGTTTATATTAACATTCAACACAACTTCCCAACTCATATGGAAACGGGGTTTGTACGACCGCTGTTTTGGCTTAAAAATGGCCGGCGAAAAACAATGTTTGTTTTCAGATATGGGTTAGTGCGATTTTGTCACGATAGATGATTATCGTGATGATACGTGAAAATGATAGCATGGGATCATTTTGAAATTTCGTGTTCGGGAACCCTGATGCGCTTGCAAAAATTGGTGAGTTTTTTTGCATGTTAAGATCCTCAATAATATAATCAATGTGAGAGGACAAAAATACCTGAGATCGGTAGGTCGTGAGTTCAAACCCCAGCCGAGTCATACCAAAGACTATAAAAATGCGACCCATTACCTCCCTGCTTGGCACTCAGCATATGTCAAGGCGTGGACTATGGTGGGGTTTGTTTTCCCGTGGTGCAAATCGACTGGACCGGATATGGCGTGAAAGTAACAACATCTTTTCATTTTAACTTAAAAAGTACAAACAAAACAAATGGTATAAACAAAAGGCGCTCATAGAGGAGGTAAAAAACTTGGCTATGAAACAAAACTATTACTACAACGTAAACTGTGGACATAAAACAAAACTTTCAAACTATGGCATGAATAACAAAAATTGCGGGGAACGAGAAAAAAGCATGGATCATCAGCATTGGAGCAAGGGTGCGTAGAGGGTGGTGGAGGGTGATGTCGCCAGGCTGACTGCCTGGCAACTACAGGCTTAAATAATGCTGTGGTGATTAACAGGTGGATAAATTCAAATTAGGGCTTCACGGTTGCAGAGGGGTTAGTGCGTCTGTCTCACGATACAAAGGTCCTGAGTAGTCCTGGGTTCAATCCCGGGCTCGGGATCTTTCTGTGTGGAGTTTGCATGTCCTCCCCATGAATCTACGGGCTCCCTCCGGGTATTCCGGCTTCCTCCCACTTCTTAAGACATGCACCTGGGAATAAGTTGATTGGCAACACTAAATTGGCCCTAGTGTGTGAATGTGAGTGTGAATGTTGTCTGTCTATCTGTGTTAGCCCTGCGATGAGGTGACGACTTGTCCAGGGTGTACGCCGCCTTCCGCCCGATTGTAGCTCAGATAGGCACCAGTGCCCCCCGCGACCCCAAAGGGAATAAGCGGTAGAAAATGGATGGATGGATGGAGTTCAAATTAACCAGGTGCGTGACATGACAGGTGAAAACTAACTGGTAGTCATGGTGACAAAAACAAACAAGAGTGCCCAATGAGTCCAAAACTAAACAGAACGTGACCACAAAACATGACAGCATCCAGTGTTGGAATGGGGGGTTAAATCACCAAAAATGATTCCCGGGCGCTGCCATCGCTGCTGCTCACTGCTCCCCTCACTTCCCGGGGTGTGATCAAGGGTGATGGGTCAAATGCAGAGAATAATTTCGTCGCACCTAATGTGTGTGTGACAATCATGGGTACTTTAACATTAACCAAAATCATTTAAATAAAGCCTTCAAATAATTACATGTATTAATCTCGTCACTGATTCAATGACTACTGCTTTTAAGGAAAACCTACCCTTTTTTTTAAACGTAAAAATTCCCAACACTGTCAATTAAGACACTTTGTTGCACCACTTCTCTGACTTCAAATACATACTACTGCCACCCAGAGGACACCTCCAGCCATTGTTTGCAACAATCGGCCCGCTAACAACTTCTTTGCATGTGACATTTATCAAGTAGCTGGCACTTAATCCGCGACATCACGTACATCATCCTCTCCTGAGCGAGCAACAGCATCAGCATTAAAAAAACAAGAAACGATTGTTGTAAGATCTCACCTTCATGACGCATCCCTCCTTCCCCACTGAAGAAAGGAAGTCTCTATCTATCTATCTATCTATCTATCTATCTATCTATCTATCTATCTATCTATCTATCTATCTATCTATCTATCTATCTATCTATCTATCTATCTATCTATCTATCTATCCATCCATCCATCCATCCATTTATCTATCTATCTATCTATCTATCTATCTATCTATCTATCTATCTATCTATCTATCTATCTATCTATCTATCTATCTATCTATCTATCTATCTATCTATCTATCTATCTATCTATCTATCTATCTATCTATCTATCTATCTATCTATCTATCTATCTATCTATCTATCTATCTATCTATCTATCTATCTATCTATCTATCTATCTATCTATCTATCTATCTATCTATCTATCTATCTATCTATCTATCTATCTATCTATCTATCTATCTATCTATCTATCTATCTATCTATCTATCTATCTATCTATCTATCTACCTACTTTCTTCTTGTTTCCACCCTTCTTGTGTTCCTCCTCCTGTCTTCACTGGGTATGGTGTGTTTCGTCCACCTCTTTCTAACTCTCCCGCTTCCTCCATCCATCCCTCCTTCTTCCTCCCTCGCTCCCTCTTTTCCCTGCCACCCTACCTCCTCCATCCTCCTCGTCCCCCGTGTTAGAAAGCTCACATTTCTTGCTTCCTCCCTGATGGACACTGAAAGTGGGAGGGAAAGGGAGAATAAATAGAAGGTCCGGCTCTTGTCTCCTCTTATTCTATCCGCGTGTCTGTGTGTGTGTGTGTGTGTGTGTGTGTCCCCCCCCCCCCCACACACACACACACGTGCACGGGATACACTGGTTTTCGCTCAAGTGCTGTAGAATGGTGCAGTGAGGCAGTAACTCTTCAAGTGTTTTGTTTCACCCCAGCGTCATTTCTTGTATACAAAATAAAGCCACACCATTCTATGCTCCCTTCCCCTCTTCATAAAAGAGAGTGAAAGATGGCACATCATAGTGCGCTAATTGAGGGGAGGGGGTGGGGGGGTGTGTGTTATTTTTGAAATGGCACGTTGACGTGCAGATCCTGTGCAAATGCAGAGTGGTGTTGGATCTTTGCAGGTCTTGGCAACCCCTGCAAGAGTGCACTGCCGCATACACCCAAGCAGAGGGCGCCAGTGCAAAACACCAGCAGTGAATGCCTGTTGAGACGCTTTTTTTGTTGTTGTTGATAAAACAGTGACAGTTTGGTGGTTCCTTTAAGCCAGAGGTGTCAAACTTGTTTTCATATAGGGCCACGTTGCAAATATGGCCGAGATCAAAGGGCCACATTAAATGACGTGAGAGACCACGGTAACTGATGCGGGGAACCACGTTAAATGATGTGGGAGACCACATGAATAGCATGACGGACCATATTAAATGACATGGAAGACCACATTAAATGACGTGGCGGGCCACTTCAATTATGTGGCGAACCACGTTAAATGACGTGAAAGACCACATTGAGTGACGTGGCGGTCCACTATTAATGATGCGGAAAACCATGTTAAATGATGTGGAAGACCTCATTATATGGCATGACGGGCCACATTAAATGATGTGGAGGACCACGTCAAATGATGTGGAGGACCACACTAAATGGCATGACAGGCTATGTTAAATGATGTGGAAGACCACATTAAATGACCTGGCGGGCCACTTTAAATGATGTGTCGAATCACGTTCAATCAATCAATTAATCAATGTTTACTTATATAGCCCTAAATCACTAGTGTCTCAAAGGGCTGCACAAACCACCACGACATCCTCGGTAGGCCCACATAAGGGCAAGGAAAACTCACACCCAGTGGGACATCGGTGACAATAATGACCCAGTGGGACGTCGGTGACAATGATGACTATGAGAACCTTAGAGAGGAGGAAAGCAATGGATGTCGAGCGGGTCTAACATGATACTGTGAAAGTTCAATCCACAATGGATCCAACACAGTCGCGAGAGTCCAGTCCAAAGCGGATCCAACACAGCAGCGAGAGTCCCGTTCACAGCGGAGCCAGCAGGAAACCATCCCAAGCGGAGGCGGATCAGCAGCGCAGAGATGTCCCCAGCCGATACACAGGCAAGCAGTTCATGGCCACCGGAACGGACCGGACCCCCTCCACAAGGGAGAGTGGGACATAGAAGAAAAAGAAAAGAAACAGCAGATCAACTGGTCTAAAAAGGGAGTCTATTTAAAGGCTAGAGTATACAAATGAGTTTTAAGGTGAGACTTAAATGCTTCTACTGAGGTGGCATCTCGAACTGTTACCGGGAGGGCATTCCAGAGTACTGGAGCCCGAACGGAAAACGCTCTATAGCCCGCAGACTTTTTTTGGGCTTTGGGAATCACTAACAAGCCGGAGTCCTTTGAACGCAGATTTCTTGCCGGGACATATGGTGCAATACAATCGGCAAGATAGGATGGAGCTAGACCGTGTAGTATTTTATACGTAAGTAGTAAAACCTTAAAGTCACATCTTAAGTGCACAGGAAGCCAGTGCAGGTGAGCCAGTACAGGCGTAATGTGATCAAACTTTCTTGTTCTTGTCAAAAGTCTAGCAGCCGCATTTTGTACCAACTGTAATCTTTTAATGCTAGACATGGGGAGACCCGAAAATAATACGTTACAGTAGTCGAGGCGAGACGTAACAAACGCATGGATAATGATCTCGGCGTCTTTAGTGGACAGAATGGAGCGAATTTTAGCGATATTACGGAGATGAAAGAAGGCCGTTTTAGTAACGCTTTTAATGTGTGCCTCAAAGGAGAGAGTTGGGTCGAAGATAATACCCAGATTCTTTACCGTGTTGCCTTGTTTAATTGTTTGGTTGTCAAATGTTAGAGTTGTATTATTAAATAGAGTTCGGTGTCTAGCAGGACCGATAATCAGCATTTCCGTTTTTTTGGCGTTGAGTTGCAAAAAGTTAGCGGACATCCATTGTTTAATTTCATTAAGACACGCCTCCAGCTGACTACAATCCGGCGTGTTGGTCAGCTTTAGGGGCATGTAGAGTTGGGTGTCATCAGCATAACAGTGAAAGCTAACACCGTATTTGCGTATGATGTCACCTAGCGGCAGCATGTAGATGCTGAAGAGTGCAGGGCCAAGGACCGAACCCTGGGGAACTCCACACGTTATCTTAACGTAGTCCGAGGTCACATTGTTATGGGAGACACACTGCATCCTATCAGTAAGATAAGAGTTAAACCAAGACAGGGCTAAGTCTGACATACCAATTCGTGTTTTGATACGTTCTAATAAAATATTATGATCGACGGTATCGAAAGCAGCGCTAAGATCGAGGAGCAGCAACATAGATGACGCATCAGAATCCATCGTTAGCAATAGATCATTAGTCATTTTTGCGAGGGCTGTCTCCGTGGAGTGATTTGCCCTGAAACCGGATTGAAAGGTTTCACATAGATTGTTAGACGCTAAGTGTTCATTTAACTGCTCCGCAACAATTTTTTCAAGGATTTTTGAAATAAAGGGAAGGTGAGACACCGGTCGGTAGTTTACCATGAGGTCAGGATCGAGGTTAGGTCTTTTAAGAAGAGGATGAATAACCGCTTTTTTGAATGTTAGGGGAACAGTGCCCGAGGAGAGTGATAAGTTTATAATATTTAGCACTGATGGACCTAATAATACAAAGAGCTCCTTGATCAGTTTCCCAGGAAGAGGGTCAAGTAAACATGTTGTCTGTTTTATTCCATTTACACGTTGTAACAATTCCTCTAATGTTATTTCCTCAAAACGAGAGAAACTATTTTGGAGGGCAGTATCCGCCGTATATACCATCGTATCAGTGTTAATAGAACTCCGTTGTAGCTGGGACGCATTGTCTTTAATCTCCTTTCTAATGACTTCAATTTTCTTACTAAAGAATTGCATAAAGTCATCAGCTGAGTGAGTTGAGCTACTGGAAGGGGTCCCTTGTTGGGTTAGCGATGCTACCGTACTAAACAAAAATTTAGGATCGTTTTTATTACGGTGGATGATATTTGAGTAATATTTAGCTTTAGCTAAGGTAAGCATGCGTTTATAAGTTATTAAACCATCACTCCATGCTTGATGGTGCACCTCAAGTTTAGTCGTGCGCCATTTGCGTTCCAGCTTTCTACATAATAATTTCTGAGCTCTAGTTTCTTCTGTAAACCACGGGGTGCGCTTTTTTGGAGCCTTTTTTAACTTTAGCGGTGCTATGTTATCAATGGTTTCGCGCAGGGCGTCGTTAAAGTTGTTAGTGAGGTTATCAATAGAGCCCACATACTTTGGGAATGGTGCCATTACCGAGGGCAGTAGGTCAGCAAGAGTTGTCGTTGTGGCCGTATTAATGTTGCGGCTGCTATAGCAGTTATTATTATTATTAGTTTGACGAACATGCGTCTGAACCTCGAATTTTATAAGGTAATGATCGGACAATACTTTAGTATACGGGAGTATCGTAACTTTGGAGACGGTGATACCCCTGAGAAGCACTAGGTCTATCGTATTACCGTTGCGATGCGTGGGTTCATTTATTATTTGTGTGAGACCACAGCTATCAATTACAGTCTGGAGCGCTACGCACGGTGGGTCCGATGGGGTATTCATATGGATATTAAAGTCCCTCATTATGATTATATTATCGGCGTGTGTCACTAGATCAGCAACGAACTCTGAGAATTCATAGATAAAGTCCGAATAGGGCCCTGGGGGGCGGTAGATAACAGCCAGGTGTAGAGGCAGCGGTGTGGCAGACTTCATAGTAAGCACCTCAAACGATTTATATTTATTATTTATGTTAGGACTAAGGTTAAAGTTTTCGTTGTATATTAGTGCGACCCCCCCACCCCTTTTAAGCGGACGGGCAATATGCGCATGTGTAAAGTTAGGAGGACATGCCTCATTTAGCGCAAAAAAGTCGTTTGGTTTAAGCCAGGTTTCGCTGAGACCGATGACGTTAAGATTGTTGTCTCTGATAATATCATTAACTAACAACGTTTTAGGAGACAATGATCTTATGTTTAAAAAACCTATATTATAGGTAGTGGGCTGTTTTAGGGAGTTTTTGATCAAATTATCCGTAGTAGCAATATTAATAATGTTGTGTTTATTATGCCCAGTGCATTTAGTATAGTTACGACCATATCTAGGAATTGAAACGACAGGAATTTTCCGATTGTTTGATTGTTGCTTTGATAAACTGCACGCATCATGGTTAGCCACCTCAGTAACGGGGATTTTCCGATTGTTTGTTTGTTGCTTTGATAAACTGCACGCATCATAGTTAGCCACCTCAGTAAAACACATGTCCAACTCTGAAACACTCAAAGCAGAAAAAACGTGTTCTAATTTAACTGACTCCTTACCCAGACCAGTAGTCTCGCATTTTCCATTTAAATCCGTCTTTAGGATGGAGGGAAGTGGTGTTCTGTGGGGATTAGCCTTCTGCTTTGTTTTTAGCCCCGCTCGACATCCGCGTTTCCGATCACACCGCTGGCGTCTGCTCCGTAGACGGCCCCCGCTGCTACTAGACTCCCCTGCTTCACAGGCCGCTGGATGTAGCCGCCGACATATTCCCATGCTAGTTAGCACGTTTAGCACGCACGCGTCTATCAGTCCAAAACGGCCCGATATGTCCACATCCAGAAGTGTCTGGCGGTCGTACGTGATCACGGAGTGACCACGATGTGAGCCAGCCATAAAGTCTGTGGAATTGTCCGGTATTTCTGCCAAATGTTCCATCTTTAGCAAGAGTCCCTCGAGGACGCAGCCCGTCCGGGCGCCGCCATCTTGGAAGTGTTAAAATGAAGTGGAAGACCATATTGGATGACATGATGGGCCAGCTCAATTGATGTGTAAGGCCACTTTGAATGACATGACGGGCAATGTGAAATTATGTGGAAGACCATATTAAATGTGGTGGCAGACTACATCCAATGACGTGGAAGATCACATTGAATGGCATGGAAGACCGCATTAGAAGAAGTGGCGGGCCAAATTAAATGATTTGGCGAAACACATTAAATTGATGTGGAAGACCACACTAAATGTCGTGGAGATGTGGACGTGCAGATGCAGAGTGCTGTTGGATTTTTGCAAGTCTTGTCGATCCCTGTACTACCACGTAAAGCCCAGCAGAGGGCACAAGCGCAAAACACCAGCAGTGAATGCCTTTTTTTTTTTTGCTAAAACAATGACAGTGTGATTCCTTTAAGACAGAGGTGTCAAACTTCTTTTCATTTATGGCCACTTCAAAAATATGGCTGCACTTAAAGGGCATGACAGTCCACTATAAATGACGTTAAAAGTTTTTATTAGGTAAGTTAAATGATGAATGGATTATACTTGTAAAGCGCTTTTCTACCTTCAAGGTACTCAAAGCGCTTTGACACTATTTCCACAATCACCCTTTCACACACACATTCAAACACTGATGGGGGGAGCTGCCATGCAAGGCATTAACGTTGACCCATCAGGAGCAAGGGTGAAGTGTCTTGCTCAAGGGCACAACAGACGTGACTAGGATGGCGGAAAATTAGGAATTGAACCAGGAATACACAAGTTGCTGGCACGGCTGCTGTACCACCCAAGTCATGCTGTGGCGGGCCACAATAAATGATGCGGTGAACCACGTTAAATGATGTGCAAGACCACACTGAATGGCATGACGGGCTATATTAAATGATATGGAAGACCATATTAATGACGTGGCGGGCCACATTAAATTATGTGATGAACCACATTGAATTATGTGCAAACCACATCGAATGACATGGAAAACCCATGTAATGACGTGACGGGCCACAAAAATTGACGTGACAGACTACATCAAATGACGTGTAAGAGCACATTGAATGGCATGACGGGCTGCTTCGAATGATGTGCAAGATCAGGTTAAATTAAGTGGCGGACTACATCAAATGACGTGGAAGACCAAAAGGTCAAATGATATTATTTATCAACTCTTAGTATGTTTTATAAGTGTTCAATTCCGTCATTATGCTTCTACTTAATGATACATTATCAGACAATAACCAAACTGTTTGACTGAACATGTGTTTTCTAAAAAATTAATTTAAATACATAAATATTTTCCAGTCATAGTATTATAACACAAATCTCAGCTCTCCTTTGTTTTTGTCAAATTAATCATTGATTAATTAAATTACGATGTTAATTTTTTTTTCTGTTTGGGCTTTAAAAATGAAGCTGTTATCTCAAGCAGGAAAGAATTCTACTTAAGATTTAAAAAAAAAAAGTATTCTGTTAAATTTGCGCAAAACACGAATGTTGATTAATTAGTTTATCGTATATAATATTTGTAATAGGCCAAAACTTGCGCATCTAATCAGTGTGTATTATGTAACCCACAAAGGCCGGGCCTTCTAAAATGTCTTAGACAAACAAAGGCTACCCAAAGCTACATGTAGCTTTTTTTTTTTTAACGCCCAGCGGCACAATGATAAGCATTCTAATAATAACATGCTAGCTTTTTTGCTTATTTTGCAGGTACTGTATACACCGCAACTAAAAATATTCTGTTACTCGTTGAATGATACCTGTTGCTAACATTTGATTGCTATTTAGTAGGGGTGTAACGGTACACAAAAATTTCGGTTCGGTACGTACTTCGGTTTAGAGGTCACGGGTCGGTTCATTTTCGGTACAGTAAGAAAACAACACAATATACATTTTTTGGTTATTTATTTACCAAATTTGTAAACAATGGCATAACATACATATATATACACACAGGGTTAATGTGGTCAACATATATAAAATAAAAACTAATTAAGATAAGGCTCAGAATGATTTCTTAATAAAACCTTTCTACATTTAAAGTGATTTTAGCCTGGATAACTTGGCAGTGAGAGGATATATGGGCAAATTGTTTTTCCACCATAGAAGTGGGTCAAAATCTAGTTTTTAATGCAATACAGCAACCCCCTGCAACCCTGAACAGGACAAGCGGTAGAAAATGGATGAATAGATGGTCTTAAATCTGCTGCTATAAAAACATTTCTTATTGCTTCAGCCCTGCCTAACTCGCCGAGGAGAGGCTGCTTGAATGCGGTGGTGACGCTTCAAAGGAGTTAGCATGTTTTTATGTGTTGGCAGAAGCATACCCTACTGCTGCTGAACAATGTCAGCAAACCTCCGTCCTCCATTGTTGTATCACACCCCGCAGCCGAAGTGTTCCCAAACAGGAGATCTTAACGAGGCAGGAGGGTCTTCCAGCTCTGGCTCTTGGAAGTTGTCCTAGCTCGGTCGCTGCTAGCCTGCTGTGTGTTGTGCCTCGCTCTGCATTATTTACACAACCTGCGGTGCGCTACCTAATATGTCCGTGTGGAAACTCGTTTGGTACACCTCCGAACCGGACCGAAACCCCCCGTACCGAAACGGTTCAATACAAATACACGTACCGTTACACACCCACTATTTAGGTAATTTTGTAGGTACACACCTCAGTGATATTTTGGTACTTGATAATGTTAACGTCAGCAGACTAGTATTCTAAACAAATGTTTCAGGTACACACCTCAGAGTATTTTGGTTCTTGACACATATTACAGTTAGCATTTTAGCATGCTAATATTAGCAGCGTTTTTTTGTTTTTTTTAGCTAATTTTAACATCAGTGTCATATTTTTTGGTGTTACACTAATGCTAACAGTAAGCATGCTATTGTTGGCATACTACCGTCTGCATGATAGCTTTTTTTAAAGTTTATTTTGCTCGTATTTTTCTATTACCTGACACTATCTGGCCAGCGTGCTAACCGTTAGCATTTCAGTTTGGCCTGGGCTCTTAAGCCTTCACAAAAAATGTCAATCAAAATTGTATTTTCCCGTGGTTTGAAAAAATAATTATATATTGGTTTTGAAGTCTGACAAATCATCCTTTGATTTGTCAGACTGTGGCCCTCGGCGGAAAAAGTTTGGGCGATATAGCTCGGTTGGTAGAGTGGCCGTTTCAGCAACTTGAGGGTTACAGGTTCGATTCCCGCTTCCGCCATCCTAGTCACTGCCGTAGTGTCCTTGAGCAAGACACTTTACCCACCTAGTCCCAGTGCCCCCCACAGTGGTTTAAATGTAACATAGATCTTGGGTTTCACTATGTAAAGCGCTTTGAGTCACTAGAGAAAAGCGCTATATAAATATTAGTCACTTCACCCCTGTTATGGACAAACAAGAACACTTCACTCAACCTTTAGTATCGATAGTATAAATCTCCATCCATCCATCTATCCATTTTCTACCGCTTGTCCCTTTTTTGCGTCGCGGGGGGTGCTGGAGCCTATCTCAGCTGCATTCGGACAGAAGGCGGCGTACACCCTGGACAACTCGCCACCTCATCGCAGGGCCAACACAGATAGACAGACAACATTCACACTCACATTCACACACTAGGGCCAATTTAGTGTTGTCAATCAACCTATCCCCTGTTCCACCGTGCTGCCCAGTATAAAACTCATTACACACAAATAAAAAAGGCAAAAAAACAATGGGGTCCACTAGTGGTCCCTTAATTTTCTCCCCGGGAGCTTGTCGACCGTAGCGCTCACCCGTAAGTGCAAACATACCGGGTGTTTGCTCACACTGCCCCCTAGAGGACAAATAATGTTTTTTCTCTCTGCAAAACAATGAAAAACCCCCACACCGCGATGAAATATCCTTCCATCCATTTTCTACTGCTTGTCCCGTTCAGATAAGGCGAATTTTCCATCTCTCATCTCCAGTGTGAGGAGAAAGTGACTCACAGGGGTGCTTGTTTTCCCTCTCTTCTCCAAACAATATAAAAGCTGCCATAAATCTCCAATAAGTGCTGCAAACACAAGCGCTTGATGTAGCTGCTTGGCGAGGGAACAAGATGTGGGGCGATGTTAACTCTCCTCGCTTGCAGGAAGCCCAGTGAGGGCGAAGGATGGATTTACTGTACTGCTTGATCCAATTCAAGCTTTTATTACTGTAGCGGTGAGACATGTGGGCGGGGTGCCACAGAAATAGAGTTACATTTTTAACCTCCTGAGTCTTTGAGTGTTTTTACACATTTGAGAGGTACGCGTTCATCAGTTGTGGTTCATACTAAAGTATAAACGCCCCACATGGCGGCGCTGTTATCGACACTGTGAGTCGGAGTGACTTGAAATTTCTTACAAACCCCGTTTCCATATGAGTTGGGAAATTGTGATAGATGTAAATATAAACGGAATACAATGATTTGCAAATCATTTTCAACCCATATTCAACTGAATATGCTAAAAAGACAACATATTTGATGTTCAAACTGATAAACATTTTTATTTTTTTGTGCAAATAATCAATAATTAACTTTAGAATTTGATGCCAGCAACACGCGACAAAGAAGTTGGGAAAGGTGGCAATAGATACTGATAAAGTTGAGGAATGCTCATCAAAAACTTATTTGGAACATCCCACGGGTATGCAGACTAATTGGGAACAGGTGGGTGCCATGATTGGGTATAAAAGCGGCTTCCATGAAATGGTAAGTAATTCACAAACAAGGATGGGGTGAGGGTCACCAATTTGTAAGCAAATTGTCAAACAGTTTTAGAACAACATTTCTCAACGAGCTATTGCAAGGAATTTAGGGATTTTACCATCTACGGTCCATAAAATGATGAAAAGGTTCAGTGAATCTGGAGGAATCACTGCACCTAAGCGATGATATTACGGACCTTTGATCCCTCAGGCTGTACTGCATCAAAAACCGACATCAGTGTGTAAAGGATATCACCACATGGGCTAAGGAACACTTCATAAAACCACTGTCAGTAACTACAGTTGGTCGCTACATCTGTAAATGCAAGTTAAAACTCTGCTATTGAAAGCGAAAGCCATTTTTCAACAACACTCAGAAACGCAGTCGGCTTTGCTGGGCCCGAGCTCATCTTAGATGGACTGATGCAAAGCGGAAAAGTGTTCTGTGGTCTGACGAGTCCACGTTTCAAATTATATTTGGAAACTGTGGACGTGGTATCCTCCGGAACAAAGAGAAAAATAACCATTCGGATTGTTATAGGCGCAAAGTTCAAAAGCCAGCATCTGTGATGGTATGGGTGTGTATTAGTGCCAAAGGCATGGGTAACTTACACATCTGTGAAGGAACCATTAATGCTGAATGGTCCATACAGGTTTTGGAGCAACATATGTTGTCATCCGAGCAACGTTATCATGGACGCCCCTGCTTATTTCACAGCAAAACAATGCCAAGCCCCGTGTTACAACAGCATGGCTTTGTAGTAAAAGAGTGCGGGTACTTTACTGGCCCGCCTGCAGTCCAGACCTGTCTCCCATCGAAAATGTGTGAAGCATTATGAAGCGTAAAATACGACATTAAGACACCTCACTGTTGAATAACTTAAGCTGTACATCAAGCAAGAATTGTAAAGAATTCCACTTTCAAAGCTTCAACAAATAGTTTTCTCATTTCCCAAACGTTTATTGAGTGTTGTTTAAAGAAAAGGTGATGTAACACAGTAGTGAACATGCCCTTTCCCAACTATTTTAGCACGTGTTGCAGCCATGAAATTCAAAGTTAATTATTATTTGCAAAAAAAAAAAAAAGTTTATTAGTTTGAACATCAAATATCTTGTCTTTGTAGTGCATTCAATTGAACATGGGTTGAAAAGGATTTGCAAATCATTGTATTCCGTTTATATTTACATCCAACACAATTTCCCAACTCATATGGAAACGGGGTTTGTACATAGGGCACCACCATAACAACTTTAGGGGCTTGACATTCAAATTTGAGTTTGAAAAACATGGCCGCCATCAAGCAACATGTTTTTGCAGGACAGTATATCCGGGACTTTAATTTTTTTGCTCTATTTTTGTCCATACCTTTGTTTGTGTTACTCCGAATGGAATGATTTTTTTCAAAGATTTCTTTTTTTTTAGGTTTCAATTTCTTATTTTTTTAAAATTGAAATTGCAATTTTTTCTTCTATACCAGGGGTCCGAAAAGGTTTTGACTTGGGGGCCACATTGGTCTGTACATATATATATATATATATATATATATATATATATATATATATATATATATATATATATATATGCCCTGCGATGAGGTGGCGACTTGTCCAGCAGGGTGTACCCCGCCTTCCGCCTGATTGTAGCTGAGCTAGGCGCCAGCACCCCCCGCGACCCCAAAAGGGAATAAGCGGTAGAAAATGGATGGATGGATGGATATATATATATGTGTGTATATGTATGTATATGTATATAAATTTGTATATCTATATGTGTACTGTATATGTATACAGTATATGTATATATGTATACATATGTATGTATATATGTATATATATACATATACTGTATATATATATATATATATATATATATACATATATATATATATATATATATATATATATATATATATATATATATATATATATATATATATATATATATATATATATATATACATACTGCGATGAGGTGGCGACTTTTCCAGAGTGTACCCTGCCTCCCGCCCCAATCCAGCACCTTCCACGGCCCCAAAGGGAATAAGCGGTAGGAAATGGATCAATGGATCGATGGATGGATGGATTTTGTGGTAAACAAACATAGGGGGCGCCCAAAATGCCAAATGCCAAAAACACACACTAACATTTTTAACATACTAGATTACATTTTTCCAAATGATCTTCCTTTTTACGGCGAAAACAAAAAAATCACGATACTGTTCCTTACTGTTTTGATCAAATGTATGCGATGCCACTGACTCCACTGAGGAACAAACTGTGCAGATAGATCTTGGTTATTTGTAGACAGTTCTTTAGAATGTAACAGATTTCTATTACTTCTATGTCGATGTTTTTGTAGTTAAAGTATTTCCCTTTTGAAAAATAGAAAATATTGGTGTTGGCTGAAACAACAGGGCAGATGTATGCTCTGGCACAACCTGTTGCATTGGGGTATGTATTTGGCAGCTTGTAAAGTCATTTTATGTGACAGAGACATTTTTGTTTTTTATTTTATCTAAATTTAATTAAAAAATGTTTAATTTAATTTTTATTTTATTTTTATGATATATTTATTTTTCAATAATATTGTCTATCTGTGTTGGCCCTGCGATGAGGTGGCGACTTGTCCAGGATGTACCCCACCTTCTGCCCGATTGCAGCTGAGATAGGCTACAGCGCCCCCCGCGACCCCGAAGGGAATAAGCTGTAGAAAATAGGTGGATGGATGGATATTATTAATTTTACATACCGTATTTCCTTGAATCGCCGCAGGGCATATAGTATGCGCCTGCCTTGAATTACTGCCGGGTCAAACCCGCTTCCGAAAATAATTAGCGCATGCTTAGTATTACCGCCTGGTCAAACTCGCTACGTCACGAGTGACACTTCCCCTGTCATCATTTTCAAAATGGAGGAGGCTGATTTCAATACCGGTAATTTGAAAGCGCATAAAGGGAAGAAAATTAAGAGCTATTCAGTAGGATTTAAGGTCCAAGCTTACATCACACTCAAATGTTTACTGCATACCTTTGGTAAGTGCCGGAGTGAGAAGAGTTTTTAAAATAATTAGCGCATGATTACTTTTACCGCATGCCTTTGGTAAGCGCAGGAGTGAGACGAGGTTTTAAAATAATTAGTGCCCTGGCGGCAATTCAAGGAAATACGGTAGTTTTAAAAACGTCATCGATATGGATATGTACGTGTTAGAGATGAGCGGTTTGCGGTCTCATCCGCGGAGACCGCGGGTCGGGCGGGTGACATAACGAAAAAATAGATTTTAAATTGATTCGGGAAGGTGGCGGTTGAACCATTTGGAAATATTTCATATACATGGTTCAGGGATCGGTAACCTTTACCGTTCAAAGAGCCATTTTGGACCCGTGTCACAAAGTGAAGAAGACAATAGGAGACGTAAACATTCTCAAAAATGTCTGCCGACAGTCACCCAGTTAATAATTATTAGGGCGTGCTCTGACACCTTCTACAACATGCACAATACACTTGCCAATCCAGCAATAGGCATACTGGGTGATACAGAGTACACTAATGGTTGTGATATAAACAATTTTAACACTCTTACTAATATGCGCCACGCTGTGAAGCCACACCAAACAAGAATGACAAACACATTTCAGGAGAACATCCTCACAGTAACACAACATAAACGCAACACAACAAATAACCAGAATCCTTTGCATCCATGACACTTCCTGACTATATTATACACCCCGCTAGCAGCAAATCCCGCCACCCCCAAACCCCCCGTGCGTCGGTAAGGTGGGCGGGGTTGGGGGCGCAGGGGTGTAAAATATAGTCAAGAAGTGTCATGGATGCAAAGGATTCTGAGTATTTGTTGTGTTGCGTTTATGTTGTGTTACTGGGAGGATGTTGTCCCGAAATGTGTTTGTCATTCTTGTTTAGTGTGGCTTCACAGCGTGGCGCATATTAGTAAGAGTGTTAAAATTGTTTATATCACAACCATCAGTGTACTCTGTATCACCCAGTATGCCTTTCAATCTTGTACGTGTGTTTGAGGAAGCTGCATACAGCATGTTGCTGGACTGGCATACGGTTTGCACATGATGTAGAAGGTGTCAAAGGCAATGACTTCACAGCACACCCTTTTTCTCGTTATCTGGATGAGCATCATCGGATGTTCGCGAGAACGTTAGAGGCTCCCATTGCCTTCTTTACTTTGTGACACGGGTCAAACTAGCTCTTTAAGTGGTAAAGGTCACCGACTCCGGATATATAACAACGGGCGGGTGGCGGGCGGTTGCGGTCCTGATAAAATATTGGTTCGGGTGGATGGCGGGTGGATGACGACTTTAGTAATGCGGTTGCGGATGATATAATTGCCTATCCGCGCATCTCTAAGCTAGCATGTCTACCACAACAAATAGGGGGACTGTCTCAATATTTGAGCAGTTAATTCCATGCACTTGTTCTGTGACGTCACTTTACAAGAAGACACGACAGACTGCAAAAGGCTTAGGCATCCTGCAGCAGCCACTCAGTAATGAAATAAAATGATGCTCGTCCTTCCAAGGAGCTGAAAGCGATCCGAGTGCAATGCATGCTTTGTGCCAAGAGTCTGCAGACGAGATACCTCTGAGTCATTTTCTTGAGCAGCTTCTATAGAGGAAGGACACCTTGATATAAATATAGCATATTACTAGATTTACAGAAGCACTGCCAATAGCCACAAGGATACTTCTTAGGGATAGCGAGACAGCGCCGTGAACTTTCCATGTCAGGAAATCGATACAACACATGTTTAAGAGTTGAGATGCAGGAGATGGATGAAAAGGTTCATTTATTCGATAAGGAAATGGCCACTTACAGTGACGGGAAGATGGGTCTTTATCAGGGTTAAGACGGAAATATTTAATGTTATACTGAAATGCATGCTATTTTTTATATTTTGTGTTTATACTATATTCAAATGTCTAATTGTTGTATTAAACTTAAATGTGTAATTCTAATAATATACTCAAATGTCTAAATGCAATATTCAATTCAAATGTATGTATTTCTTATTTTAATATTATTTTGAAATGTTTAATTCCAGTGTTTTATTTAAATGTCTAATTGTATTACTATACTCAAATGTCTAATTGTAATTTTACAGTCGAATGTATACTTTTGATATAATGTCTAATTTTATTGATTTATTCAAATGTTTATTTGTATTATTACACTCAATGGTACATTTTAATGTTCTATTTAAATATGTAATTTGAATATTTCCTCAAATGTCTAACTCTTATATTATACTCAAATGTTTATTTCTGAAATTATAGTTTAATGTCTATTTTTAATATTCTATATACAATTTCAACATTGTGTTGAAATGTACGTTATTGCTTTATTCAAATGTCTAATTTTATTCTTATACTAAAATGTATGATTTAAATATGTTATTCTAATAATATAGTTGTAATAATATGTTATTAATAATACAGTTTTTAATAATATAATAAAATTGTATTAATAGTATAGTTTTTAATATGTTATTTTAATAATATACCGTATTTCCTTGAATTGCTGCCAGGGTGCTAATTAATTTAAAACCTCTTCTCACTCCGGCGCTTACCAAAGGCATGCGGATAAGTTAGCATGCGCTAATTATTTTAAAACCTCTTCTCACTCCGGCACTTACCAAAGGCATGCAGTAAAAATTTAAGTGTGATGTTAAGCTTGGATCTTAAATCCTACTGAATTGCTCTTAATCTTTTTCCCTTTATGCGATTTCAAATTACCGGTATTGTAATCAGCCTTCTCCATTTTGAAAATGATAACAGGGGAAGTGTCACTAGTGACGTCACGAGTTTTACCAGGCAGTAATACTAAGCATGCGCTAATTATTTTGCGAAGCTAGTTTGACCCGACAGTAATTCAAGGCAGGCGCATACTATATGCCCTGCGGCAATTCAAGGAAATACGGTAGTTTTAATAATATAGTCAAGTGTATATTTTAATACTTTATTTAAATTTCTATTTTTTATATTATAGTCAAATGTGTCATTTTAATTTACTCAATAATTTCATTATTATACTCAAAAGTGTAATTTTAGTTTTGTATTCAAATTTAAATTTTTAATATCATTCTCAAATGTAGAATTTAACATAATACAGTTTAATATTAGATTCAAATGTGTTATTTATTATACTGAAAGTTTTGTTTTATAAGACTGAAATGCGTAATTGTAATACTAAACTGGAATATATGATTTTAATATTGTATTAACATTTATAATTTTAACCATGTATTGGAATGCATAATTGTAACAATATACTCAAATGTGGGAGTTTATTTTTTTAAATACTCAAAAAGTGTAATATGAATGGACCTCGGCTGGTAAATGTTGAGGTGGATTGGAACTTGATCTGCACTATCCAGAAAAAAGACAGCACTTTGGACAGAAAAACATGATTTTCCTGAAACTTTTTTTTTTTTCTTTAATTACTTGTGTGCTTGGTTGTGGTTGATGGTGAAAAGGTGCAAACGCAGATACAACCCAAGACAATTATTGAGATTTAAAGCTCTACTACAATCTGCCTTACATACAATCATCCTCAGTTTAATTAGCCACTCATATGTTTCATTATGACCATGTGTGTGCTTATTAAACTGCCACAAATGTAATTGGTAGGTAACCCCGAAAGGGAATAAGCGGTAGAAGATGGATGGATGGATACAGTAAATGCTCCTTCCTAGCTATTAAGGTTTGGCTATGGCTCCCTCTGCTGGGCTAGATGTCATAACTCCTCATTTTAGATATACAAAAAGAACTAATTTGCACAACATTAGCAGCCTATTTTACCCTACGTGATTTAGGAGTGTTTTTAAAAGTGTGATACTGCAAGCTATTAAGTGTTTATTGTAGCTTACAGAACATAATGTAACACTATTCCATCCAGAAGCAATCTCCAGACATGCACGCTGATTGGCTACAAGCGTGACTTCAATGGGAAGCCATTTATTGGATCCATTCTAAAAATACAATACAACTACAATATTAAATAAAAGAGCAAAAGTTGAGAAAAAGAGACAAATGTATGATTTAATGAGAAGACGCTCCTAATTACTAGAAAAACACTTGGAATCCATTTAAAATAACCTGAATCCAAATGATGAACTGGATCAGCCCCAAAATCTAATCTTGTTCCTAATTCCATCAAAATACAATTTAAAATTCAAAATTCACCAATAACTTTTTCAGTTAGGCTGCTAACTAACTAACTAACTAACTAACTAACTAACTAACTAACTAACTAATTAACTAACTAACTAACTAACTAACTAACTAACTAACTAACTAACTTACTCATTCTAGAGTGATTGCCTTGGCATGGAAGTTAGCATCCATCTACAAATCTTCAATTTTGTGCAGGTGGTAAATGTATTATTATCAATATTATTAATATTAAATTAATATTAAATGTTTATATTTACTTTTTTTTATTGATTCCAAAAAATACTTAAACATGTACATTTTAAAAAAAAAATATTCAATATGTTGTATTAATGTTATGATGTTATTATTGTTATTAATATTGGTTAATATTGTGAAGCGGTTATGTAATCGTTTGTCTGTCTTTAAGTCAGTCAGTCAGTTACTAAGCTACATGACTCAAAGTTTTGGGCGGATTTTCATGAAACGTTTGGGAAATGGGTGAGTTATTTTATTTTGGGGCTGATGCGGATCATTTTACATTACCCAGGACCTCCCCAGGCTAAATTGGGGCGCTGAGCAGATTTTATTTGGAGCCCCCCATCTCCTCCATTAGAAAACATTCTCACACTTTTGTTGTATTTGCTATACTTTTCAATTCAAACTTGAATTTAATTTGTTTAAAATTATTCAATATGTATTTTTTGGTAGACAATAATCGTTTTAACATCATTAATAAACATCATATGAACCTTCCTGACTCAACTCCAAACATGATTCGAAAAAAACAACAACCCAAAGCTGCGTGCATCATCGGAGCAATTGAGAGTACAGTAATTTCGGGACTATAAACCGCTACTTTTCCAAATGCTGCGGCTAATTTATGGATTTTTCTGGTTTCGCAATCTTCACATGCCGCCAATAAATTTAGCCTCGTCACATCCAACCAATTACTTTTCCAAATGGGTCACGGTGGACCAATGACATTGTTCACAATAAATCAAATGCACTCATTTGATTATTTAGTCAGCCATTTAGCGCATTATGGACTCACCCTCATCATGGAGAAGAAACAACAAAATACACGTGACGCAGCCCCAAAGCCAAAAACGGTCGACTCGTCCTTGGAAAAAGGAAACAGCCGCCGCACTGTCAATGTAACAATAAACGGTATAATGACAATTTGCCACATTTTAAATAAATACATTGTAAAACCATGATTGATAACACTTTGATTAATTCACAGAGCAGTGACACAGATTATTTATTGGAAATGTAAGGTAGTGCGAGCTCTCTTAAATGCTAACGTGAAAACAATAAAACATTAACGTCTTTCTCCATTATAAAAACATCATTCCCCAATCTAATCCAATATAAAAACATTACTGTCCAAGCAACTGAGATATTCAATCGTGTACTTTAAACCTCCAGAGATTGATCGATACTCGTTGCATTATGACAACAGAAAGTGAATTTGCGTGATGGCACATAAACCAGCTGTAAGGCACCCAACACACTTTTTTTTCTTTATCATTAAAAAAAACCACTAAAACTTTTAACAAATTAGAATGGAAATAGAAAGAAGATGAAAAAATTCAACAATCAAATAAAAACAATAAGGCTCTTAAGTAGCCAGAACAATAATAATAATTAAACAGATTTATTTTGCCAGTGAAATAAATTGTGTGGTTATTTGTTATATATTTAAAAAATAAAATTAAACTTCATCATAAGTGTTTGAGTACTTTTTGAGGACTTTTAAAAATACAGTGATAATGATAAGTGTGATAATTTTGGTGACATTAACCGTTAAACCAAACTATCATATTGTTACATCTCTGCGCCACACAGAACAAAAGTCCACCACTATTTTTCTAACCATAGCTAGACTTTCTGGCAGAGAAGAAGTCTAGCAAAACTCCTAGCCATTATGGACAATACCTCCCACCCACTACACTCGGACCTTGTGGAGAGAATGAGCACGTTCACTGGAAGGCTCAGACTATCAAAAGCCGAAAGCCATCTCTATAATGCATATGTTCCTTGACTGCACTTAAATGTAGAATATATGTAGAATATATTTATATTATTCATATATTATATATACAGGATATTATATATATTATATTATGTATTATTATCATTTTTTATTGTGAGCAAACTGTGGTGCTGAATTAAATAAAGTACATTCTATTCTACGTTCTATTCTATTCTAAGTACAGTAGATGGCAGTATTGTCCTGTTTAAGAGTGTCACAAGTTCACAACATTGGAGCTTACGGCAGACCAACTGCTTTACGGTAGACGAAAATGTGACTGCTGTTGTTATGTGTTATTACCGGGCTGGGAGGACTTTAATGAAACTGCCTAACAATAAACCCACATAAGAAACCAACAACTCGCCCTCGATCATTCTACAGTTATAACGTCATTGGGCAGACACTCTCTTTATACTGTGGGAAAGCGGACGTGAAAACAGAGTGTCGACACGCCACTCAGGTCCGATTAGATCCAACCGAAACTCCACCTCGTCCACCAGCTCGGGCTCCTTCCCCCGAGCAAGGTGACGTTCCACAACCCAAGACCCAGCTTCTGTAGCCGATGATCGAACCACCAAGGGCTCCCGTATTCAGCTGCCGCCTAGCTCTCACTGAACCCAACCTCTAACCCCACTCCTTTTAGTGGTGAGCGCATTGGAGGGGGGACCCAAGTTGCCTCTTTGGGCAATCAGGCACTCGCCATAGAGCCTCACCTCCGGGCTGTAAAGACTAGGACTGTGGTGTGGTTTGTTTTCCCGTGGTGCAAAGTGATTGGACCGGACACGACGTGAAGGTAATGACATGTTTTGATTTTACTATAAACAGGAACAAACAAAAGGCGCTCTCAGTGGAGGTTAAAAACTTGGCTATGAAAACAAAAACTTGCACTAAGCAAAACTATGGACATAAAACAAAACTTGCACTATGGCATGAAAAACGAAAAACTTACTTGGAACCAGAAAGGAACATGGATCATCGGCATGGATAACAAGGGTGTGTCGAAGGTGAGTAGAAGGTGATGTCGCCAGGCTGATTGCCTGGCAACTACAGGCTTAAATACTGGTGCTGTTCATATTATTAGAATATCATGAAAAAGTTGATTTATTTCAGTAATTATATTCAGAACTTGAAACTTACATATTATATAAATTCATTACACACATAGTGATATATTTGAAATGTTTATTTCTTTAAATGTTCATGATTAGTACTGACAATTACTGAAAATCCCAAATTCAGTATCTCAGAAAATTTGAATATTAGTTACGACTAGTACCAAAAAATATTTTTTAGAAATGTGGGCCAACTGAAAAGTATGAACTTGGAAAGTTTCAACATGTACGGCAATCAATACTTAGTTGGAGCTCCTTTTGCCTGAATTGCTGCAGCAATACGGCGTGGCATGGAGTCCACCAGTCTGTTGCACTCCTCAGGTGTTATGAGAGCCCAGGTTGCTTTAATAGTGGCCTTCAGCTCTTCAGCATTGTTGGGTCTGGCAGCTCCCATCTTCCGCTTCACAATACCCCATAGGTTTTCTATGGGGTTAAGGTCAGGTGAGTTTGCAGGCCAATCAAGAACAGGGATACCATGGTCCTTAAACCAGGTACTGGTAGATTTGGCACTGTGTGCAGGTGCCAAGTCATGTTGGAAAATGAAATCTTCACCTCCATAAAATTGGTCCGCGGCAGGCAGCATAAAGTGTTCTAAAACTTCCTGGTAGACTGCTGCATTGACCCTAGACCTCAGGAAACACAGTGGACCAACACCAGCAGATAACATGGCACCCCAGACCATTACCGATTGTGGAAATTTGACACTGGACTTCAGGCAATGTGGATTCTGTGCCTCTCCTGTCTTCTTCCAGACTCTGGGACCTTGATTTCCAAAGGAGATACAAAATTTACTTTCATCTGAAAACATAACTTTGGACCACTCAGCAGCAGCCCAGTCCTTTTTGTCTTGAGCCCAGGCGAGACGCCTTTGACGTTGTCTCTTATTTAATAGTGGCTTTACACAATGAATGCGACAGCTGAAGCCCATATCTTGCATACGTCGGTGCGTGGTGGTTCTTGAAGCACTGACTCCAGCTGCAGTCCACTCTTTGTGGATCTCCCCCACATTTTTGAATCGGTTTTGTTTGACAATCCTCTCCAGGGCGCGGTTATCCCTCTTGCTTGTACACTTTTTTCTACCACATCTTTGTCTTCCCTTCGCCTCTCTATTAATGTGCTTGGACACAGAGCTCTGGGAACATCCAACCTCTTTGGCAATGACCTTTTGTGTCTTGCCCTCCTTCTTTAAAGTATCAATGGTCATCTTTTGGACAGTTGTCAAGTCAGCAGTCTTCCCCATGATTGTGTGTCATACAGAATCAAAACAAGAGACCATTTAAAGGCTTTTCCAGGTGTCTTCAATATCTGACCTTTTAACCATATTCTAATTTTCTGAGATGTTGAATTTAGGGTTTTCATTGGTTGTCAGCTATAATCATCTCCTTTTTGGCAAAAAAACACTTGAAATGTATCAGTCTGTTTGGAATGAATGTATACATTCTACAAGTTTGACTTTCTAAATGGAATTAATGAAATAAATCAACTTTTTCATGATATTCTAATAATATGACCAGCACCTGTAGGTGCAGTGATTAACAGGTGCATGAGTCCAAATGAACCAGGTGCGTGACATGACAGGTGAAAACTAATTGGTAGTCATGGTGACAAAAACAAACAAGAGTGCACAATGACAGGAACTAATGGAGTCACATTCTCACTTTGGCCCTTTGAGTGAAAATGTTTGGCTTCTATTCTAAAAGCAGGGATTCACTGAACGTTCGGACAATCTGATCTTCTAATTTAATTTTGTTGGAAGTTTTAGATAAAAAGCTTAAAAAAGATGCTACTTCATTTGTTTTTTATGTTTTGGTACACATTGCTGTTCATTACTCGTGATTGTTTCACCCAAGTAAATACCCATCATCTTTCATTTTAGAACATAATTAGTTATTAGTGTCTGGGAGGGCCCTCAGACGATGGAAATAAACAGTCAAGTAATGGAGAATCCATACAAATATAATTACCCGTGCAATTTGAGCACACTTGAGCCGCAGTTATTACGCTGCTATTGTGCAGGGAATTGCAATAAATCACATCAACAGGCGGACTTCCTGTTGAGCTTTGGTTTTCTTCTGGAAATAGTTTTTCCTTACACTTTGCTAGTCCCTTCCAACATGACCACTTGTACAGTTTGTTCCATCTGGCTGTTAGTATGATAAAACCAACGGAGATGTCTGCAACGCATCATGCCAGTGCCAAGCTTTGTAAGATAATTGCATGTGTAGAGATGGGGGACCTATAAACACAACGCCCTCAGCAGCGCTTTAATATCTTCAAGTAATACATCCATGCTTTGGAGACTGGCTTGTAGAAAAGATGGCAAATTCATCACCATAACTCCCTGGATCAAACACCTTCAGCATTAAATATTAAACACAAACTCCATTATTGTCTTGTTCTACCCCACCTGCAGGCAGGCAGTCTATTGCTGGCATTGTTTACCTTATCAGACCTGAAAGACCACCAACATGCAGGAAAACATGAATGTGTGGAAATGTTTGAAATCTTATCCAAACGTTCTCAGCAAATCACTCTGAATAAGACGTCAATGCATCAATTTTCCAAAATAGTGGAGAAATAGTGAGAAGCATGTACAAAATAAGCAATGTTCTTCTATGTCCGTCACTTACATGTTCTAGTTTGTCTCTCTTTCGCAGCCACACGCTGGCTGAGTAGTCTTGCTGCTGCACGGCTGAAATGATGCTACTGGCAGTGGCCGGGGTTCCCAACCCGAAGCCCTTCAGGTCCTGCAGGCCGACCACCGGCGGCCCTCGTTTGCCTCGCAGATCCATGCTTTATCTGGATGCTCCTGGTCTCACGGGAGTCAATAAGGTAGACTTCTGATTTTGGCATTACTGCCCTTTTGGTTTCTTCCATGCATTTCAGAAGTCTGAGGTTTAAATACAAATCCGGTAGTTAGTACTTGGTAGTAATTGTGTATCCTTCATCCAGCTGTGGTCGTGTCTTCGTGGAGGAGGACTGAGCACTTGTTAGTCTGGACCAGTCTGGGTTTTTTAGACGAGCACAGCAGCAGCTTCATCACTCTGATGAAGTTCCAACGAGGCATCCCCAGTGTGAGGCTGAGGGAGGGGTGAGATCAGGTGGAAGGGTGGAGAGAGAGAGAGAGAGAGAGAGAGAGAGAGAAAGTGCTAGAAATTGAGCGAGTGCCAGTTCAATTGATGGCCTCCCAAGTGCCAACTCTTTGCCTGTTCATTTTTTAATCTGTCTTTTTTTAATCAATTATAGAACTTTTTTCAAAATGTTGGAAATTACTGCAATATTTCCTCTACTCTTTTTTTCCAAACATTTTAAATTAATTACAATTGTGTTTAAAGTGGAACTATGATGATTTTAATCTACATTTGAAGCATTCCCGTGTGGTCTAGATCAGGGATCTGCAACCCGCGGCTCTTCTGACTCCTTTTTGGGACTCCCTCAGATTTTGTGTATCCCTGGAGTAGTTTTGTCCCGATACCAATCTTTTGGTACTGGTACCGGTACCAAAATTATTTCAATACTTTTAGGTACTTTTCTAAATAAAGGGGACCATAAAAAATTGCATTATTGGCTTTATTTCAACGAAAAAATCTTACGCTACATTAAACATATGTTTCTTATTGCAAGTTTGTCCTTTAAATAAAATAGTGAACATTAGGGGTGTAACGATACGTGTATTTGTGTTGAACCGTTTCGGTCCGGGGTGTACCGAACGAGTTTCTAAGCCAAAGTCTTAACAAGCTGCTTTGCTTCTTCTGCCTCTTGTCCCACTCATACAACCATCTGATTGGTTACATATATAGAGGTAACAGCCAATCAGCAGTGCGTATTCAGAGCGCATGTAGTAAATGCTTCAGCGTTGAGCAGATAGGTGTTTAGCAGGTGAGCATAAGGCAGCGTACTCTTCCCAAATGATAATAAACACCTCCCAGTCAACTATTACTAACATCACTGTGAGCCCGCTGACCTTCTAGAAACTTAAACTGCAGCTCAGGTCGCTCGCTAATTAGAATGTAGCGTAACGTTAGCTAATTTTGCGGTGTGTGCGTGTGTGTGTGTGTGCATTTGAGTGTGTGTGTGTGTGTGTGTGTGTGTGTGTGTGTGTGTGTGTGGGCGTGTTTTACGGACAGAAAAGCTTTGAATGGCAGGGTCCCTGCTATCACATGTTGATAAAATTATAACATTTACATAATAAAAATCAACTACAGGCTTCCCAAATGCTGTGATAAATTAAGCATGATGAGTTGACTTGAACGTTTTTAATGTTGCACTTTTTATATGTAGAAGAAAAGTTTTGTCATTTTATTTAATCTGAGCAACAATTTGAGGCAGTTAAATGTTGATTAACGTGGGCAGAATTATTATAATGCTCCCAATGTTAAAAGGATAAAGCCATTGTTCATAAATTAAGTAAATAAATAACCAAAAAATGTATATTTTTTTGTTTTCTTACTGTACCAAAAATGAACCGAACCGTGCCCTCTAAACCGAGGTACAAACCAAACCGAAATTTTTGTGTGACCGTTACACCCCTAGTGAACATACAAGACAACTTATCTTTTAGTAGTAATTAAGCAAGCAAATACTCCTAATTTAGCTGCTGGCTTATGCAGTAACATATTGTGTCGTTTTCCATTCTGTCACACCCATGGGATCAGATTTTGTTTTTGTCATGTTTGGTTTTGTTTTTTGGACACTCGGTTCCTGTTCCTGCACTTCCTTGTTTTGTTTGTTACCATGCCAACTCGTTGATTTTCACCTTGCCCTCATTTATCATACAAACAGCCAGATGGAACAGTTCTCACACCTGTTTGTAATTATCATGTTCAATATTTAAACCTGTAGTTGCCAGGTGGTCAGCCTGGCGAATTTTCATATTCCTCAACTGCCTTCATGCCATGCCATCGTATTATCGTTCTGTCCATGCCACGTAAGTTTTTGTGTTTTTTTAGGTCACAGTTATTGAGTTTTGTGTTTCATGCCTTTGTGCTATTTTTTGTTTTCAGTAGTCTAGTTTGTTCCCTGCCCTCGTGCGCGCCTTTTGTTTGCTTCCTTTATTTGTAGTTTGTTAGTATAAATAAAAGTGTACTTACATTCACGTCTCGCTCGTGCCAATTTTCCTTTGCATTGAGAAAACAAACTATCCCATTGTCCAAGTCGTGACACATTCCATTATTTTGTCAAAATTATTAAGGACAAGTAGTACAAAATGAATTATTATTCTGTTGTGGGGCGAGGGGGGTTGCGTACCGGTAATTTTCAGAGGCGGTATAGTACCGAATATGTTACGGCGCTTGCCATGAAGGCGTGATGTGTATTTCAGGTCTTGTCATCCTCGTCCGGACAGAAGGGTGACACTGCAGTGCGGCTGGATCAAAAGGGACATCAGAGATGCTTTACTGAACTAAAAGTTGTTTTATTTAAAGCGAGCGTCATAATTTACAGAACTGCCGTTCCTGGAGAAGGTCTAGTCAAAAAATGTGTCTCTCCTAACTTCATTATTTTACTTTAGAAGCTAACTGTTAATGGCCACTGCAGTCTTAGTACCATAGTATATTTGTTCATCCTATGGTCACATATAGAGGCGGGTTGTCTATGTCAGCACCGGAAGTCGTAAAATCAGCTGTTCACCTGGCAGGTTTTTAGGGGGTTGAATAGAGAAGTCCTTCTTTAGCTGCCGTCTTCTTTTATCATATATTTGTAACAGCACGGGCTCAAACCCGCTTTTCTTCTGCAACCTGGTCTGCCAGCAACTGTGCTGGCAGCTCGTCAGGACACGTCCCTGCTCACGCTGGGCGCTTCACGCCCACGCACCGGCAAAGCTGCAGACAATCTTCTATCGGCGCACCTGGTTCTAATCAAGACAAGCAGCATAAAGACCATCCTGACCATAAAAGGGATGTTTGCGTGTAAATGCCTTGAACCACAACAGATGCAGGTTGTAACTTAAATGTTGCATTAAACTAAACATGTAATTAGTCTCTTCTAATGGATAGGGCTATCACTTTTACATACCGAGGTCCAATTTTATTGCTTTTTCTCCATAGAGAACTAATCCAGTCCACATGCAAATGTCAAACTAAAGGGCCCTATGTTATTATGCGCCCAAACTGAATTACCTCTATTTATTTAAACCTGGTGGTTTGCTTTCTCTGAGATGAATACAAAGATTCACCATATGCAAAAACATAATATGAGTTACGGGGGCGGTGTCGGGCAGTTGGGGGAGTGGCCGTGCCAGCAACCTGAAGGTTCCTGGTTCGAGCCCCACCTACTACCAACCTCGTCACGTCCGTTGTGTCCTTGAGCAAGACACTTCACCCTTGCTCCTAATGAGTCGTGGTTAGAGCCTTCCATGGCAGCTCCCGCCATCAGTGTGTGAATGTGTGTGTGAATGGGCGAATGTGGAAATAGTGTTAAAGTGCTTTGAGTACCTTGAAGGTACTTCAGGTGCAAGGAAGGCAAGCAAGAGACTGGAAGCCTGTGTGTTCAGTTAAACTTCTCAACTGTGCAACCCCTTGGGTAAGCTAACCATGAATACCTTCCAAAAAAGAAAAACGAAAGGAAAAATAGTTTAATTTCACGTAGCCAGGTTGTGCTTAGTGTAAAATAAAAATTAAACAACATGAAAACATGTAAAATTTATAAGCTGTGTTACGTTCTGCGGCTCTAAACTATTTAGTGGAAGAGGTGGAAAAATGACTCTTTTGCATACCCTGCTCTAGATAATATGTATCAGAATCAGATCTGTTTAAATATACTGTGTATCTTAAACAAGCACATTCATCTGATACACACACACACATAGCACACAGGCAGAAGTGACGCAAAAGTCATATGTGAATAGACAGCCTATCGATGGTTGTTGCGGACACACACATTTTAAAAACGTTTTTACTCACAGATCAAAATACGGAAAGACATACTTTTTTTTCACGCACAAGCAAATCATAATACGCACACTAAATTAAAACACTCACACACTCAGGTCTAATTACACACACACACAGATTGATATAGAGATCGACAAATGAACACACACACGCGTGAATTAGATTACAGACGAACAGACTGAGATACGCGTCTGTACATAATTTTGCTACAATAATACTTCCATAGCCAGCGGTACACGACCGAAAATTTTGCAAATAGAGAGATTCGTAAGTTGAGGTTCGGCTGTATTTAGTTACAGCTAAAATCTGTTAGTGGAGGGGTCTGATGCCTTGCTTAAGGGCATCTAAACAGTGCCTAACATTTCCCCAACACACTGTTTTGCAGAGTAACTTGCTACAGTGTTCATTTTCTCAGACTTTTAGATTTGTTGCAACGCACACGTGCACACACGCACAGACACACACACGCACACACACGCATTTTTGTATTTGTCAGATTCTTGAGACCTCCGGAAAAAAGGCCTTACAAAGATTTGTATTTACAGCATTAATATTATATACATACTATGCAAATATAAAAAAGCTTGTTTTGAAAAATTATTTTGAATTTCACAACAAAAAGGTAACAATTTCACAAGAAAAACTTAGAATTTTAGCGGTATTATAATAAAAAAGTCATAATTTTACTCAACGCAAGTCAAAATTTTACAAGAAAAGCTGAACATTTTGGCAATATTATGATAGAAGTTGGAATTTTACTCAATAACAGTCGCAATTTTACAAGAAAAGCTTAAAATTTTGGCAATTTTATGAAAAGAGTCGTAATTTTACTCGACAAAAGCCACAATTTTAAAAGAAAACTGTTAAATTTTGGCAATATTATAATTATAATCAGAATTTTACTTGGCAAAATTATGACAAAAGTCATAATTTTACTGTAGAAGCTAACTGTTAATGGCCACTATAGTCTATGTACCATAGTGTATTTGTTTTCATCCTATGGTCACATTTGGGACACAGGTTGTCTTACGTCAGCACCAGAAGTTGTAAAATCAGCTGTTCACCTGGCGTTTTTTTTTTTAGGGATGAATAGGGAAGTCCTTTTTTAGCTGCCATCTTGTTTTATTATATATTTGTCCCGGTGCGGGCTTGAACCCGCTTTCCTTCTGCACCCTGGTCTACCAGCAACTCTGCTGGCTGCACGCCAGGGCACGCCCCTGATCCCGCTGGGGATCAGGGGCGTGTTCAATTTTCAAGTTCAGTTTTCTATCAGCGCACCTGGCTCTAATCAAGACAAGCAGCATAAAGACCAGGGGATCCAGGGAGCTGACACCGGAACGTAGCCACCTCTTTGTAGTAAGCATTCCATCTCTGGCTTTCCATCCCGCGTACTTGCTATCTCCTGGTCTTCCTAGTTTCCCTCGTCTCAGGTCCTTTGTGTCCTTCACAGTGTCCTACCTGTTTCTCCGTGTTCGAGTTGTGTACCTCGACGTACCCTTGGATTCTGGACTGCTTCCCTCGATCCTCGACCTCTGTTAGGACACGGACCTTGTCGCGTCTCTCCTTCCCCCCACCACCTGCCTGCCCACAGATTACCTCTTTGCCTTGCCCCTCTGGACTGACAAAGGATTCATCCAACACGCACTTACAAACCCCGTTTCTGTATGAGTTGGGAAATTGTGTTAGATGTAAATATAAACGGAATACAATGATTTGCAAATTCTTTTCAACCCATATTCAATTGAATGCACTACAAAGACAAGATATTTGATGTTCAAACTCATAAAATGTATGTTTTTTTGCAAATAATTATTAACTTAGAATTTCATGGCAGCAGCACATGCCAAATTAGTTGGGAAAAGACATGTTCACTACTGTGTTACATCACCTTTTCTTTTAACAACACTTAATAAACGTTTGGGAACTGAGGAAACTAATTGTTGAAGCTTTGAAAGTGGAATTCTTTCCCATTCTTGTTTTATGTAGAGCTTCAGTCGTTCAACAGTCTGGGGTCTCTTTTGTCGTATTATACGCTTCATATTGCGCCACACATTTTCCATGGGAGACAGGTCTGGACTGCAGGCGGGCCAGGAAAGTACCCGCACTCTTTTTTTACAAAGCCACGCTGTTGTAACACTTGTCTTGCTGAAATAAGCAGGGGTGTCCATGATAATGTTGCTTGGATGACAACATATGTTGCTCCAAAACCTGTATGGAACTTTCAGCATTAATGGTGCCTTCACAGGTGTGTAAGTTACCCATGCCTTGGGCACTAATACACCCCCATACCATCACAGATGTTGGCTTTTGAACTTTGGGCCTATAACAATCCGAATGGTTATTTTCCTCTTTTTTCTGGAAGACACCACGTCCCTTATTTCCAAATATAATTTGAAACGTGAACTTGTCAGACCACAGAACACCTTTCCACTTTACATCAGTCCATCTTAGGTGAGCTCGGGCCCAGCCAAGCCGGCGTCCTTTAAGGATATTGTTGATAAATGGGTTTGGCTTTGCATAGTAGAGTTTTAACTTGCACTTACAGATGTAGCGACCAACTGTAGTTACTGACAGTGGTTTTATGAAGTGTTCCTGAGCTCAAGTGGTGATATCCTTTACAGACTGATGTCAGTTTTTGACGCAGCTTGAGGGATCAAAAGTCCGTAATATCGCTTACGTGCAGTGATTTCTCCTGATTCTCATCTTTTTGATGATTTTACAGACCGTAGATGGTAAAATCCCTAAATTCCTTGCAATAGCTCGTTGAGAAATGTTGTTCTAAAACTGTTTGACAATTTGCTTGCAAATTGGTGACCCTCACCCCATCCTTGTTTGTGAAATACTTAGCATTTGATGGAAGCTGCTTTTATACCCAATCATGGCACCCACCTGTTCCCAATTAGCCTGCACACCTGTGGGATGTTCCAAATAAGTGTTTGATGAATATTCCTCAACTTTATCAGTATTTATTGCCACCTTTCCCAACTTATTTGTCACGTGTTGCTGGCATCAAATTCTAAAGTTAATGATTATTTAAATCCCCGTTACTGAGATGGCTAACCATGATGTGTGCAGTTTATCAAAGCAACAAACAAACAATCGGAAAATCCCCGTTACTGAGGTGGCTAACCATGATGCGTGCAGTTTATCAAAGCAACAATCAAACAATCGGAAAATTCCTGTCGTATCAATTCCTAGATATGGTCGTAACTATACTAAATGCACTGGGCATAATAAACACAACATTATTAATATTGCTACTACGGATAATTTGATCAAAAATTCCCTAAAACAGCCCACTACCTATAATATAGGTTGTTTAAACATAAGATCATTGTCTCCTAAAACGTTGTTAGTTAATGATATTATCAGAGACAACAATCTTAACGTCATCGGTCTCAGCGAAACCTGGCTTAAACCAAACGACTTTTTTGCGCTAAATGAGGCATGTCCTCCTAACTTTACACATGCGCATATTGCCCGTCCGCTCAAAAGGGGTGGGGGGGTCGCACTAATATACAACGAAAACTTTAACCTTAGTCCTAACATAAATAATAAATATAAATCGTTTGAGGTGCTTACTATGAGGTCTGTCACACCGCTGCCTCTACACCTGGCTGTTATCTACCGCCCCCCAGGGCCCTATTCGGACTTTATTAATGAATTCACAGAGTTCGTTGCTGATCTAGTGACACACGCCGATAATATAATCATAATGGGGGACTTTAATATCCATATGAATACCCCATCGGACCCACCGTGCGTAGCGCTCCAGACTGTAATTGATAGCTGTGGTCTCACACAAATAATAAATGAACCCACGCATCGCAACGGTAATACGATAGACCTAGTGCTTGTCAGGGGCATCACCGTTTCCAAAGTTACGATACTCCCGTATACTAAAGTATTGTCCGATCATTACCTTATAAAATTCGAGGTTCAGACGCATGTTCGTCAAACTAATAATAATAATACCTGCTATAGCAGCCGCAACATTAATACAGCCACAACGACAACTCTTGCTGACCTACTGCCCTCGGTAATGGCACCATTCCCAAAGTATGTGGGCTCTATTGATAACCTCACTAACAACTTTAACGACGCCCTGCGCGAAACCATTGATAACATAGCACCGCTAAAGTTAAAAAAGGCTCCAAAA
Organism: Nerophis ophidion; assembly: GCF_033978795.1. Classification (NCBI taxonomy): domain Eukaryota; kingdom Metazoa; phylum Chordata; class Actinopteri; order Syngnathiformes; family Syngnathidae; genus Nerophis; species Nerophis ophidion. The sequence goes on along the minus strand of NC_084619.1, from coordinate 52,924,754 downwards.
AAGCGCACCCCGTGGTTTACAGAAGAAACTAGAGCTCAGAAATTATTATGTAGAAAGCTGGAACGCAAATGGCGCACGACTAAACTTGAGGTGCACCATCAAGCATGGAGTGATGGTTTAATAACTTATAAACGCATGCTTACCTTAGCTAAAGCTAAATATTACTCAAATCTCATCCACCGTAATAAAAACGATCCTAAATTTTTGTTTAGTACGGTAGCATCGCTAACCCAACAAGGGACTCCTTCCAGTAGCTCCACCCACTCAGCTGATGACTTTATGCAATTCTTTAGTAAGAAAATTGAAGTCATTAGAAAGGAGATTAAAGACAATGCGTCCCAGCTACAACGGGGTTCTATTAACACTGACACGATTGTATATACGGCGGATACTGCCCTCCAAAATAGTTTCTCTCGTTTTGAGGAAATAACATTAGAGGAATTGTTACAACGTGTAAATGGAATAAAACAGACAACATGTTTCTTGACCCTCTTCCTGGGAAACTGATCAAGGAGCTCTTTGAATTATTAGGTCCATCAGTGCTAAATATTATAAACTTATCACTCTCCTCGGGCAGTGTTCCCCTAGCATTCAAAAAAGCGGTTATTCATCCTCTTCTTAAAAGACCTAACCTCGATCCTGACCTCATGGTAAATTACCGACCGGTGTCTCACCTTCCCTTTATTTCAAAAATCCTTGAAAAAATTGTTGCGAAGCAGTTAAATGAACACTTAGCGTCTAACAATCTATGTGAAACCTTTCAATCCGGTTTCAGGGCAAATCACTCCACGGAGACAGCCCTCGCAAAAATGACTAATGATCTATTGCTAACGATGGATTCTGATGCGTCATCTATGTTGCTGCTCCTCGATCTTAGCGCTGCTTTCGATACCGTCGATCATAATATTTTATTAGAACGTATCAAAACACGAATTGGTATGTCAGACTTAGCCCTGTCTTGGTTTAACTCTTATCTTACTGATAGGATGCAGTGTGTCTCCCATAACAATGTGACCTCGGACTACGTTAAGGTAACGTGTGGAGTTCCCCAGGGTTCGGTCCTTGGCCCTGCACTCTTCAGCATCTACATGCTGCCGCTAGGTGACATCATACGCAAATACGGTATCAGCTTTCACTGTTATGCTGATGACACCCAACTCTACATGCCCCTAAAGCTGACCAACACGCCGGACTGTAGTCAGCTGGAGGCGTGTCTTAATGAAATTAAACAATGGATGTCCGCTAACTTTTTGCAACTCAACGCCAAAAAAACGGAAATGCTGATTATCGGTCCTGCTAGACACCGAACTCTATTTAATAATACAACTCTAACATTTGACAACCAAACAATTAAACAAGGCGACACGGTAAAGAATCTGGGTATTATCTTCGACCCAACTCTCTCCTTTGAGGCACACATTAAAAGCGTTACTAAAACGGCCTTCTTTCATCTCCGTAACATCGCTAAAATTCGCTCCATTCTGTCCACTAAAGACGCTGAGATCATTATCCATGCGTTTGTTACGTCTCGCCTCGACTACTGTAACGTATTATTTTCGGGTCTCCCCATGTCTAGCATTAAAAGATTACAGTTGGTACAAAATGCGGCTGCTAGACTTTTGACAAGAACAAGAAAGTTTGATCACATTACACCTGTACTGGCTCACCTGCACTGGCTTCATGTGCACTTAAGATGTGACTTTAAGGTTTTACTACTTACGTATAAAATACTACACGGTCTAGCTCCATCTTATCTTGCCGATTGTATTGTACCGTATGTCCCGGCAAGAAATCTGCGTTCAAAGGACTCCGGCTTATTAGTGATTCCCAAAGCCCAAAAAAAGTCTGCGGGCTATAGAGCGTTTTCCGTTCGGGCTCCAGTACTCTGGAATGCCCTCCCGGTAACAGTTCGCGATGCCACCTCAGTAGAAGCATTTAAGTCTCACCTTAAAACTCATTTGTATACTGTAGCCTTTAAATAGACTCCCTTTTTAGACCAGTTGATCTGCCGTTTCTTTTCTTTTTCTTCTATGTCCCACTCTCCCGTGTGGAGGGGGTCCGGTCCGATCCGATGGCCATGTACTGCTCGCCTGTGTATCGGCTGGGGACATCTCTGCGCTGCTGGTCCGCCTACGCTTGGGATGGTTTCCTGCTGGCTCCGCTGTGAACGGGACTCTCGCTGCTGTGTCTTGGATCCTCTTTGGACTGGACTCTCGCGACTGTGTTGTATCCATTGTGGATTGAACTTTCACAGTATCATGTTAGACCCGCTCGACATCCATTGCTTTCCTCCTCTCTAAGGTTCTCATAGTCATCATTGTCACCGACGTCCCACTGGGTGTGAGTTTTCCTTGCCCTTATGTGGGCCTACCGAGGATGTCGTGGTGGTTTGTGCAGCCCTTTGAGACACTAGTGATTTAGGGCTATATAAGTAAACATTGATTGATTGATTGATTGATTATTTGCTAAAAAAAAACATTTATCAGTTTAAACATCAAATATGTTGTCTTTGTAGCATATTCAGCTGAATATGGGTTGAAAATTATTCGCAAATCATTGTATTCCGTTTATTTTTACATCTAACACAATTTCCCAAATCATATAGAAACGCGGTGACTTCACGGTGGCAGAGGGGTTAGTGCGTCTGCCTCACAATACGAAGTTCCTGCAGTCCTGGGTTCAAATCCAGGCTCGGGATCTTTCTGTGTGGAGTTTGCATGTTCTCCCCGTGAATGCGTGGGTTCCCTCCGGGTACTCCGGCTTCCTCCCACTTCCAAAAACATGCACCTGGGGATAGGTTAATTGGCAACACTAAATTGGCCCTAGTGTGTGAATGTGAGTGTGAATGTTGTCTGTCTATCTGTGTTGGCCCTGCGATGAGGTGGCGACTTGTCCAGGGTGTACCCTGCCTTCCGCCCTATTGTAGCTGAGATAGGCGCCAGCGCCCCCCGCAACCCGGAAAGGGAATAAGCGGTAGAAAATGGATGGATGGATGGATGGAAACGGGGTTTGTACAACAACCCTGGTAAAATTTACATTATTAATTCTAAACATCGTTTGGCACTACATAGATGTGTTTAAGTTAAAAAGTTAAAGTACCAATGATTTTCACACACACACTTGGTGTGGCGAAAATATTATCTGCATTTGACCCATCACATTTGATCCCCCCTGGGAGGTGAGGGGAGCAGTGAGCAGCAGCGGTGGCCACGCCCGGGGATCATTTTTGGTTATTTAACCCCCAATTACAACCCTTGATGCTGAGTGCCAAGCAGGGAGGTAATGGGTCCCATTTTGGCATACACATCTCACACACTCATCAAAGGTTTTATTAACCTGACCTTCCTCGCGGTGTCGTCTCCTTCCCCTGATAAACGTAACAATATTGCTGCCTTTGAACTTGTCAATGTTTACTTTTGTCTGCGCATAAAATCATCAAAAAAATCTTGACTTTGGAGCAATGTTCACAGACTACAGTCCGTGAACATTTGGCTCTCTATTAGGTGCAATGGTTTTCCTTATTGGGACCATGATTTCGGTCCCAACTTGTTCTTATGTTCCTCCTCTTATGGAAGGTACTTTTCCTTGTTGATGTCTCAAGAAGGGGTAGAAATACAAGAACACACACACACTCAGACGTACACAAGCATACACACAAAGCAGGGTGGTGCAGTCAAGCTGCAGACCCGCGCTCTGGCTTTGCCGCCGCTTGCCCCGATGTGCAAAGAGAAGCAACGGAGCGTAGCAAAGTGTTGATTATCTTCCTCAAATCCTGTCTGTGTGGAAAGTAACTCCTCTCTTCTCCATAAATCAGTCACAGCAACAACACGAAGGAACCTTGTGAAGAGTGCATGCAAATATATGCACAGCTGTAAATGACACTGTTGTGCTGTGCTCGCGATGTCACACAAACTGCTGAGCTCTGCAAGATGCAAAACTTTCCACTTGAAGTTCATGTATGGTGTCCAGGGGCGAAGCACCAAATTATGGGCCTTGTACACAAGACCCCTGAAGGGTCCCCTATTTAGCCTAATGTAAATGCCCCACACACACATACAGAGCATCCGCTTAACGTGTTCTACATTTTGTTATGTTACAGCCTTATTCCAAAATGGAAAACATTCATTTTTATCCTCAAAATTCTACACACAATACCCCATAATGACAATGTGAACAAGTTTTTTTCGAATTTTTTTGCAAATGTAATAAAAATAAAATAATATGTAAATAAGTATTCAGACCCTTTGCTCAATACTTTGTTGATGCCCTTTTGACTGATATTACAGCCTCGTCTTTTTTAATACAATGCCACAAGCTTGGCGCACCTATCTTGGGGCAGTTTCGCTCATTGCTCTTTGCCCGTTCCTCCGTGCAGCACCTTCTGAAAAAAAAAATTCCACATCGTCATTATGGGGTATTTTGTGTAAAATTGTGAGGACAAAATTGATTTTATTTCGTGGCGCAGTGGGAGAGTAGTCTTGCGCAACCCGAGGGTCCCTGGTTCAATCCCCACCTAGTACCAAGCTCGTCACGTCCGTTGTGTCCTGAGCAAGACACTTCACCCTTGCTCCTGATGGGTGCTGGTTAGCGCCTTGCATGGCAGCTCCCTCCATCAGTGTGTGAATGTGTGTGTGAATGGGTAAATATGGAAGTAGTGTCAAAGCGCTTTGAGTACCTTGAAGGTAGAAAAGCGCTATACAAGTACAACCCATTTATCATTTATTTTGTAATAAAGCTTTAACATAACAAAATGTGGAAAAGTGAAATGCTGTGAATACTTTATAGATGCACAATACTTGGTGTGTTTACATGCCGAAAATATCAGTGATATTGTTATTTTAAGCGCTAACGCAAACAGCGTATTACTAGCGGTTATCTAATGCTACTTTACGCTGCTGTTGTTGACACACTGCTTGGTCTCAAACTTGTTCAAAGTAAATCCTAGGTTATGATTCATGCATCTCTCACCTGGTGGTAGACAAATGTGGCCATGGCTCGAGAGACTGGTTGACTTACACAAAGACACAAAATTGTAATTTTAACTCTTAATGAGGATTGTGATTGATTCTTCATCTAAACAAAATTATGTGAGCGTCCCTTCGGTCTGCATCCTAGCAAGAGTAGAAATATTACAGTAAGTGTTTTATAATGGTTTATTATGGTTAGTTTGTATGTTTAGCACCTAACAATACCGCTGATGCTATAGGGTTTCAATAAAGCTGCATCCATTTAGCACTTGGCTTCTAAAACGTATTGCTCATCCTCTTTGTGTTCGGGCTGAAAAATATAGAGTTCTGGATCATGCTTTTTCCCAAAGTAATAGTTGTTGGCTCTCACAAAGTCTGCATGGTTAGCATTGTTTTTGATTGGGAAGGGATCTGTGGTTCCTAACTAACTTGCTCATTAATTCTCAAAATAGCCCGGGAATCTCCTTGAGATTGATACTATTTTGATAATATCTATTTACTCGCAAACTGTCTAAGTATTTTGGTGTCGCTTATCATATATATGATAATAGCTTCAAAACTGTTGTTTTTCCACGCTACCGGTACTTTAAGTCTCCCCCGTCTTTAAAACCTTGTGAGCCCTGTTTCCAACTTTAATCGAGGGTCCTTGAACGCACCAGTTATGTGCACTGAGCTGTAAAATTGAAACACGTACATCATTTTCGGATATATTATATTTTTACTTTTCCTCTATCACCTCATCCTTGTTCCAAAATGTTTGGTACCGTGTGTCAATGCCTGCTTAAAAACGGTGCCATTTGATGATGTATATATATATATATTTGTACGTATTTTTGTTCAGATTAAATTTTCTGGTTCAAAGGGTAGTAGTTCAAGCATGCACACCAAATGATAGTACAATTTTTTTAACTCACATTTGTATTATATCCAAATTTTATTGCAGTTTTTTATTTGATTATTTTATTCTTATTCATTATTTTTTCATTTTAGTTATTTTTTGTTATATTTTATTATTGTAGTTATTTATGCGTTTTATACACATTAATGGATTTTGTTCTTACTTATTTGTGTTTTTTTTAATTCATGTTAAAATCCTTCATATTTATTTTAGGTGAGGGAAAATTCCAATTAATGATTTTACTGCCGATGCATGGAAATATGGCATTGCCCTGTGGAATGTTTACAATGTAAACACTACATAAAATAAAATTATAGCCATTATTACAGAATAATTCTCACCAATAGAGGAATATCCATCCATCCCATCCATTTTCTACCACTTGTCCCTTTCGGGGTTGGGGTTGCGGGGGCTGCTGGAGCCTATCTCAGCAGCATTAGGATGGAAGCATACTTGCCAACCCTCCCGGATTTTCCGGGAGACTCTCGAAATTCAGCGCCTCTCCCGAAAACCTCCCGGGACAAATTTTCTCCTGAAAATCTCCCGAAATTCAGGCGGAGCTGGAGGCCACGCCCCCTCCAGCTCCATGAGAACCTGACTCAGCAATGTTGTGACCCTCTTAAACAGGACAATACTGCCATCTACTGTACATAAAACAGAATACAATGTAAATATATTCTACATATATACCACATTTAAGTGCAGTCAAGGAACATGCATTAGAGAGTCTGTTCTGAAACCCACAGTAAAGAGACGTAACTTCATCACATCGCCTGGTTATTGACTCCAACCCGATATATTACACCTTCGACGAGCAAAATGAAGAAATATGTTTGCAAGTTCCAGAACGATTGGAAACAAGAATTTCAGTTTATCCAGGAGAGTTTGAAGGGGAAAGGGTATGTTGCCTGTAAATTTTGTAGAACAGACTTCTCCATTGAACACGGCGGCTCAACGTATATACCCAGCCATGAACGGTCAGCGAAGCACAAAGCGTCCGCAGCGCAGCATCGTTCACAACCCAGTATTATGGGCAACCTCGCAAAATGGAGACCCGATGGTGTAACTTATGCTGAGACAAAGATGGCTATGGTGATAGCTGGAAGCAACATCCCGTTCTCATTTGCGGATGTCTACAACAAATCCTTGATATATGTTCCGGGATTCGGAGATCGCATGCCAAAACGCAAATGGCAGAATAACGGTTACTCAAATAGTGAAAGGTAAATGTTTTGTTTTTTTTAGTAACCAGCAAGCACAGTACATTTAGTAGAACAACTATGTTTTTATTACTGTGTATTTGACAGGTGCCGTCGGAAATTCAACTATTTCTTTTATTTCTATATATAGTAAAAAAAAAATATATATAGCTAGAATTCACTGAAAGTCAAGTATTTCATACATATATATATATTTATATATATGTATTTGAAATATATATGAAATACTCGAGTTGGTGAATTATACTCCTCCCCTCTTAACCACGCCCCCCGCCCCAACCACGCCCCCAACCAATCCTCCGCCCCACCCCCGACTACGCCCCCCCACCCCCCACCCCCCACCTCCCGAAATCGGAGGTCTCAAGGTTGGCAAGTATGGACGGAAGGCGGCGTACACCCTGAACAAGTCGCCACCACAGAAGAATATGTGTGCGGATTAAATTAATCTGATCATATAACAGATACAAGTGATTTTTTTCGTGATTAAAACAAATATTTTTAAAAAAAGGAACTATTTTAACAGGCCAGTCTTTTAAACAGCTCTTTGAAAGGAACGGTAACGTCGGGACCTCATCGGTAGGAACGAGAATGATTTATTCTTCATAAATCAGGCAAAATACAAAAATACAGAAAAGCGTGCCGATTGCACGGGAAGCTAAGGAAATAGCTAACGGGAAAACTTAGCACAGAATCAGGAATCAAAGAGAATACCCACTTAACTAGTTGTGTAGCGCAAACAAGACAGCCAGATCGAGTGTGGCGAAAGGCAGGAATAAATAGCTCTCTGATGAGTGCCCGGGAGCAGGTAAGCATCCTGAACACTAATTAGAGGCTGGTGAAAATAATCAGCACCCACGGCAACTAAGAAACAGAAACCCAAGGGTGCTGAAGACCGAACTAAGGGAGTCAAAGTAAAATAAAACATGATCCAGGCAACGGATCATGACAGGAAAGGCTCTTCAACATCCGACTCTCTTCAAAGAGCCATGAATCCTACCTGGTGTCTCGTTTAAGTGAAGTGTTTCAAGCTAAGTTTGCCATCTAGGTGGAATTAACCATTTTGCATTTTTAATAGAGAGTGTCGGCAGCTTTTGACGTTCTTAATTTGATTCGAGCTACCTTATTATTGAACTTTCACGGCTATATTTGCTTTATCTTAACCTTTATGATGTTTATTTTTAGAAGTTCAATCCGTGCTCGGGGCCCCAGTAGACTTCCTCCTCCACTTCGACGCCACTGACGGTGTGGGATACTTTTATAGTCAGTCCACCAGCACGCACTTTTATAAATAATTGGCTGCAAAGAAGCGACGGAGCATAACTCTTTGAAATGGAAAATCAATTTTAATTACCTGCCTTCCATCCTCTGCTTTCAGCAATACAGCAGCAGCAGATTTAACATGGAGGGAAAATATTCCTAATGTGCCACGCATAATCCAGGGTGAGTCAACGTTGATTATGCCATCGCTATCTTGTGACATGGCGCTAACAAACATACTATATACAGTGGGCTAAAAAAGTATTTAGTCAGCCACCGATTGAGCAAGTTCTCCCACTTAAAATGATGACAGAGGTCTGTAATTTTCATCATAGGTACACTTCAACTGTGAGAGACAGAATGGGAAAAAAAAATCCAGGAATTCACATTTTAGGAATTTTAAAGAATTTATTTGTAAATTATGGTTGGTCAACCATTCAAAGCTTTCACTGATGGAAGGAGGTTTTGGCTTAAAATCTCACGATACATGGCCCCATTCATTCTTTCCTTAACACGGATCAATCGTCCTGTCCCCTTAGCAGAAAAACAGCCCCAAAGCATGATGTTTCCACCCCCATGCTTCACAGTAGGTATGGTGTTCTTGGGATGCAATTCAGTATTCTTCTTCCTCCAAACACGACGAGTTGAGTTTATACCAAAAAGTTCTATTTTGGTTTCATCTGACCACATGACATTCTCCCAATTCTCTGCTGTATCATCCATGTATCCATTTTGGTATAAACTCAACTCGTCGTGTTTGGAGGAAGAAGAATACTGAGTAGCATCCCAAGAACACCACACCTACTGTGAAGCATGGGGGTGGAAACATCATGCTTTGGAGTTGTTTTTCTGCAAAGGGGACAGGACGATTGATCCGTGTGAAGGAAAGAATGAATGGGGCCGTGTATCGTGACATTTGGAGCCAAAACCTCCTTCCATCAGTGAGAGCTTTGAATGGTTGACCAAATACTTATTTTCCACCATAATTTACAAATAAATTATTTAAAATTCCTACAATGTGAATTCCTGGATTTTTTTTTCACATTCTGTCTCTCACATTTGAAGTGTACCTATGATGAAAATTACAGACCTATGTCATCATTTTAAGAGGGAGAACTTTCACAATCGGTGGCTGACTAAATACTTTTTTGCCCCACTGTATGTAGGTAGGTAGGTATAGACTCAGGTTGTACGTTATACCTGTATTAGTATAGTACCGCAATACTAATAAATCCTGTTCGGTACTATACCGCCACTGAAAAGTACCGATCCGCCACCTCCCCGAGCCCCCGTCGTCATCACGTCGTGTCATTGCTGGTTTACGAGCAGACGAGCATGTTCGGCAGCGCATAATCACAGAACACTTACAAGCAGACATAGTGTGTAGACAGAAAAGGGAGAATGGACGCATTTTGGCTGAATAATTTACGATAAAGGCGAAGTTATAACACTGAAACACTGAAACACACTCAGGAAGAGGTGCTTTAAGACAGTGGTACCCAACCTTTTTGTATACACGGACCTGTCAACGCTTAATAATTTGTCCCACGGCCCGGGTGGGGGGGGTGGGGAGATGTCCTTTTTTTTTTTTTTTTTCTTTGTCATGAAAAAGGGACGTTTTTGTGCTTGGTGCACTAATTGTAAGTGTATATTGTGTTTTTTATGTTGATTTAAAAAAAATAAAAAATAAAAAATAAACATTTTTTTTTAAATTAAAATTCATAAAAAAATCTTCCGCGGCCCGGTGGTTGGGGACCACTGCTTTAAGACATGGCTAGCTAGCTAGCGGCTAAAGTCCAGCTCCAGTCGGCAGTGTTATAGTTACTTCTAAATCACTAATTTTCGCCTCCATGGCGACAAATAAAGTAAGTTTCTTACAAGTATTATCCCTCCAGGACGAGGAATAGCTAAACATGCTTCACTACACACCGTAGCTCACTGGCATCAAAATGTAAACAAACGCCATGGGTGGATCTACAACTGACATCCACTGTAATGATACCAAGTACAGTAGCGTATCTATTCGTATCTTTATTTTTTGCCAGCACAACATCTCCTTTCGTTTTTTAATATCTATATTATGTTTACAAATATGTCCCTGGACACATGAGGATTTTGAATATGACCAATGTGTGATCCTCTAATGACTTGGAATCGGATTGATTGTGGTATCATCCAAAACTAATGTGAGTGATTATTACATTTTAACAGAAGTGTAGATAGAACGTGTTAAAAGAGAAAGCAAGCAGATATTAACAGTAAATGAACAAGTACATTAATAATTAATTTTCAACCACTTGTCCTTAATAATTTTGACAAATTAATAGAATAGAAAATAACACAATGTGTTACTGCATACGTCAGGAGCTAAATTAGGATCCTTTGCTTACTTACTACTAAAAGACAAGTTGTCTTGTATGTTCACTCTTTTAAGGACAAACTTGCAATAAGAAACATATGTTTAATGTACTGTAAGATTTTTTGTTAAAATAAAGCCAATAGTACAATTTTTTTGTGGTCCCCTTTTTAGTACCGAAAATTGTCGAAATAATTTTAGTACCGGTACCAAATTATTGGTATCGGGACAACACTAGTATAGACATACCTACGTAAGGCTGTAATTGCTGCCAAAGGTGCACAAACAAACTATTCAGTAAATGCTGTGAATGCTTATGTACATGTGATTTCTTAGGTTTTTTTTTATTTCTAAAAAATTAGCAAAAAATTCTACAAAAATACATTTTCACATTGTCATTATTGGGCATTGTGTGTAGAATTTAGAGGACAGAAATGTTTGAAATAAAGATGTAACATAAAAAATGTGTGAAAAGGTGAAGTGAATACTTTCCGGATGCACCGTATGTGTGTGTTTTTATGCAGTTTTTTCTGTTTTAAAAATGAGGGCTACTTCACTTCTGCAAGAAAAACATCCATATTTAATACAACATAATCTATTCTTCCTCAAAACAACACTGAGTCATTCGTCAGGGAGCCTCACAGCTCTCCTGTACTAATTCCCGTTGCGTTCCTCCTACAGTTACATACTGCGCCCTTACGCAGGCTGAATGCTGAACACTTGAACGCCACCTAAAAGCACTTAAAATAAGCACGCCATGTTTTATGTGGCGACAGAAAGGCATCTACTAAATGAAAACCTTCCAGTCGACCCGTTTTTTTTACCCCAGTCCCCCATCAAACAAGGCGACGCTCGGGGGGACATTTTTACGACAGCGTGGCCGCTGGAGTTAATAAAGCCGAGAGAGTGAGCTGCAGAGATGATCACACATCAGATCTGCTGGCTTCTTATGAAACCACATAACTTCAAGAGGCAGCGTGGGGGTAGTTTTTGTCAAGGGATGAAGACAATCCATACCTCCTTGCCAAATTTCACTAAAAACACACAAATGGGACATTCTACTAGTGCAGGGGTCGGCAACCCAAAACATTGAAAGAGCCGATTGTAACTGAGATAGGCGCCAGCGCCCCCCGCGACCCCGGAAGGGAATAAGCGGTAGAAAATGGATGGATGGACGGAGCCATATTGGACCAAAAATACCAAAAACAAATCAGTCTGGAGCCGCAAAAAATTAAAAGCCTTATATAAGAAGGCAAGACATTGTGTAAGTGTCTATATTAGCTATGGTAGCCTACTATCAAGATGACTGTGTCGCAGGCTGAAGCAAATCCTCGTTGACATGTAATAGTCATTCTACACATTTTTACAACATTCGGTGATAACTCCAGGAAATTACTGGCTTTTAAAGGCCAAACGTATCCATGTGTTTGTCCAAGTTAAAAGAAACGGCAGCCTGTCTTCTTGTAGTAAATTTATTACATCTTTGGCAAGCTAGGTAATGTTTGCTGTGGTCTGGAACAACATTGCACACAAACAACTATCTGAAATGAAGCCAATATTACATAGAGACAATTTGTCATGAGATATGCAAAACTAAATTATATACAAAGAGGGTAAAACTAAAGCAGTGGTTCTCAAATGGGGGTACACGTACCCCTGGGGGTACTTGAAAGTATGCCAAGGGGTACGTGAGATTTTTTTTTTAATATTCTAAAAATAGCAACAATTCAAAAATCCTTTATAAATATATTCATTGAATAACACTTCAACAAAATATGAATGAAAGTTCATAAACTGTGAAAAGAAATGCAACAATGCAATATTCAGTGTTGACAGCTAGATTTTTTGTGGACATGTTCCATAGATATTAATGTTAAAGAATTATTTTTTTGTGAGGAAATGTTTAGAATTAAGTTGATGAATCCAGATGGATCTCTATTACAATCCCCAAAGAGGGCACTTTAAGTTGATGATTACTTCTATGTGTAGGAATCTTTATTTATAATTGAATTACTTGTTTATTTTTCGACAAGTTTTTAGTTATTTTTATATATTTTTTTCCAAATAGTTCAGGAAAGACCACTACAAATGAGCAATATTTTGCACTGTTATACAATTTAATAAATCCGAAACTGATGACATAGTGCTGTATTTTACTTCTTTATCTATTTTTTTCAACCAAAAATGCTTTGCTCTGATTAGGGGGTACTTGAATTTAAAAAATGTTCACAGGGGGTACATCACTAAAAAAAAGGTTGAGAACCACTGAACTAAAGGATATTAAATGAGCTCAAATATAGCTACAAATGAGGCATAATATTGCAATATGTACATACAACTAGCCTAAACAGCATGTTAGCATTGATTAGCTTGCAGTCACGCACTGACCAAATATGCCTGATTAGCACTCCAGCAAGTCAATAACATCATCAAAGCTCACCTTTCTGCATTAATGCACAGCATAAAACGTTTGGTGGACAAAACGAGACAAAGAATGGAGTGGAACATTTTACATGTAAATAAACTGTCACGTCACAGTCCACACTATGGTGAGTTCAAGAACCGCTAAAATTAGTAGGACAAAATGGTGTTCACCAAATACTCTTATAAGTGAAGCATACACACAAACATATTAAACAGTGGGCTTTCTAACAATTGGGAAGGTTTGTCTCATGATTGTCCTCAAACAAAAAACATACTAAAACAAAAAACTATTTTCCCCCCATCTTTTCAAATTTTCACTCCTTTTTTTTAAATGTTCCAGGTAACCACTAAAGAACCGCGGGTTGCTGACCCTCGTACTCGTGTTAAAGCTGGAATAATACATTAATGAATACCCAGCTTGTTGCAGTGGGGGTAAAATATTCATCATTTTGCAACAGGCCCAAGGATTTATTTACATGCCAATGTCAAAATGATAGTTATCAACTCAAACGTCTGTCAGGACTTGGACTTTGGCGTTGTTTGTTCTCCCACGGCGCAAAGTAACTGGACTGGACAAGGCATGAAGGTAAAGGCATGATTTAATTTTACTTAAAAAAGAAACAAACAAAAGGCGCGCACAAGGCGGAGAACAAACTTGGCTAAGAATACAAAAAACTAGCACAAAGGCAGAACTATGGATATAAAAACGAAAACACTTACTGTGACGTGAAACAAAAATGAACATGGAACAATGTCAGGGGTATCAGGGGTGTATAGAGAGTGATGTCGCCAGGTTGACTACCTGGCAACTACAGGCTTGAATAATAGTGACATGGTCAACAACAGGTGCGTGAGTTCAAACAAATGAGGCAGGTGAAACTAATGAGTTGTCATGGAAACTCAAACAAACCAGGGTGCGCCAAAGCAGGAACTAAAACAAAACGGAACAGAATTAAGGAAAACATGATCACAAGACATGACAACGTCACCAAATTGAAAACTTTTTTTTTGACGCAATATACTTGCAAGACACTTGAATGGGTACATCTAATGACATCCAATACAAGAGTTGTATCATATAACATGATTTAATAATGTGATTATTGCGCTTATAGTTTGCAGTCGTAAACAGCAAACCCTGCAAACTGCAAACACAATAATATATTGTTAAATCACTGGCATTATATCTTCATGAAGTCAGTGTTTCTGAGACAACATACAAGCATTAAAGCAGTGCATGCACATCCTTAAAATGCCCAAAAAGTGATACAACTTTTGTAAGACAAATATGAGGAGAGAGAATTACACGCAGTACTGTACCTCCATGGCTCGCTCCTGAATTCTGACTCCTCACAGCTTGCGGTCCAGAGGAGGAGTGTGTGTCCTCATCTTTCACTCCACGTCGGACACATCGTTAAGTACTCCAGCTTGGGGATAACCTTTACTTCAGGAGGTTAATGGACATTCTGTCCTTTCCAGGATTAAAGACGCCCTGGCCCCCCTGACAGTGTCACAGACATCTTTAAAAGTTATTACTTTCACAAGTTATTACTTTGGATATTCCACCCAATCACACCGCCACTTTATTCGTTGTAACGCTCTCAAAATAAACTTCCGCCTTTTACCTACTCTGAATCTGATCTTACACATATTGAATGAGTCGTACCTCGCCACTTCACTCTTGCAGTTTTCCAAATACATATTATTACTACTTAGTGGCCTAGTGGTTAGAGTGTCAGGTTCAAACACAGATGACATCTATTAATCAGACAAGAAGCAAGGAACCAAGCAGAGACAAAGTTCAACATAGCTCATGAGGAGAACGCACAGCGCTGAACACTTAGTCACAGTCTCGCCTTACGCTTTAGGTTCAGCTCCCGCGTCCCTCTTTTTATTCAGAGTTCCATAGTCAACATCACTGAGGCCACCTCTAAAAGGAGTGGTCACATATATTATGCAAAGCAGGTCCAGGACGCACAATAGGTGACGGAATGGGCTGGGGGCCTTGTGATTTCGCCTTGTCCCCGCTTCGTCTGCGTGTTGTCATCTTATCTTCGTTGAGGTCCTTGAAGTTTCTGTCTTGTCTGCGTGCTGTCATCTTATTTTTGTTGAGGTCCTTGAAGTCCTCGGCTGTTAGCGGGCTAAAACAAAGATAGCATCTGTGGCAGAGGCCACCCCTCAGACAAGAAGTTTTGTCCTTTCATAGATTAGAAAAAGTCTAACTTGAGCACAGTAGTTAAAAACTAAAGGAACGGACTTTAAGCATACCAAAGTTAGTGTGATAATATACACATAATTATTCGAACATAGAGTGTCCGCCCTGAGATCGGTAGGTTGTGAGTTCAAACCCCGGCCGAGTCATACCAAAGACTATAAAAATGAGACCCAATACCTCCCTGCTTGGCCCTCAGCATCAAGGGTTGGAATTGTGGGTTAAATCACCAAAAATTATTCCCGGGCGCGGCACCGCTGCTGTCCACTGCTCCCCTCACCTCCCATGGGGTGAACAAGGGGATGGGTCAAATGCAGAGGACAAATTTCACCACACCTAGTGTGTGTGTTGACAATCGTCATTGGTACTTTAATTTAAAGAATTACATCCCGGTTGCTCGATGGTTTGCGTTTACTACTTATTATTAAGTGTCAGAATAATTGTATTTAAGTTATCGCAAAACTTTGTGTTTCAATGAGTTCCCAGCGAGAAGACAAAAGCTGTCTTTGAACCTACCAAGAAGAAGGCTTGTAAAACTCCACTGTGTAGGAAGGGAAGCAACATGAAGGTGTACTGTTTCTTTCATGTAGTTCATGTATTTTGTCTTGACCTAAGAACTATATAAGCAGAGAGGAAGCAGGACCAGACTCCCTTCCAGGCGACCTTTTCTGTGAGCTGTTGTACGACCTCATCTTTGAACTATTTTACGACCTGTTCTGTGAACTGTTTACGACCTTTTCTGTAAACTGTTTACGACCTTTTCTTTGAACTCTTCTGTAACCAAAGGCGATGGCTGTTTACGGCCCCTGTCCCTTAGAAACAGCTAGTATAATAAAAATACATTTAATAAAGTCAAATTCCAATAAGGCAACAAGAGAAGTATCCTACACTTCTCTTTTGTAAAGTAAATCTGAACAGCCGATATGGGCATCTACATCAACTATATGATTTGCCTGAGAAGCTGGACAGGACAACAAAAATAAATAAATAAATACATAAAAAAAATAAAAAAATAAAATTAAAATAAAAAGAAACAGCTGTTGCCATGTAATCAGGGAAAGTCCAAATAAAAGAGGAGGCGTACAATTTTTTGCCAGAGCGTGGTGAGACGCTGTACAAGGGTACAGTGTCCAGGCGTCCCTCCTCAATTGAGCCAAATTTAGTTCTGTCTCTGTTTAATTTCTTGCTTCTTGTCTTGTTTAATAGTAGTCATCAGTGTTTGAACCTGACTTAGAGTATGCCTACTTAAGCTAATTGTATTTTTCAGACTATAAGCCGCTTATAACCGTGCGGCTTATAAAATAGTGAAGCCATGGTAGAAGACAAATGTGGCCCTGGACCGACAGGCTGGTCGACTTTCAAATCCAAGAGAAGGTGAAAAAGACACAAAAAGACGCTGGTTGCAGCAACTTTTTTTTAACCCTATGTAAGGATTGTGATTGGATCTTTGACAAAACAGGATTGTGTGAGTATCCTGTTTGTCGGCATCCCAGCCAGAATGGGAATAGTACAGTAAGTGTTTGTGTTATTATGGTTTATTATGGTTGGTTTGTAGCAGTAACCTTCTAAAACTTATCGCTCATCCTCTTTGTGTTCAAGCTAAAAAATGTTAAGGTCCTGGATCATAATTTTTCCCAAAGTAATTGTGGTTGGCTCTCAAAGTCTGCTTGATTAGCATTGTTGTTGATGAGGAAGGGATCTGTGATTCTTAGCACGACGTCACACGATCTGTGACTGGCTTTCTCATTAACTCTCAAAATGACTGGAATAACTTCAATGTAGAGGCAACTTGTTTTTCACTCAACTGGTATTTTAACTAAACTGTTGTTGTCTTAAAGTAAATCAGTTTAAAGTGAAGTTGGGATAAGGAGTAACACAAATATGTTAAAAACATTTTAAATCTGCAGGAATGGTATAATGTTAAGGTCTAATTTTAGGAAGTGGGGGAAAGGCAACAAATATGTTTCAGTTAAAGGAATTATTTCAAATAGTTTTTATCAAATAGGCAATCATTAGCTCAATGTGCAGAAGACTGTATTACACTATGAAAATATAATTTATAATCAATTTTATTGTGCGTGTAAGCATTTTATTTCCTGAAGATACTGTGGAATGGCCTTTATACATATATCGTTGCATCATGTTGCTTCTTTGGCATTGAGCCGCAAGCTCGGTCATTGACTATCACCGCCTTTTAATAAATCAATCACAATGTATTCTGTCAAAACTAACACAACAACTTGTCCATTAGGACAGAAAAACTGTTTTTCTGCTACATAAACCCTTATTCTTTTATGCATGTTATGGCAGCTGCTTATGCACCAGAGGACTCAACTTAATTAAATAGATTTTAGTCCCAGTGCCCTCGTTTTACTTGCAGGAAGTAGACGTGATAAAAACCTTTACTCTATTTTTCTCATAAGAAATAACGTATGTGTTCCAAACACCCAAAAATATTAACACAAGTGAATGTCTGTAGCAGAGTGTACCCTGCCTCCAATGCACCTCAAAGTCAAATGAGATAAGCTCCATGACCACAATTAGAACAAGCTGTATAGAAAATGGATGGTTGTTAAGTTTATAATAGATCACATAATTTTCAGAAGAAAAGTTTAGGGATGGTGATTAAGCCTATTGTTATAATTTATCATAAATGACTGAGCTGCAACCTTATCGTGGTAGAGGAGTTTGCGTGTCCCAATGATCCTAGGAGCTATGTTGTCCGGGGGCATAAAGCCCCCTGGTAGGGTCTCCCAAGGCAAACAGGTTCTAGGTGAGGGATCAGACAAAGAGCAGCTCGAAGACCTTTATGAAGAAGAAAAATCATGGACCCAGATTTCCCTCGCCCGGACGCGGGTCACCGGGGCCCCCCTCTGGAGCCAGGCCCGGAGGTGGGGCACGATGGCGAGCGCCTGGTGGCCGGGCCTGTTCCCATGGGGCCCGGCCGGGCACAGCCCGAAGAGGCAACGTGGGTCACCCCTCCAATGGGCTCACCACCCATAGCAGGGGCCATAGAGGTCGGGTGCATTGTGAGCTGGGCGACAGCCGAAGGCAGGGCACTTGGCGGTCCGATCCTCGGCTACAGAAGCTAGCTCTTGGGACGTGGAACGTCACGTCACTGGGGGGGAAAGAGCCTGAGCTAGTGCGCGAAGTCGAGAAATTCCAGCTGGATATAGTCGGACTCACTTCGACGCACAGCAAGGGCTCTGGAACCACTTCTCTCGAGAGGGATTGGACTCTCTTCCACTCTGGCGTTGCCGGCAGTGAGAGGCGACGGGCTGGGGTGGCAATTCTTGTTTCCCCCCGGCTCAAAGCCTGTACGTTGGAGTTCAACCCGGTGGACAAAAGGGTAGCCTCCCTCCGCCTTCGGGTGGGGGGACGGGTCCTGACTGTTGTTTGTGCTTATGCACCAAACAGCAGTTCAGAGTACCCACCCTTTTTGGGAACACTCGAGGGAGTACTGGAAAGTGCTCCCCCGGGTGATTCCCTTGTCCTACTGGGAGACTTCAACGCTCACGTTGGCAACGACAGTGAAACCTGGAGAGGCGTGATTGGGAAGAATGGCCGCCCGGATCTGAACCTGAGTGGTGTTTTGTTATTGGACTTTTGTGCTCGTCACAGTTTGTCCATAACAAACACCATGTTCAAACATAAGGGTGTCCATATGTGCACTTGGCACCAGGACACCCTATGCCGCAGTTCTATGATCGACTTTGTAGTTGTGTCATCGGATTTGCGGCCTCATGTTTTGGACACTCGGATGAAGAGAGGGGCGGAGCTTTCTACCGATCACCACCTGGTGGTGAGTTGGCTGCGATGGTGGGGGAGGATGCCGGACAGACCTGGGAGGCCCAAACGCATTGTGAGGGTCTGCTGGGAACGTCTGGCAGAGTCTCCTGTCAGACAAAGTTTCAATTCCAACCTCCGGAAGAACTTTGAACATGTCACGAGGGAGGTGCTGGACATTGAGTCCGAGTGGACCATGCTCCGCACCTCTATTGTCGAGGCGGCAGATCGGAGCTGTGGCCGCAAGGTAGTTGGTGCCTGTCGGGGCGGCAATCCTAAAACCCCTTGGTGAACACCAGCGGTGAGGGATGCCGTCAAGCTGAAGAAGGAGTCCTATCGGGTCCTTTTGGCTCATAGGACTCCGGAGGCAGTGGACAGGTACCGACAGGCCAAGCGGTGTGCAGCTTCAGCGGTCGCGGAGGCAAAAACTCGGACATGGGAGGAGTTCGGGGAAGCCATGGAAAACGACTTCCGGACGGCTTCGAAGCGATTCTGGACCACCGTCCGCCGCGTCAGGAAGGGGAAGCAGTGCACTATCAACACCGTGTATGGTGCGGATGGTGTTCTGCTGACCTCAACTGCGGATGTTGTGGATAGGTGGAAGGAATACTTCGAAGACCTCCTCAATCCCACCAACACGTCTTCCTATGAGGAAGCAGTGCCTGGGGAATCTGTGGTGGACTCTCCTATTTCTGGGGCTGAGGTCGCTGAGGTAGTTAAAAAGCTCCTCTGTGGCAAGGCCCCAGGGGTGGACGAGACCCGCCCGGAGTTCCTTAAGGCTCTGGATGCTGTGGGGCTGTCTTGGTTGACAAGACTTTGCAGCATCGCGTGGACATCGGGGGCGGTACCTCTGGATTGGCAGACCGGGGTGGTGGTTCCTCTCTTTAAGAAGGGGGACCGGAGGGTGTGTTCCAACTATCGTGGGATCACACTCCTCAGCCTTCCCGGTAAGGTTTATTCAGGTGTACTGGAGAGGAGGCTACGTCGGATAGTCGAACCTCGGATTCAGGAGGAACAGTGTGGTTTTCGTCCTGGTCGTGGAACTGTGGACCAGCTCTATACTCTCGGCAGGGTTCTTGAGGGTGCATGGGAGTTTGCCCAACCAGTCTACATGTGCTTTGTGGACTTGGAGAAGGCATTCGACCGTGTCCCTCGGGAAGTCCTGTGGGGAGTGCTCAGAGAGTATGGGGTATCGGACTGTCTTATTGTGGCGGTCCGTTCCCTGTACGATCAGTGCCAGAGCTTGGTCCGCATTGCCGGCAGTAAGTCGAACACATTTCCAGTGAGGGTTGGACTCCGCCAAGGCTGTCCTTTGTCACCAATTCTGTTCATAACTTTTATGGACAGAATTTCTAGGCGCAGTCAAGGCGTTGAGGGGTTCCGGTTTGGTAGCCGCAGGATTAGGTCTCTGCTTTTTGCAGATGATGTGGTCCTGATGGCTTCATCTGACCGGGATCTTCAGCTCTCGCTGGATCGGTTCGCAGCCGAGTGTGAAGCCACCGGAATGAGAATCAGCACCTCCAAGTCCGAGTCCATGGTTCTCGCCCGGAAAAGGGAGGAGTGCCATCTCCGGGTTGGGGAGGAGACCCTGCCCCAAGTGGAGGAGTTCAAGTACCTAGGAGTCTTGTTCACGAGTGAGGGAAGAGTGGATCGTGAGATCGACAGGCGGATCGGTGCGGCGTCTTCAGTAATGCGGACGTTGTACCGATCCGTTGTGGTGAAGAAGGAGCTGAGCCGGAAGGCAAAGCTCTCAATTTACCGGTCGATCTACGTTCCCATCCTCACCTATGGTCATGAGCTTTGGGTCATGACCGAAAGGATAAGATCACGGGTACAAGCGGCCGAAATTAGTTTCCTCCGCCATGTGGCGGGGCTCTCCCTTAGAGATAGGGTGAGAAGCTCTGCCATCCGGGAGGGACTCAAAGTAAAGCCGCTGCTCCTTCACATCGAGAGGAGCCAGATGAGGTGGTTCGGGCATCTGGTCAGGATGCCACCCGAACGCCTCCCTAGGGAGGTGTTTAGGGCACGTCCAACCGGTAGGAGGCCACGGGGAAGACCCAGGACACGTTGGGAAGACTATGTCTCCCGGCTGGCCTGGGAATGCCTCGGGATCCCCCGGGAAGAGCTAGACGAAGTGGTTGGGGAGAGGGAAGTCTGGGTTTCCCTGCTTAGGCTGTTGCCCCCGCGACCCGACCTCGGATAAGCGGAAGATAATGGATGGATGGATGGACTGCGATATAAAGGTTTTCCAAGCTTTCAATGTTAATAAATGACAATTAGATGTGGTCTGTTAGAAGAGCTCCATTTTTTTGTTTTTGTTTTTAATATTGTATTATTATTCATCAAATCAAATGAAACGTTACTTGTATAGCACTTTTTAGGCAAGTGGCAACACAAAGTGCTTTACACTGAAAACAAAGAGAAGAAAACACGCACACATACAGCAAAATTGACAATAACAAAACATGCCATAGCATCGAGGATTGAGAGGAAAAAAACTTCTTTAATGCGTCCAAACTGGAGAGTAATTCAAATTAATGCTATCTAAAAAATAATATGAAACATACTCTAAAATATGATTTAATCAATTAAAATATAACATAGAGGGAAAAATAGTAATAATAATAGCAAATATTGTCATGTTCTGTGGTCACGTTTTTTTCAGTTATGTTCTGTTTGGTTTTCGGACTCTTTGTTCACTCTTGTTTGTTTTGTCACCATGACGACCAATTAGTTCACCTGATTCATTTGGACTCACGCACCTGATTTGTTTAGGACTCACGCACCTGTGTTAATCATGTCCCCATCATTTATGCCTGTAGTTGCCAGGTAGTCGAAAACAATGCATATTTTGTATTTTTGCCATAAAAACAGGGTTGTCTTTTACATAAAGGGCATAAAACATTAAAAAAAAGTTTTAAACTGCACTGAAAATAATTTGCAGTGCCATTTACTTAAAAAAAGCTAGGTAACAATTTCCACACAGAAATTCTTTGTAACTTTTACTCAGGAAATAGTCAAGTGAAGTTTACTTGCCAGCAATAATTAGTTTTTAGTAAAAAAAACTCAAGTAATCATTACTAGAGATTTTCTTTCTTAGAGACAAAATGTACTCACTCTTTGATAGTAAATTTTACTTAAAACTAACTTTGTATCTACTTACAAAACCCTTAAAAAAATGCTTGATTTTCAGGATAATTTAACTAGTTTTTCTTTACTTTATTCGGAGCAATATTTAAGTAATATTTACATAATATTTAAGCTCCCACCTACACCATTATTGTAATATGAATGTGTTGTATTTTTAACATGGCCTACTGTTAATTAAATCAAATTATCTTAACACATCTTCTACAAATATGAAATGATAACACACTTTCAAATAAGAGCACTTTTATTACATTTTCCAGCAGCATTACCAGACAAAACATTATAAAACGGTGATTTTTTGTTTTAGAACATTCACAATAATGCGAACAATTACAGGTAAAAAACCCGATAAAATGTCCTGAATTGTAACTTTTAAGCACAACAGCAAAATATTTCAACAAGTTACATTGACAAGCGTCATGTACTGCTTCCACACACCAAAGAACAGCTATATGCTAGAACAGCATATGTACTCTATGGAAACACTCACAGTAGAAGTTTATTTCGCAAAGACCGTACCTTGGGCGACATTTTCAAAACATCCAGCTCTAGAAACAGCTTCTGAAACACTTCAAATGTATATTTCAGTTTCAGTGGGTAACTCGAGTTCATGGCGTAGATTAAGCCCATGAGCAGAAGGCAAGCCTTTGCCACGGTTTTGCAGTCATCCAGAACCTCTTTTCCTTCGACGATGACTGACACATGGGCAGGATTGTGGCCTTCCTGTGCTGCATTTCCACTGATGACGAGGATCTTGAGGACATGATGAACTGAGGCACCTACATCCTGTGAATAACACGTGATTCTGTGCTCAGGAGTCAATATTATACACAGCCAGTTCATATAACCTACACATACAGAGACCACGGCATTGGTTAAGTGCTGGAGAAGTATTTAGGTAACTATTGATTTTATTTTATTTAATCTTTATCTGGGTTAACCCAGATTTGCACTTTCATTTGTCAGTGTACACTTCAGTCACTGAGGCAACCATAATTTTTTTCAACAAGATCGTCTAAAAAATCCAGAAGGTTGTTTGAAATACCATTTTCATACTTTCAAAACATTTGCTTTTCAAACATTTCAGATTCAGAACCAGTTGAAAAATTGGGACACATAGCAATTAATTGCCAATTTAAGTTAATGGCCTAATATTTGTTAATCTGATTACAAATGTTTTTCCTCATGTATAGTGGCACATGTGACTTTTATGGAAATACATTATTATACAAAGGACAGAGGTTATAGTATTAGGTTGGAGATGAGATACATTTACTATGGTGAGAATAATTATCAGAAAATCCCAAATTTTCAAAATGTACCTGGCAGTCTTTGATTAGCTCCTCTCCCGACTCTCCAAGGAACACCATTAGGCAACGTATGATGAGATCTCTTCTGCCTTCAACATATTGCTATAAAACAGAGAAGCAAATTTATTGCAAAGAACATGTATAGGCAAACGGATACACAAAATTCACTATGCCATGTAAAAAGGCAGCGTAATTGAATTGGCGTAGCGCAGTGGCAGAGTGGTTGTGCGCAACCCGAGGGTCCCTGGTTCAATCTCCACCTAGTACCAACTTCGTCACGTCTGTTGTGTCCTGAGCAAGACACTTCACCCTTGCTCCTGACGGGTGCTGGTTAGCGCCTTGCATGGCAGCTCCCTAAATCAGTCTGTAAATGTGTGTGTGAATGGGTAAATGTGGAAGTAGTGTCAAGGCGCTTTGAGTACCTTGGAGGTAGAAAAGCGCTATACAAGTACAACCCATTTATTTATAATTTATATTAATTTATTTATTTAATTTGAGCGATAAAGAGAGAGAGAGATAGACAGAGAGAAAGCGAGAGATATAGAGAGGTAGAGATAGAGAAAGCGCTAGAGATAGATATAGATAGAAAGATAGAGAGAGAGAGATAGATAGAGAGAGAGAGAGAGAGAAAGAGATGATAACAGCTAGCTCAGTGTGTATGAGCCCAACACAAGACGACTGAAACAAATTACATTAATGTCCCCGTAACTTTACCTGGCCAAGTGAATCCAGCATTTGATTTTACCTTGCGTAGGCTGTTGAGACCAAATTCCTGAGAGTCAACGTCCTTCAATATTCTGTGAAATATATTGAGAAATGATATTATGACATATCAATAAAATACCATGTGTTGCAATATGAGAAATTAAAGCAAATGTTTATTTGAAGAACACCGACGACACAGAAAGTTCCCCTAAACTATTTTAGACATTAAAATGACCACGGATGGTGTAAAGTAAATTAACCTTGCTCCAAAATTACGAATCCCACCAGACAGGTTTAAGTTACAATTGATATATTTTTAGGTCCTGAAGAGGGTGTGCTTGTTGCTGCAATTTTGCAATTCGGTTTCAAACTTGCCATTTTTTCTCATAGGAATACTTGTTTAAAAAATACTTGTTAATAAAAAAAATAAATCACGCTCCCCCACAATAACCACAAAACTGAAACCAATAGCACACTTTCTGAATTTAAAACAGCATGTCAATAACTGTTTATGAGCAGATATCACTAATATTTGCCACAGATCATGTTATATATTATAAACATGAGTCTACTAGGGCTGGACCTGAATATCCCATCTTTGTGGTGGGATTAGCGGTTCGGGAGGCGGGAAGAGGACACCGCTGCTGGACTACCGCCAAAAAAATAAAAAAAATAAACAGCAGGAGATATCCATGCTAATGCCGTCAGACTCCGGAGCAAAGAAATAGCTATATATATATATATATATATATATATATATACATATATATATATATATATACATATATATATATATATATATATATATATATATATATATATATATATATATATATACTAAGCCTTAAAGGTTTAGTAAAAATAAAAATCTACTCTTCTGCGACCATAAAAGTAGCCGCGTGCCACAATGCCAAGTTAGCAGTTGTTAGCTAGCTAGCTAGCTGGCAGGCTAAACGGGTTAGCTAATGCTAACGTTAAGTATTCCATATTCCATCACTGACTTGAACAGATAAGCAAAGGTGACGTACAAAGTTAATTAAGCATATAACCTACCCATGTGGCTCCAAATCCATGAACTTTTTTGTTAAATGACTGTCCACGCCATCTTCTGTCCTCCGGTGAACACCTGGTGCCCCTGGGCGTGTCTGAGAGGAAAAGTGCAAACGATCCTCTGACGCATGCGCTGAGTGGCCACAAGATGGCGAGGTTTACTGCTATTACCCAAGTACAGTTTACTTTCTGGTATTAGGTTGTAAAATCAATATATAAGTTAAGTAAATATTACTTGGAGTGAATGATGACATTTACATATAAAAGTGAGGATACAAAGTTACAAACAACCATCAAGTAAGACATTAAATAAAAGGTGAGATTTTAAAGTAAAATAAGTGAAATAATAAATCCTTGTAAAATTTAAATGAATATCCGTGGTAACAATTACAAGGCCAAATCATCATTTTTTTCAGTGTGTCTGTGGTTCTCGCCCGGAAAAGGGTGGAGTGCCATCTCCGGGTTGGGGAGGAGATCTTGCCCCAAGTGGAGGAGTTCAAGTATCTCGGAGTCTTGTTCACGAGTGAGGGAAGAGTGGATCGTGAGGTAGACAGGCGGATCGGTGCAGCGTCTTCAGTAATGCGGACGCTTTATCGATCCGTTGTGGTGAAGAAGAGCTGAGCCGGAAGGCAAAGCTCTCAATTTACTGGCCGATCTACCTTCCCATCCTCACCTATGGTCATGAGCTTTGGGTTATGACCGAAAGGACAAGATCACGGGTACAAGCGGCCGAAATGAGTTTCCTCCACCGGGTGGCGGGACTGTCCCTTAGAGATGGGGTGAGAAGCTCTGTCATCCGGGGGGAGCTCAATCTAAAGCCGCTACTCCTCCACATCGAGAGAAGCCAGATGATGTGGTTCAGGCATCTGGTCAGGATGCCACCCGAACGCCTCCCTAGGGAAGTGTTTCGGGATCGTTCGACCGGTAGGAGACCTCGGGGAAGACCCAGGACACGTTGGGAAGACAATGTCTCCCGGCCCGCTTGGGAACATCTCGGGATCCTGCGGGAGGAGCTGAACGAAGTGGCTGGGGAGAGGGAAGTCTGGGCTTCCCTGCTTAGGCTGCTGCCCCCGTGAAACAATCTCGGATAAGCGGATGGATAGATATTGGCAGATTTACCATGAATTGATTAACGTGGACCCCGACCTAATTAAATTGAAAAACTTATTCAGGTGTTACCATTTAGTGGTCAATTGTATGGATTATGTACTGAACTGTGCAATCTACTAATAAAAGTCTCAATCAATCAATCCATCAAAGATACACTTGAAGTTGATTTTGGAGATTTAAGCATTGAAAAATAATTATTAAATAAATATTGTATTGATTGATTGATTGAGACTTGTATAAGTAGATTACACAGTACAGTACATATTCCGTACAATTGACTACTAAATGGTAACACCCAAATACGTTTTTCAACTTGTTTAAGTCGGGGTCCACGTTAATCAATTCATGGTAACAGTACGACCTATTATAAGATTTAAAACCCTTTTGGGTGCCCAGGGACTAAACTTAAAATCTATATATTTTATTGGTTTTGATAGTAACAAATATCAAAATTGTCCCAGTACTGCGTTCACTTTCCAGTGTGAAACAACAGGGGGCGGTATGCACCTTCTCAGTCATGGCTGCAACCGCCTTACCACTCCAAAGAAGAGCTCCGTCCAAGCTAGAATGGCAAATGACAAGGTCGGTAACCCTGACGTTATAAAGTACACACTCGCTGCTATCAAAGGATTGTTAAAACACGCAATTACAGGTAAACGTTGCCGAATAACCGCCTGGCGTTGGCGTGTGAGTTTTAAGCAAGATGGCGACCAAGCAACTTTTTTGTAGCTAAACTTAGCTAGCTAACAATGCTCATAGTTAAACGTAGCTCGCTAACAGCTGCTGGCTACTGCAATTTAACACTATTACTTTCTTTTCATAACACTCAAATCTTTAATGGCTCACTACTACGCGCATGGAGCTGCTACTTACGAGGTGTTTTATCTATCCACCCATCCATTTTTTACCGCTTATGCCCATTGTGGTTGCAGGGGGCGCTGGTACCTATCTCAGCTACAATCGGGCAGAAGGCGGCGTACACCCCGGACAAGTCGCTCACTCATCGCAGGGCCAATACAGATAGAAAACAATCACTTACATTCACACCCTCCATCCATCCATTTTCTACCGCTTATTCCCTTTAGAGTCGTGGGAGGCGCTGGTGCCTATTGCAACTACAATCGGGCGGAAGGCGGCGTACAACCTGGACAAGTTGCCACCTCATCGCATGGCCAATACAGATAGACAACAATCACTTACATTCACACCCTCCATCCATCCATTTTCTACCGCTTATTCCCTTTGTGGTCGCGGGGGGCGCTGGTACCTATCTCAGCTACAATCGGGCAGAAGGCGGCGTACACCCCAGACAAGTCGCTCACTCATCGCAGGTCCAATACAGATAGAAAACAATCACTTACATTCACACCCTCCATCCATCCATTTTCTACCGCTTATTCCCTTTAGAGTCGTGGGGGGCGCTGGTGCCTATCGCAACTACAATCGGACGGAAGGCGGCGTACACCCTGGACAAGTTGCCACCTCATCACATGGCCAATACAGATAGACAACAATCACTTACATTCACACCCTCCATCCATCCATTTTCTACCGCTTATTCCCTTTGTGGTCGCGGGGGACGCTGGTACCTATCTCAACTACAATCGGGCGGAAGGCGACGTACACCCTGGACAAGTCGCATGTCATCGCAGGGCCAATACAGATAGACAACATTCACACTCACATTCACACCCTCCATCCATCCATTTATCTACCGCTTATTCCCTTTGGGGTTGTGGGGGGCGCTGGTGCGTATCTCAACTACAATTGGGCGGAAGGTGGTGTACACCCTAGACAAGTCGCCACCTCATTGCAGGGCCAACACAGATTGACAGACAACACTCACATTCACACACTAGGGCAGTGGTTTTTAACCTTGTTGGAGGTACCGAACCCCACCAATTTCATATGCACATTCACCGAACCCTTTTTTAGTGAAAAATAAAATGTTTTGTTTTTTTTCAAATTCAAGACAAAGTTATACGTTTTTGATAACACTTTAGAACGGGGAACATATTCTAAGTAACAAAGACTTAATTTAGAGTTATTTGGACACTAGGGGAACATATTCTAAGTAATAAAGACTTAGAGTTATTTGGTTAGGGTTAGGGTTATAATAAGGCCATGCCGAATAGGGCATCAATAAGTGCTTAATAATGACTAGTTAAGAGCCAATATGTTACTAACTTGCATGTTAATAAGCAACTAACTAATGGTGAATATAATCCCCATACTTAAATGTTATCGTGGTTTTTTACTGGTGCACAAAATGAACTGTGTATGAAGATCACCTTGTTCAAACAAGAAAACCAACACAGTGCATGAACTCACAACAAATTACACACCTGCAAATCAGTCTGACTTCTGTTGTTGTCGTATCCGTAATACGCAGTTAGGGAGAAGTTTGTATTTACACGATTAGTTGGGTGTGTTTTGACCTACGCCGAACCCCCTAGGCCGACTCACCGAAACCCTAGGGTTCGATCGAACCCAGGTAAAGAACCGCTGCACTAGGGACATTTTAGTGTTGCCAATCAACCTATCCCCAGGTGCATGTCTTTGGAAGTGGGAGGAAGCCGGAGTACCCGTAGGGAGGCC
Organism: Nerophis ophidion; assembly: GCF_033978795.1. Taxonomy (NCBI): domain Eukaryota; kingdom Metazoa; phylum Chordata; class Actinopteri; order Syngnathiformes; family Syngnathidae; genus Nerophis; species Nerophis ophidion. Next base: position 52,895,711 of record NC_084619.1, on the reverse strand, counting down.
ACGCATTCACGGGGAGGACACGCAAACTCCACACAGAAAGATCCCGAGCCCGGGATTGAACCCTGACTACTCAGGAAATTCGTATTGTTAGGCAGACGCACTAACCCCTCTTCCACCGTGAAGCCCCGTGTTTTAATCGTTTATAAATCTTTCACCACTAATAACTCAACCAGCTTGTATATAATAACTGCCTCTCTCCGAAAGCGACAGTGTTTTGTGTGTTCACCTGCTCCATAAACAATATAAATGTGTATAAATATGTACAGACTCCCCTGGGACAACTCAGAGACCTGGTGGAGCTGAAGGACCAGCTAGAGGACATCCAGAAGCGTATGGAAGATGAGATACATGCCGGGGTTCCTGCTGTAAGTCGCCACTCAAGCAGTGTTAAGTTTGATTGCAGTTTTTTGTATTTAGTTTTAGGCCCCGTTTACTCTAAGGTTCCATCCATCCATCCATACATCTTCTTCCGCTTATGCGAGGTCAGGTCACGGGGGCAGTAGCCTAAGCAGGGAAGCCCAGACTTCCCTCTCCCCAGCCACTTCGTCTAGCTCCTCCCAAGGGGATCCTGAGGCTTTCCCAGGTCAGCCGGCAGACAAAGTCTTCCCAAAGTGTCCTGGGTCTTCCCTGTGGCCTCCTACGGGTCGGACTTGGCCGAAACCCCTCCCTAGGGAGGCGTTTGGGTAGTATCCTGACCAGATGCCCGAACCACCTCATCTGGCTCCTCTCGATGTGGAGGAGCAGCGGTTTTACTTTGAGCTCCTCCCGGATGACAGAGCTTCTCACGCTATCTCTTAGGGAGAGCGTTGTCACCCGGCGGAGGAAGCTCATTCCGGCCGCTTGTACCCGTGATCTTGTCCTTTCGGTCATAACCCAAAGCTCATGACCATATGTAAGAATGGGAACATAGATCGACCGTTAAATTCAGAGCTTTGCCTTCCGGCTCAGCTCCTTCTTCACCACAACGGATAGATACAGCGTCCGCATTACTCAAGACGCTGCACCGACCTCACGATCCACTCTTCCCTCACTCGTGAACAATACTCCGAGGTACTTGAACTCCTCCACTTGGGGCAGGGTCTCATCCCCAACCCGGAGATGGCACTCCACCCTTTTCCGGGCGAGAACCATGGACTCAGACTTGGAGGTGCTGATTCTCATCCCAGTCGCTTCACACTCTGCTGCGAACCGATCCAGCGAGAGCTGAAGATCTTCGCCAGATGAAGCCATCAGGACCACATCATCTGCAAAATTTAGAGACCTAATCCTGTCCTAATATTCTGTCCATAAAAGTTATGAACAGAATCGGTGACAAAGAGCAGCCTTGGCGGAATCCAACCCTCCGGCTAAGGTTATCCAGGGTAAATCTTACCTAACCTTTTCCTTGTCCACACACAAAAATCCGTCCGCCTCCGCAACGCGACCTAATGCCCATGCGCGGAAAATGCGCACGTCAAAGTCACCTCTAGTGTTGCTTTGTATGCAAGTTCTTATATTAAATTTACCTTATACACATATCAAGTGTTGTGGTATTTCAGTTAACTGGAATCCAGTGTGCTGTAGGGCCCTATTGTAGTAAATCACACCTGAGACATCATAAATTAATCAAATCTTTAATGGATATGTGAAAGTACATTACAGTGTTAATTTTGTTGACGAAAAATTTTCGTCATAGTTATCGTTAACAACCTTCTTTTTCTGACTAAAACGAGACAATAACTAAATAAAAAATAATTTACGTGGACTGAGACGATGACGACGTGTATTGACATATTCGTCAACTAATAAAAACGAGACGAAAATTTCTGCCAGAGACGTGATCCAATCGGAACTCATTTCGTTAGGAAAAGGCGGGAGGAGTTGGGAAGAGAACCAATCAGAGCGACGTGGTAGGGAAGTTACGTAAACGTAGTTTGCGTTTGAGACTGACCCGGGAATGCGCTGCAGAAGATAACATGTCAACGCCGGGGAGGAAGAGGAGAGAGGACATATGGGGAAATTTTATATTTGACGTCAAAGATAACAAGACGCAGTGTAAGAAATGCAGCGCGAGGATTACGGGGAAAAACACAACAAACTTGAAGCGACATTTACAGTCGAATCACCCTGAAATCCACACACAGGTAAGCGTTTTCCACAACACACAACTCACTCGACGTTATCCCGTCTATTACACGGCTTACTCGTGAAATATAAAATTTGAGGCATGATTTTCATAAAAATACGACTTGTATCGGTGATTTTTCCGCTGTTTTGCTTTGACTTTCAGAAATTGAAGGGAAAGTTTACATATTACCCTTTAGTCGACTAAATCTACTGTAGTTTTCGTCGACTATAATCTTATGATATTTCGTCAACTAAAACTAGACTAAAACTAAAACAATTTAAATTACTAAATTATGACTAAAACTAAATTACATTTTAGTCAAAAGACTATGACTAAAACTAAATCAAATTTGGCTGTCAAAATTAACACTGGTACATTATGTGACAGAACATTTTACAACCATCAATCTAGGGATCTAGATATCTGGTCAGGACACTCCTCACTCTTTTGCCTTCAACTTCATTGTCCATTCGTTTTGGGTGACTTTATTTAATCTGGACCTAGACGCTGAGTCTGAGACATACGTGGTGGACAATAACTGATACAGTCTGCTTTGCCAGTCGAAATGCATTCGCTATTTTCCGTAGTCTTCACTCGACGGCCAGGTAATACAAAGCACACGCTACCTTTTTTATCACATCCACGGGAGCCGGCATTCTCATTGACTCGATTCAAGAAATACACGGCCCACTTACCCGTGTAAAAAGTTATCCAAGGAGGGGGACCTTAAATGAGAGTTTAGTGTGGCTGAAATAGGGCTTAGGCTAAATAATTATTTGTTTAAGGGGTAATCCGGCTAAGTGTAGACATAGCTTTAGTCATACACCTTTAACACCGAATCTTGGGCGAACGTCGGCTCGACGCATGAAACAATGTCACCGGCCTTGCTGCCCAACGCTACTGAGCATGCGCATCAACGCTAAAGTTTTCCTCAAACAAAATAACCACAGCAATTAGGGTTAAAAAAGTTTATATATTAATATATATATACAACATTTGTTACATACCAGGAAACAAACATAACACAAACGGTATAAACTTTGATTACCCTAAAATGCGTGGCTTTTTATTTGTCCATAATGTATGGTGACAAAATGAATGTCCAAAAAAATATTACTCGACTGGATGGATGGATGAAAGGGTTTGCTTAGCATGAGAGTTTCAGTCCTTTTATTTGGAGATAGCCAATGACTATTAAAAACAACAACATAGGCTAAAGCAGTGGTTCTCAAATGGGGGTACGCGTATCACTGGGGGTACTTGAAGGTATGCCAAGGGCTACGTGAATTTTTTTTTTAATATTATAAAAATTAAAACAATTCAAATATCCTTTATAAATGTATTTATTGAATAATACATCAACAAAATATGAATTGAAGTTCATAAACTGTGAAAATAAATGCAACAATGCAGTATTCTGCATTTTTTTTTTTTTTTTCCAAGATGGCGCTGCTGTAGTGGCTGCTGTAGGCAGGAGCTCTGTGCTCTTGTATCATCCTTTTGTGTTTCCCTCTTGTTTTCATGTCTTATTATATTTTTTTGCATTTTGGTCCGGGACCCTTTGGGACTGTGTGACAAGGGGTGGCACTTTCGTGACCTCTGTGGTGCTTTTTTTGTGGACTTCTGGATCTGCCTCCCGGGAGCCTTTTGGCCATGGAGACCAGCTGCAGGGTCTCTGCTACACCAGAGTCTGTTTGGAGGGACTGGAGGAGATGCGGATGAGGGGACAGGACTGTGGAGCTAGCACTGAGCTACTGGGACGGAGAGTCTTCGCGGTGTCTTGACTGGGTGAGCAGGTGTCGGACACCTCAGTCACCTTGGACGTATCCTCGCTCATCCATGCGGACTGGACACAGGCTGAGAGTGGAGTCGGCTCTCTTGGTTGCCTTGTTGGATCTGCTCCTGTCTCTGGCCATGCTCCCTCCTCCCCAGCGGACGATGGCGTGGAACACCGCAGAGGCCACCACAGTGGATATGTTTATTTTACTTTTTATTCATAGCTGTATGTAGAAGTGTCTGCTTGTATCTGCTGCTTTAATGTCTTTAATGTCCTTTGTGTTCTTTGATGTTTCCCTCTTACACACATGGAAGAGGGATGTGTACTATGGCTATGAGTTGTTGTTGTTTATTTATTTATTATTTATTTATTTATTTTTTCTTCCCCTTGGCCTCAGTCTGCACCCCCACTCCAGGGCCTAGGCTAAGACCGATTTTTAAATTTTATTTTAATCTTCTATTTTTGTCTCCCCACACCCCCCTTGTTTACCTGTATGTCATCTTTTTTGTAAGGGGCGCTGGAAGCCGGCAGACCCGTCAGCGATCCTGTTCTGTCTCCCTGTAATGTTTGTCTGATCTTGAATGGGATTGTGCTGAAAATTGCAATTTTCCTGAAGGAACTCTCCTGACGGAATAAATAAAGTACTATCTAATCTATCTAATCTAATCTAATCTAATCTATTCAGTGTTGACAGCTAGATTTTTTGTGGACATGTTCCATAAATATTGATGTTAAAGATTTATTTTTTGTGAAGAAATGTTTACAATTAAGTTCATGGATCCTGATGGATTTCTATTACAATCCCCAAAGAGGGCACTTTAAGTTGATGATGTGTTGAAATCTTTATTTATAATTGAATCACTTATTTTTTTTTTTCAACAAGATTTAAGTTGTTTTTTTTCCCAAATAGTTAAAAAAGACCACTATAAATTAGCAATATTTTGCACTCATATACAATTTAATAAATCAGAAACTGATGACATGGTGCTGTATTTTACTTCTTTATCTTCTTTTCTTTTAACCAAAAATGCTTTGCTCTGATTAGGGGGTACTTGAATTAAAAAAATGTTCACAGGGGGTTCATCACTGAAAAAAGGTTGCGAACAACATAGGCTAAGAATTGCTCAACAAACGAGGCGACTTGAGAATTATAAAATGAGGTGTGTATTAAACATTTCAGCATCATACCCATAAACATAACATAACTTTTAAAATTGAAAATACACTACACATTCATAGGAAATGTTTAATTAAAGTAAAGTAAAGTAAAGAAACTGTTGCATACGATATTCCCTGAGTTACTTTTACAGAAAGTCACATCTCGGCAAAGTCATTTGCACAGCAAATATATGACAAATCCCGACAAAGTAAAATGTGTTTTCGTCAAAAGCCTAAAGAGTTTTTTGAAGGAAATGTATGTTTGTCATATTTTGGTCATCTAAATTGATTTAGTTTTAGTCTAGTATTAGCAAACTAAATTCCTCAATGTTTTAGTAGACTAAAATTAATATAAATTCAGTCAACTAAAGTATAAAGGATAACACATTTTTGAAGTTATCTAGAAACCTCTTCAATTAAGGTTATTGCAGAGCATTACAAAAAAAAACTAAAATGTACAATAAGACCTACACTCCATGAATATATCAGTAGGTACATTTCACACTAACCTTACTGTATGTTATTTTAGCTGAAATTAAGCATTTTAATTTTTTTTTAATATATGACTAAAATGGCCATACAAAGGAACACACTAGTTTTGTTCTATATTGTGTATGACTACACTGACTATGCACATTTGGCGTCTTGGCCACTGTCTTGTTTAACTACAGCAACCCTTGTTATAAAACTGGAATGTGTGTGCGTGTATATGTATGTGTGTGTTTGTGAGTGTGTGTGTATATATATATGCATGCATGCACTGCTACAGGTGTCTTGCTTATTAAATTGGTGGACGGGCTCACCCATGGTATATAACAAAAACTAAAGTTAGAGGAAGCGGTCGTGCTCCTGCTCTACTGTCTATAATAGTAACAGCAATTCAGTACAGTATGAGTAATTTCAAAATATTAGCTTCAGCCTACTTTCGTTACGTATATGGTTAGCCTGCAGACGGCGCTTCCAGTAGGTTGTATTTTTAACGGCGAAAATCGAGCCACAGGGTTTACGTCTTTTGTCTACCGTGGCAGAGATGAAGTGCGTCCATATTTCTTCTCTTCTTTTTCTTCCAGGTGTAGAAGACATTGTATTGAGGTGTGTAACAATACAGTCTCGTTTCCCAGGTAGAAAGTAAAACACTGTGCCTTAGAAAGACGGTAGTTCTGATTGGATCTCCTCCTCCCTCTCCCACATCCAATAGGAGGCTCTTTCTGCCGCTTTGTAGGCTGGGAGAAGCGACAAAGAAAGCCTCCTGTTGTCATCTGTCAGAGGACAATAGCTGGAAGCCTGGATGAGAGGGGCAGTGATCTGGCTTTTCACTGCTGACCCACCAACCGGACAGTGTTGTGGTTAAGGGTCAAAAGACTCTGTGAACGTTGGGGACCACCTAATGACTTCTTGTCCAGGCCAAAGCTTTATCCATTAGAAATTGATTATTTAATAGCATTTTTGATGTATTTGCAAAATGATTGGATGAATTCCTAACTTGTCCCACCTGCCTAAAGACAAAGGGAAATATGGTTGATTTCGTCTGTCAGCATTTGCTATTCGTTGACTAAATTGTCAATTTTAAATGTTGTCGTGTTTTTTAGTCAATGTGTATTTGTTTTGATTTGATATTGTCCTAGTTTAGTCAGGGGAAAATAGGGCATTGACAACGATTTTTAGTAGGCCTGTGAATCTTTACCACCATGATTCTTGGGGGTAACAATTCAATTCAGAATTGATTTTCATTTCAAATTCAATCATTTTTTAATAACATTGGATGCCAGTTCTATGATTGAATAAACAGCTCTGATCAATTTCTACATTGCTCAAAATAAAATTGGTTTTGTTTAATAATTGTTTTTTTTTAATTAATAACGTCAAATACAAATAAGGCAACAAGAGTATCCAACACTAATCGTTTTGAAAGTAAATCTATACAGCAGATATGGCCATCTACATCGAAAATAGGCTTTTCCTGGGTGGCTGGATGGGACAGATTTGAAAAAAAATAAATAGGTTTTTGAATCGATTAAGAATCATTAAAAATAAAAATCGCGATTAATCTGAAAATCTTTTTTTTTTTTTTACACCTTTATTTTTTAGTCAACAAGGTTAAAACTGTCATTTTTAACACCTGGTCCACCTTCCTGTCTCCTCCTCCTCACCAGGGTGGAAGTCTGCTGGCTTCTCCTTTCCTGAAGGGCTTTCTGGCCGGGTACATCGTCGCAAGGTTCCGATCATCTGCTCTGCTGGGCGTGGCGATAGGAGCCTGTACTGGAATCTATGCGGCACAGAACTACAAGATTCCCAATGTTGAAAACACTGTCAAAGACTACATAAGCAACCTGAAAGGAAGACGCTAACGGAAAAGATATCAGAACGAAAGTGGATGAGAGGAAAAGGCGCCTTAAGCAACATATTGCAGGAGATTTGGTATCTAAACAGGACATATTCATTTTGGTTTTTAGTTGGTTGATTGTCCTGGTTTGTTTTTCTTCCTAGCTCGCAGTTTTAACTTGTATGCACTTTTTGCAGGACACATGCATCCCTGCAGCTGTCCCTATAGGTCAACTTTGAACTTGAGAGGTTTGTATGTACAGACTTGCACCTTTACAGTTATGATTATGAAGAGTCATTAAGTCATTTTTCTATGCGTACAAATCACTGTTAATAAAAAAGGACATATTGATGCTATGCAAATTGATACCAATAGAGTTTGCAAATTCAGCAGTTTATAAAGATAGAAAACTATTTAAGCCAAAGTTGAAATTTTGTTAATTTGTTGTAGAAATACTGAAAAAAAAAATTGTGCCTTGTCTGCTGTGGTGTGCAATTGAATTCCCTCATGGGATTGTGTTACTTATTGTAACATGCTGGAATCTAGTTTCTATCACACACTTGTTGGGATTTATTTTCATTTGGACCAGAAAGTCTTGGTATTATTTCTTAACTGGAACTCAGAAAGGTTTTATTTTTTTCTCTGCATGCTCATTTTGTTTACAATAAGAATATTTTTATAATTTTCTGGGCGATGGTGCTGCATCTCACTCTGCATTGTTTTAAATAAATGGGTACATTCACTTTAAATTGTGTTTTCTTGCGTGATCTCTGTTTAAAATAGTTAATCTGTGTTACAGTTGTTTAGGCCATGTCATGAAACATTATCAAAGTTAAAATTCGTTTTTTTAAACTGGCATTACTTTTGTCATATGAGAGTATAAATAACAAAGTAGTCGTATGATAAAAAAAAAAAAAGATGAACTATTGTCCAAATAGCATTTTAGCGTAGATATATGATACAAAAGTGTTCAATTTTTTTTCCACACATGAATACAATTTTCAGAAATGTAATGTTTGCAAAAATATCAAATACAATATAGTGGCCATGCCAGCAACTTGAGGGTTCCAGGTTTGATCCCCGCTTCTGCCAACCTAGTCACTACCGTTGTGTCCTTGGGCAAGACACTTTACCCACCTGCTCCTAGTGTCACCCACACTGGCTTAAATGTAACTTAGATATAGGGTTTCACTTAAAGCGCTCTGAGTCACTAGAGAAAAGCGCTATATAAATATAATTCACTTCGCATGAAGATGATGAAGGAATAGAAAAGAGGAAAAAGGTTATGGTAGATAAATGCAAGATCATACATACATTTAAATCAGATCAAGACAAGAATGATATTAGTTTGATGACACTGGAGGGGGTAGAAATAGGAAGGAAGAAGACATTACTAGAATGAGATTAGGGCATACATATCTAAATAGTTCATTAAAATTGATAGGGGAAAAACACAGGACTGTGTGACTATTGACATCAGATAGAAAGTGTAGGACATGTTTTAATACATTGTAGGAAATACAATAGAGAAAAGAAAACACTGGAAAGTAAGTTAGCGAAAGAGGATTAATCAATCAATCAATGTTTATTAATATAGCCCTAAATCACATGTGTCTCAATGGGCTGCACACGTCACAACGACCTCTGCGTAGACTGGATGCAATGGACGTCGAGTGGGTCTGACATAACATTGTGAAAGTCCAGTCTGTAATGGCTCTAACATAATAGTGAGAGTCCAGTCCATTGTGGCTCTAACATAATAGCGAGAGTCCAGTCCATAGTGGATCTAACATAATAGTGAGAGTCCAGTCCATAGTGGATCTAACATAATAGTGAGAGTCCAGTCCATAGTGGATCTAACATAATAGTGAGAGTCCAGTCCATAGTGGATCTAACATAATAGTGAGAGTCCAGTCCATAGTGGATCTAACATAATAGTGAGAGTCCAGTCCATGGTGGATCTAACATAATAGTAAGAGTCCAGTCCATAGTGGATCTAACATTATAGTGAAAGTCCAGTCCATAGTGGCTCTAACATACTAGTGAGAGTCCAGTCCATAGTGGATCTAACATAATAGTGAGAGTCCAGTCCACAGTGGCTCTAACATAATAGTGAGTCCAGTCCATAGTGGATCTAACATACTAGTGAAAGTCCAGTCCACAGTGGATCTAACATAATAGTGAAAGTCCAGTCCATAGTGGCTCTAACAGAATAGTAAGAGTCCAGTCCATAGTGGCTCTAACATAATACTGAGAGTCCAGTCCATAGAGGATCTAACATAATAGCGAGAGTCCAGTCCATAGTGGCTCTAACATAATAGCGAGAGTCCAGCCCATAGTGGATCTAACATAATAGTGAGTCCAGTCCATAGTGGATCTAACATAATAGTGAGAGTCCAGTCCATAGTGGATCTAACATAATAGTGAGAGTCCAGTCCATAGTGGATCTAACATAATAGTGAGAGTCCAGTCCATAGTGGATCTACCATAAAGAGTCCAGTCCATAGTGGATCTAACATAATAGTGAGTCCAGTCCATAGTGGATCTAACATAATAGTGAAAGTCCAGTCCATAGTGGATCTAACATAATAGTGAAAGTCCAGTCCATAGTGGCTCTAACAGAATAGTAAGAGTCCAGTCCATAGTGGCTCTAACATAATACTGAGAGTCCAGTCCATAGTGGATCTAACATAATAGCGAGAGTCCAGTCCATAGTGGCTCTAACATAATAGCGAGAGTCCAGCCCATAGTGGATCTAACATAATAGTGAGAGTCCAGTCCATAGTGGATCTAACATAATAGTGAGAGTCCAGTCCATGGTGGATCTAACATAATAGTAAGAGTCCAGTCCATAGTGGATCTAACATTATAGTGAAAGTCCAGTCCATAGTGGCTCTAACATATTAGTGAGAGTCCAGTCCATAGTGGATGTAACATAATAGTGAGAGTCCAGTCCACAGTGGCTCTAACATAATAGTGAGTCCAGTCCATAGTGGATCTAACATACTAGTGAAAGTCCAGTCCACAGTGGATCTAACATAATAGTGAAAGTCCAGTCCATAGTGGCTCTAACAGAATAGTAAGAGTCCAGTCCATAGTGGCTCTAACATAATACTGAGAGTCCAGTCCATAGAGGATCTAACATAATAGCGAGAGTCCAGTCCATAGTGGCTCTAACATAATAGCGAGAGTCCAGCCCATAGTGGATCTAACATAATAGTGAGAGTCCAGTCCATAGTGGATCTAACATAATAGTGAGAGTCCAGTCCATAGTGGATCTAACATAATAGTGAGAGTCCAGTCCATAGTGGATCTAACATAATAGTGAGAGTCCAGTCCATAGTGGATCTACCATAAAGAGTCCAGTCCATAGTGGATCTAACATAATAGTGAGTCCAGTCCATAGTGGATCTAACATAATAGTGAAAGTCCAGTCCATAGTGGATCTAACATAATAGTGAAAGTCCAGTCCATAGTGGCTCTAACAGAATAGTAAGAGTCCAGTCCATAGTGGCTCTAACATAATACTGAGAGTCCAGTCCATAGTGGATCTAACATAATAGCGAGAGTCCAGTCCATAGTGGCTCTAACATAATAGCGAGAGTCCAGCCCATAGTGGATCTAACATAATAGTGAGAGTCCAGTCCATAGTGGATCTAACATAATAGTGAGAGTCCAGTCCATAGTAGATCTAACATAATAGTGAGAGTCCAGTCCATAGTGGATCCAACATAATAGTGAGAGTCCAGTCCATAGTGGATCTAACATAATAGTGAGAGTCCAGTCCATAGTGGATCTAACATAATAGTGAGAGTCCAGTCCATAGTGGATCTAACATAAAGAGGCCAGTCCATAGTGGATATAACATAATAGTGAGAGTCCAGTCCATAGTGGATCTAACATAATAGTAAGAGTCCAATCCATAGTGGATCTAACATAATAGTGAGAGTCCAGTCCATAGTGGATCTAACATAAAGAGGCCAGTCCATAGTGGATATAACATAATAGTGAGAGTCCAGTCCATAGTGGATCTAACATAATAGTAAGAGTCCAATCCATAGTGGCTCTAACATAATAGTGGGAGTCTAGTCCATAGTGGACCTAACATAATAGTGAGAGTCCAGTCCATAGTGGATCTAACATAAAGAGGCCAGTCCATAATGGATCTAACATAATAGTCAGAGTCCAGTCCATAGTGGATCTAACATAATAGTGAGAGTCCAGTCCATAGTGGATATAACATAATAGTGAGAGTCCAGTCCATAGTGGATCTACCATAAAGAGTCCAGTCCATAGTGGATCTAACATAATAGTAAGAGTCCAGTCCATAGTGGCTCTAACAAATAGTGAGAGTCCAGACCATAGTGGATCTAACATAATAGTGAGACTCCAGTCCATAGTGGATCAAACATAAAAGTGAGAGTCCAGTCCATTGTGGATCCAACATAATAGTGAGAGTCCAGTCCATAGTGGATCTAACATAATAGTGAAAGTCCAGTCCATAGTGGATCTACCATAAAGAGTCCAGTCCATAGTGGATCTAACATAATAGTGAGTCCAGTCCATAGTGGATCTAACATAATAGTGAAAGTCCAGTCCATAGTGGATCTAACATAATAGTGAAAGTCCAGTCCATAGTGGCTCTAACAGAATAGTAAGAGTCCAGTCCATAGTGGCTCTAACATAATACTGAGAGTCCAGTCCATAGTGGATCTAACATAATAGTGAGAGTCCAGTCCATAGTGGATCTAACATAATAGTGAGAGTCCAGTCCATGGTGGATCTAACATAATAGTAAGAGTCCAGTCCATAGTGGATCTAACATTATAGTGAAAGTCCAGTCCATAGTGGCTCTAACATATTAGTGAGAGTCCAGTCCATAGTGGATGTAACATAATAGTGAGAGTCCAGTCCACAGTGGCTCTAACATAATAGTGAGTCCAGTCCATAGTGGATCTAACATACTAGTGAAAGTCCAGTCCACAGTGGATCTAACATAATAGTGAAAGTCCAGTCCATAGTGGCTCTAACAGAATAGTAAGAGTCCAGTCCATAGTGGCTCTAACATAATACTGAGAGTCCAGTCCATAGAGGATCTAACATAATAGCGAGAGTCCAGTCCATAGTGGCTCTAACATAATAGCGAGAGTCCAGCCCATAGTGGATCTAACATAATAGTGAGAGTCCAGTCCATAGTGGATCTAACATAATAGTGAGAGTCCAGTCCATAGTGGATCTAACATAATAGTGAGAGTCCAGTCCATAGTGGATCTAACATAATAGTGAGAGTCCAGTCCATAGTGGATCTACCATAAAGAGTCCAGTCCATAGTGGATCTAACATAATAGTGAGTCCAGTCCATAGTGGATCTAACATAATAGTGAAAGTCCAGTCCATAGTGGATCTAACATAATAGTGAAAGTCCAGTCCATAGTGGCTCTAACAGAATAGTAAGAGTCCAGTCCATAGTGGCTCTAACATAATACTGAGAGTCCAGTCCATAGTGGATCTAACATAATAGCGAGAGTCCAGTCCATAGTGGCTCTAACATAATAGCGAGAGTCCAGCCCATAGTGGATCTAACATAATAGTGAGAGTCCAGTCCATAGTGGATCTAACATAATAGTGAGAGTCCAGTCCATAGTAGATCTAACATAATAGTGAGAGTCCAGTCCATAGTGGATCCAACATAATAGTGAGAGTCCAGTCCATAGTGGATCTAACATAATAGTGAGAGTCCAGTCCATAGTGGATCTAACATAATAGTGAGAGTCCAGTCCATAGTGGATCTAACATAAAGAGGCCAGTCCATAGTGGATATAACATAATAGTGAGAGTCCAGTCCATAGTGGATCTAACATAATAGTAAGAGTCCAATCCATAGTGGATCTAACATAATAGTGAGAGTCCAGTCCATAGTGGATCTAACATAAAGAGGCCAGTCCATAGTGGATATAACATAATAGTGAGAGTCCAGTCCATAGTGGATCTAACATAATAGTAAGAGTCCAATCCATAGTGGCTCTAACATAATAGTGGGAGTCTAGTCCATAGTGGACCTAACATAATAGTGAGAGTCCAGTCCATAGTGGATCTAACATAAAGAGGCCAGTCCATAATGGATCTAACATAATAGTCAGAGTCCAGTCCATAGTGGATCTAACATAATAGTGAGAGTCCAGTCCATAGTGGATATAACATAATAGTGAGAGTCCAGTCCATAGTGGATCTACCATAAAGAGTCCAGTCCATAGTGGATCTAACATAATAGTAAGAGTCCAGTCCATAGTGGCTCTAACAAATAGTGAGAGTCCAGACCATAGTGGATCTAACATAATAGTGAGACTCCAGTCCATAGTGGATCAAACATAAAAGTGAGAGTCCAGTCCATTGTGGATCCAACATAATAGTGAGAGTCCAGTCCATAGTGGATCTAACATAATAGTGAAAGTCCAGTCCATAGTGGATCTAACATTTAGTAACGCTTTTAATGTGTGACTCAAAGGAGAGAGTTGGGTCGAAGATAATACCCAGATTCTTTACCGAGTCACCTTGAGTAATTGTTTGGTTGTCAAATATTAAGGTGGTAATATTAAATAGATGTCGGTGTCTAGCAGGACCGATTACCTGCATTTCCATTTCCTTGGCGTTGAGTTGCAAAAAGTTAGCGGACATCCATTGTTTGATTTCATTAAGAGACGCCTCCAGCTGACTAACACCGTATTTGCGTATGATTTCACCCAGCGGCAGCATGTAAGAGCAACAGACTGCAGGGCCAAGAACCGAACCCTGGGGAACTCCACACGTTACCTTGACATAGTCCGAGGTCACATTGTTATGGGAGACGCACTGCATCCTGTCAGTAAGATAATAGTTAAACCAAGACAAGGCAAAGTCTGACATACCAATACGTGTTTTGATACGCTCCAATAAAATATTATAGAATAGATAGATAGTACTTGAATGATAGTACAAACCCCGTTTCCATATGAGTTGGGAAATTGTGTTAGATGTAAATATAAACAGAATACAATGATTTGCAAATCCTTTTCAACCCATATTCAATTGAATACACTACAAAGACAAGATATTTGATGTTCAAACCCATAACCTTTATTTTTTTTTTTGCAAAATATAATGAATTTCATGGCTGCAACATGTGCCAAAGTAGTTGGGAAAGGGCATGTTCACCACTGTGTTACATCGCCTTTTATTTTAACAACACTCAATAAACGTTTGGGAACTGAGGAAACTAATTGTTGAAGCTTTGAAAGTGGAATTCTTTCCCATTCTTGTTTTATGTAGAGCTTCAGTCATTCAACAGTCCGGGGTCTCCGCTGTCGTATTTTACGCTTCGTAATGCGCCACACAATTTTAATGGGAGACAGGTCTGGACTGCAGGTGGGCCAGGAAAATACCCACACTCTTTTTTTACGAAGCCACGTTGTTGTAACACGTGCTGAATGTGGCTTGGCAATGTCTTGCTGAAATAAGCAGGGGCGTCCATGAAAAAGTTGGCGCTTAGATGGCAGTATATGTTGTTCCAAAACCTGTATGTACCTTTCAGCATTAAAGGAGCCTTCACATATGTGTAAGTTACCCATGCCTTGGGCACTAATGCACCCCCATACCATCACAGATGCTGGCTTTTGAACTTTGCGTCGATAATAGTCTGGATGGTTCGCTTCCCCTTTGGTCCGGATGACACGATGTCGAATATTTCCAAAAACGATTTGAAATGTGGACACGTCAGACACCAGAACACTTTTCCATTTTGCATCAGTCCATCTCAGATGATCTCGGCCCCAGAGAAGCCGGCGCCGTTTCTGGATGTTGTTGATAAATGGATTTTGCTTTGCATTAGAGATCTTTAACTTACACTTACAGATGTAGCGACAAAGTGTATTTAGTGACAGGGGTTTTCTGAAGTGTTCCTAAGCCCATGTGGTGATATCCTTTAGAGATTGATGTCGGTTTTTGATAGAGAGCCGTCTGAGGGATCGAAGGTCACGGTCATTTGATGTTGGTATCCGGCCATGCCGCTTACGTGGAGTGATTTTTCCAGATTATCTGAACCTTTTGATGATATTATGGACCGTAGATGTTGAAATCCCTAAATTTCTTGCATTTGCCCTTTGAGAAACGTTGTTATTAAACTGTTTGACTATTTGCTCACGCAGTTGTGGACAAAGGGGTGTACCTCGCCCCATCCTTTCTTGTGAAAGACTGAGCATTTTTTGGGAAGCTGTTTTTATACCGGGCTTCACGGTGGAAGAGGGGTTAGTGCGTCTGGCTCACAATATGAAGGTCCTGAGTAGTCAGGGTTCAATCCCGGGCTGGTGATCTTTCTGTGTGGAGTTTGCATGTCCTCCCCGTGAATGCGTGGGTTCCCTCCGGGTACTCCGGCTTCCTCTCACTTCCAAAGACATGCACCTGGGGATAGGTGGATTTGCAACACTAGCCGGTCCCTAGTGTGTGAATGTGAGTGTGAATGTTGTCAATCTATCTGTTTTGGCCCTGCGATGAGATGGCGACTTGTCCGGGGTGTACCCCGCCTTCCGAATGATTGTAGCTGAGATAGGCACCAGCGCCCCCTGCGAACCTAAAGCGAATAAGCGGTAGAAAATGGATTGATGGATGTTTTTATACCCAATCATGGCACCCACCGGTTCCCAATTAGCCTGCACACCTGTGGGATGTTCCAAATAAGTGTTTGATGAGCAGTCCTCAACTTTATCAGTATTTATTGCCACCTTTACCAACTTCTTTGTCACGTGTTGCTGGCATCAAATTCCAAAGTTAATGACTATTTGCAAAAAAAAAAAGGTTTATCAGTTTGAACATCAAATATGTTGTCTTTGTAGCATATTCAACTGAGTATGGGTTGAAAATGATTTGCAAATCATTGTATTCCGTATATATCTACATCCAAGACAATTTCTCAACATATGGTGGGGGGGTTGCCCACATATGCGGTCCTCTCCAAGGTTTCTCATAGTCATCATTGTCACTGTCACCGACGTCCCACTGGGGTGAGTTTTTCCTTGCCCTTATGTGAGCTCTACCGAGGATGTCGTTGTGGTTTGTGCAGCCCTTTGAGACACTTGTGATTTAGGGCTATATAAATAAAATTTGATTGATTGATTGATATGGAAACGGGGTTTGTACTTAGTAATTCCTTCAGGAAAATTAAAACTAAAACTAAAAAAGAAGAAGAGAAGATTACGTTAGCAGTGGAAGATATTTTAGGATTGCACTCAGAACACATAGGTTATAAGGCATTATACAAATATATTAAAAAATACTGTGTTAAATAAAAGAATATAGAGTAGAGATCCACCTGGGTCACACTCCATTTCGGTAGATGGCGGTAATGCACACCAGAAGGTTGCTTATCAACCGCCATTAAACAAAAAAAAGAAGAAGTCAGAGCATTTGCTCGAGTTGGCTTCCCTTCCACCAGCTTGTTGTCAACATTGTAAACATCCCGAGAAACAAAGGTAGAACATTTATGACGTTTCTTATGACTGCACTGTCAGGCGAGGACGCCGAGTTAGAGTCGTCGTTTGGTGTCATGTCGGTGAAATGTGACGCGCCAAATTTAAAATGAGACACCCTATTAGCTTGGGTAGCCCCCCCCCCTTGACTCCAAAAGGGACAAACGGTAGAAAATGGATGGATGGCTAACCTTGCAAAGAAGCTATGCTTAAACAGGGATTGTCTGCTAATCAACACAATTAACAGACGCCTCTGTGTATTAATTAGCCTTAGCAAATAACTGGCTTCGTCTGTGTGGTTTATGAATGTATTTTTTTTCTATATTTGTCCTTTTAAACAGATGAATCGACGACCAAGAGCCACTGTCAAAACTCTGGACTATGGAGAGCTAGAAGATGACTGGTGAGCATTTTATATATAATTGAACGGGACAAGCGTAGAAAAATGGATGATGTATGTTTTTATTTCTTCCTTAGCAAACTACTTAATGTTGAACGTTTCCTTCTTTTTGGTGCTCCCAGACAGGCCTTCACACTGATTCTGTACCACATACAGTACAGACCAAAAGTTTGGACATACCTTCTCCTCATTCAATGCGTTTTCTTGGTTTTCTTGACTATACATGCCCGGAAAAGGGTGGAGTGCCATCTCCGGGTTAAGGAGGAGACTTTGCCCCAAGTGGAGGAGTTCAAGCACCTAGGAGTCTTGTTCACGAGTGAGGGAAGAGTGGATCGTGAGATCGACAGGCGGATCGGTGCGGCGTCTTCAGTAATGCGGACGTTGTACCGATCTGTTGTGGTGAAGAAGGAGCTGAGCCGGAAGGCAAAGCTCTCAATTTACTGGTCGATCTACGTTCCCATCCTCACCTATGGTCATGAGCTTTGGGTCATGACCGAAAGGATAAGATCACGGGTACAATCAGCTGAAATGAGTTTCCTCCGCCGTGTGGCGGGGCTCTCCCTTAGAGATAGGGTGAGAAGCTCTGACATCCGGGAGGAACTCAAAGTAAAGCCGCTGCTCCTCCACATCGAGAAGAGCCAGATGAGGTGGTTCAGGCATCTGGTCAGTATGCCACCCGAACGCCTCCCTAGGGAGGTGTTTGGGGCACGTCCGACCGGTAGGAGGCCACGGGGAAGACCCAGGACACGTTGGGAAGACAATGTCTCCCGGCTGGTCTGGAAATGCCTCGGGATCCCCCGGTAAGAGCTAGACGAAGTGGCTGGGGAGAGGGAAGTCTGGGCTTCCCTGCTTAGGCTGCTGCCCCCGCGACCCGACCTCGGATAAGCGGAAGAAGATGGATGGATGAATGGCATCACAACTATGAATGAGCATATGTGGAGTTATGTACCTAACAAAAAAAGGTCAACTAAAAACTTGTTTTATATTCTAGTTTCTTCAAAATAGCCACCCTTTGCTGATTACTGCTTTGCACACTCTTGGCATTCCCTCAGTGAGCTTCAAGCCATGGCTGGGCGATATGGCCTTTTATTACTATCTCAATATTTTGAAGCCATGTCACGATACACAATGTATATCTCGGTAGTTTGCCTTAGTCTTGAATTAACACTTGTTGCTTATAATAACACCAGTATGATGATTCTATGTGTCTACAATAAAACTATCTTGTTCATACTGCATTAATATATGCTCATTTTAAACTTTTATGCAGAGAGGGAAATCACAACTAAGTCAATTTAACAAAACTGTATTAATTACACAGTTATTAAGCAGTGGCACAAACATTCATGTCATTTCCAAAACAGAAAGTGCAAGATTGTCAGAGACATTTTAAAACGAGCTATGAGTGCACTTTTGTGCATGATGTCACAAAGATGACATATCAAAACAACACTAAATTAAAGTGTACTTTTTGTACAGCACACCACTACAATAGTTTAAAACAAATAAAGTGTACTTATATGCATGATGTCACACAAGATATTTCAATAAGTGTCAAATAAAAATTAGCTGCGTAATAGGAAATCAAATAGCAGTGCTGCTACTTTTTGTAGGAACGCTTTTGCCGCATAATTGTTTTAACATATTACCGCTTTAAGCCAAACCCCCGCCAGACGATGCACCCCGTGCTGTTTTTCTTGGGAATTAATTCTTCCTTCATTTGTTACCAAATTGGCATGTTCTTTCTTTCGTAATAACGACTTGCAACGCACCGTTAGCATCACAGCTAATGTTCCGCATATAGCTACCTCTCTACTCGGGGAGGGCGTGTGACGTTGCACACGTAACGTATGTAAGAAGGTGTGCTTGTTTAAGTCTCTGTGAGAAGGAGAGACAAGAAAGAGTGGAAAACGCATGCAGTGTAATGGCCGCAGCTAAAAGCAACTGTATGAGAACATATTCTCAAATATCACGGTATAGTCATTTTCTATATCGCACAGAGACAAACCTGCGATATATATAGAGTATATCGATATACCCCTCAGCCCTACTTCTCATTCAATGCGTTTTTTTTTGTTTTCATGACTATTTACATTGTAGATTGTCATTGAAGGCATCAAAACTATGAATGAGCACACGTGGAGTTATGTACTTAACGAAAAAAGGTGAAATAAATGAAAACATGTTTTGTATTCTAGTTTCTTCAAAATAGCCACCCTTTGCTCTGATTACTGCTTTGCACACGCTTGGCATTCTCTCGATGAGCTTAAAGCACACCTGTGAAGTGAAAACCATTTCAGGTGACTACCTCCCAGGGGGTGAGCAAGGGGATGGGTCAAACGCAGAGGACAAATTTCGCCACACCTAGTGTGTGTGTGACAATCATTGGTACCTCTTGAAGCTCATTGAAAGAATGCCATGAGTGTGCGAAAAAGTAATCACAGCAAAGGGTGGACATTTTGAAGAAACTATAATATAAAATATTTTTTGCAGTTATTTCACCCTTTTTTGTTAAGTACATAACTCCACATGTGTTCAGTCATAGTTTGTATGCCTTCAGTGACAATCTACAAGAGAATGCCAAAAGTGTGCGAAAAAGTAATCACAGCAAAGGGTGGACATTTTGAAGAAACTACAATATGAAATATTTTTTTCAGTTATTTCACCTTTTTTTGTCAAGGACATAACTCCACATGTGTTCATTCATGGTTTTGATGCCTTCAGTGACAATCTACAATAGTCATGAAAATAAAGAAAACCCATTGAATGAGAAGGTGTGTCCAAACTTTTGGTCTGTACTTTATATATATATCGTAATGTGGCGAGAGCAGACACAGTCAATAATTCAATTTAAATATAAAAATAAATGGAAAGCTGATAATGCCACTGCGGATAAAAAGGCCCCCAGAACTAGTGCGAGTCAGGTTTAGGCTATGTCCCCACAAACACAGATACTTTCAAAAACACATATACGGGTTAAAATGATCTCCATCTACACGTGCAGTTTCAAAATAATCTCTGTCTGCACACAAACGCACACACCATCTGTCATGCGCATTTTGTCCAATCAGAAGCTTGGAAAAGCCGCCACAACTGACTTAATGGCATTACGGTGCGTTCCGTTTGTACTGGGAAGTCAGAATTTCCGAGTTTCCAGTCGGAATTTCAACTGCAGCGCCCCACGAGGTCGACTTTCCGACCCACGTTTATTTCAAAGATGGCTGCTTTAGATCTGTACACATTGGTATTTGCTTCTGTAATATCCGTTATTTTCACTTGTGATTAGTTTTATTCGCAGCGAATCAGTCAAATACGATGTATTGGCCTGACATCATTAGATGAGTACAAGTCTCCGTTTTAGCTGTGAACACGCATATTTAAGGAGTTTTCTTGATTGATTGAAACTTTTATTAGTAGATTGTATGGTACAGTACATATTCCGTACAATTGATTACTAAATTGACCACCGAATACGTTTTTCAACTTGTTTAAGTCGGCGTACACGTGAATCAATTCATGGTAAGGATAGAGTTTTGGAACTTTGCATTTTAGCCAGCGTTTTCAAAACTTAGTTTATAAGGACATAAGTATGTGTTTGCGTGTGGACAAGAGGCCCAATCCCAGAGAAAAGTATGTATTTACAAAGTGTTAGTGTGGACATGGCCTTAGACACCAAACAGTGAGAATGAATACAAACATATACACTTTGTTTTAGATTGATTGATTGAATAGTGACATTGTTGTAGTATTTATAGAAACAATCAAACTAAAGAGGATAAACGATACAAAGTAAATAACTTCAGCATAATACAAATCAAGCACTGCAAACAAAATAAGGTCAAAGTTTATCTATTCATATGGCACAATTTTAGAATTGCCAGTACTGCCCAAAAGTGATGTACAGATTAACAGGTAAAAGCTGAAAATAAATTATTAAAATCCCAATAAGTATAGAACATTCTATGTATAAAACACAACTACACAAACCAATCAATAACATGTTAACAACTAAATAAGTACTACACAGAAACCACAAGAAATAAGGAATGTACGTAAAAATAGTAAAGAAAAAAAAAAAAAGTATAAATAAAACAAAATTGTCCAATTCAGGTTGTGTTGAAAGCCAGCGCAAATGAGTGTGTTTTTCAAAAAAGATTTGAAAGTCTCAAGTAATGTAGCAGTTATTAGATCCAGAGGGAAAGTGTTCCAGAGTTTTGGGCTAGCCACAGTAGGCCGATTTACCATTGAGCTTATGTGCATGTTAACCTTAAAAGAGTTATAAATATTTTTCCAGAAGGGCCAGAGAAGAGATTGGGCTTACAAAAAATGAACATATAAGTTTTTTTGTCGTTTAAATTAATACAATTAATGGCCATCCAGCGTTGACCTATTGTAGACAGTGAAGTACTGCTTCAGGTGAGTCACTTTTGTAATTAAAAGGTGAAAACGTGCACATCATCTGCAGAGAAATGAAACCATATTTAATATTTTCAAAAATTGATCCCAGTGGCAGAATTTTAAAATACCAAAAGCAAAACACACTAAAACATATGTTACCATGTACTAAAAGATCATTAAAATAAGTCACGTGCTTCACTTGGACGAGCATGGAATCAGGAGCGCACCTGAATGCACCACCCAAAGGGAGATGCTGACATTTGGTGGGTGGGTTTAGTGTAGACTCAACTCAGTCCAATTGTTGTCCCCAAGACACAGTAGACAAAATAATGGCGGGAAATGACCATAGACTAGTCCCATCTGCAACTCGAAATCTCGAGACGGGAGCCGCACACGCACCAAGGTACACACGTGAACGAGTGCCAGCCATCCACAAGGCTTTATAGTGTCTCTGTCTGGTGCCCACGAGAGGTGTGGTGA
This sequence comes from Nerophis ophidion, assembly GCF_033978795.1. Taxonomy (NCBI): domain Eukaryota; kingdom Metazoa; phylum Chordata; class Actinopteri; order Syngnathiformes; family Syngnathidae; genus Nerophis; species Nerophis ophidion. The sequence continues at coordinate 52,873,571 of NC_084619.1, read as the reverse complement.
ACACCTTCATATTATTTTTACCTCCTACCGCAGGATAAATAACGATGACGCCATTGAAGAGGAATGGAAACCACCTGAGCGAAAAGCCCCCTGCCCAGGTTCCAGGGCCTCTGCTGCAGGAGAAAAGCAGGCCGCTACCAAGAGAACTTCCAGGGCCAAAGAGCCTAAAGTGCCTAACAATGAAACGTTGTTGCAAAAACCTGCTACCAGAAGGAAGGCACAAGCCCCTCAAAGTAGGGCAAAGAAAACCAAAACCAACTCTGATGAGGCCAGCATGAATGCAGGTGAACATAAAAGCGACATTAAAAGTGATTTACCGCCCAGTCCGACAGCAGCAGAGGGTGGGTCAAGTGTCAGAGCAAAAGAGGAGGTATGACAAAATAACCATACCGGTAATTAATGTTAAGAGGCGACATTCATTACCAAATCCGTCTCATTTTCTTGCATTTTTCCTTGCAGAGAGTTTCGTTTACTGTGTCGAATGCTGATGCAGGCCCATCATTTTCTGGTTGGACAGCAAAGAAAGAAGAAGAATTGGAAGACTTCACCTTTGATGAACCTGCTCTTAAGAAACAGAAGATGGGCGCTGATAGTCAGACTGTCCTGTCCAAAAAATCACATGTTTTGGCAAAAGAGGACCTTAATATGAACTGGGACACGATAGAGGTATTTTAATTTATTTTTTAAGGTTCCATATACAGTAACACTATACAGTAACCACGATTTATTGCATGGAGAGAAGACCCTGGCAGTGCTACCAATATGCTCACATTTTAACAGCAACATCATGCTTAAAAAACAGTACCCATGTTTGTGTCTGACTAATGAATGCTGACAAAACGCCTGCCTTTATTTTTAGGTAGTGTAGCAATGCATCTTTTTTTTTTTCTACCAAGGGTGGCCATCTACACTTGCTTAGAAGTCAATTTTCTATTATACGGGACATTTAGTCATGTTTTCACTAGTATTAATATCATGAGATCCGCTATATTGATATTCTGAATGTCTTCTCTGCTCTCAGTTGCTGTCCACTTTCACGTGTGTAGAACAATGGGTGTGCGCCAATGTGGTCACCTTACTCCGTGAAGAGAACACCGTGCCTTTCATGGTGCGCTACCGCAAAGAGATGATAAACCACATGGATGCGGACGCTGTGCGGGACGTTCAGCTTGTGTACGAAGATCTATGGTGAGTATTACAACCTAATTTCAAGGTGATAAATGTCTGAGGAGGAGTTTAATTTTCCACTAAATGTCTTAAGCAAGTTCTGGATTAAAATCCTATATTCAATTAAGGTAAGGTTTAAGATAAGATGAGGTTTACTTTTGTCAAGCTTTTTCCATACTCAAGTTTGATTCCAGACAGCATTCTCAAATTTTGCCACCAGATGGAGCCAAGAGACAATCTTTTCTTCTCTGAGCAGTCCTGTTTGGGTTTGATAGTAAGCTGAAGAAAAATATTAGAGCTGTCAAATAATTACTTTTTTAATCAGATTAATCACATTTTGGAATTTGGATTACTCATAAATATTGTCTGGTGAATACTTGCTTGCATTATTAAAATGTACTTGTGAAAAGTTCCCAAAATTTGTACACAAATGCAGTTTTGCTGTCAGAATGTCATCCAGGAATGTTATACATGAGTGCATGTCATGTATTTGCACAAAAATTGGTAAGAGTTTTATATAAAGTTATTTCAGGACGTATTTTGGAGTGACATTTTCCAGTGACCGCACCAGCTGGCGTCTCCTTACTAACATTTGTATGTATGCATTGATCTGATCACTGGTTAAGGTAAAAGAGCTTGTAAGGTCACGTAAAATTGCATGATTACTTTAAGTGTGTACATAACTAATGCGATAATTTTCTCGTGATCGACCGTGGAGGGTTTGTCAGTCGATCGCCAGCCAGGTGTTAAAAAAAAAAAATACACCTAAAAATTTGCGATCCTCAATCTTCAGTATGACATCACTTGATTGACATTCAAGGAACCCAAGGATCTTGGAGATGATGCTGGCTGCTGCGAGTTCAGTGTGAAGAAAAAAATGACCCGCAGAAAGATAAGGAACACTATTTATTTCAACAGACTCTCGCGCCGTACCTACCGTCAATAGCCTAAAGACCGACCGCACAGTTCTTCTCATCACAATAAAAGTCCTGCTCCATCTTGGCTGCGCTAGCAAAATAAGAGATTCATAAAGCTAGAGCACACAAGCTAGCAAGCTACGGAGTTTGCTGTCAATGTATTTCTTGTCAAGGATATGAGTATGGAAGCTGGACTAATAAGATGCAAAAAATAACTTCTTTCATGTGGTACTGGACACAATGTAAATTCGAAAATGTGGAAGTTATCAGCATTACTGTAAAATCCTGTCTGATTCCAAACAATGAAAGTCTCCAGAATTAGGTAATACATCAACATATCTTCTTGTTTTCACAAAAGAAAGGAATCTCTATGTTTTACATGCTTGTATTTTTATTAAAACCTTTAACATGTTAACAAAAACATCAAAATAAGTGATATAATTATATTATAAGTATAAATATAGCGTGTGTGTCTGTATGTATATATATATATATATATATATATATATATATATATGTGTGTATATATATATATCTACACATATATTTATACATACACACACATATTTATATAGATATATATACCATATATATATATATACACATATATATATGTATATATATATATGTGTGTGTATGTATGTATGTATGTATGTATGTATATATATATATATATATATATATATATATATATATATATAAAACAGATTTTAAGTGTCAAATAAAAATGAGCTGCATAATAGGAAATCAAATAGTGTTCGTCTTTCATTATGTGGTAGGTTACTATGGACGTTAATAAATTCTGTTGTAGACAATTTTTTTCATACGGTCTTGATCTGGAAATATTTGCCTCGGTTTTTTGATGGCGTGGGCTTGTAGAGCCAAACAGAGATGTTGACATGCGGAGTAAACACTCTTCATTCTCTAGCAGGTGACTTTTCAAATGATGCTACATATTTGCAGTAATGCTACTTTTAGTATCAACGCTTTTGGCTCACACTTGACAAATTACGGTTGTCTGTTCGACATATTCCCACTTGAAGCCAAACCACCGCCAGACGATGGACCCCTTGCTGTTTTTCTTGGGAATTAATTCTTACTTTATTCGCATATATAATATATATATATTAGGGGTGTGGGAAAAAATTTATTCGAATACGAATCGTGATTCTCACGTTGTGCGATTCAGAATTGATACTCATTTAAAAAAAAAAATCTATTTACATTTTTTTTTTCTTTTTTTTTTATCAATCACACAAACCAATACACAGCAATACCATAACAATGCAATCCAATTCCAAAACCAAACCTGACCCAGCAACACTCAGAACTGCAATAAACAGAGCAATTGAGAGGAGACACAAACACGACACTGAACAAACCAAAAGTAATGAAACAAAAATGATTATCAACAACAGTATCAATATTAAAAATCCCTCAGTGAAATTATCATTAGACATTTATACATATAAAAAAAAAGAACAATGGTGTCACAGTGGCTTACACTTGCATCGCATCTCATAAGCTTGACAACACACTGTGTCCAATGTTTTCACAAAGATAAAATAAGTCGTATTTTTGGTTTGTTTTATAGTTAAAACAAATGTACATTATTGCAATCAGTAGATAAAACATTGTTCATTACAATTATAAAAGTAAAAAAAAAAAAAATCTACTCCTCTGCTAGCATGTCAGCAGACTGGGGTAGATCCTGCTGAAAGCCTATGTATTGAATGGATACAGAATCGTTTTGAATGGGAAAAATATTGTTTTTGAATCGAGAATCGCGTTGAATCGAAAAAATCGATATATAATCGAATCGCGACCCCAAGAATCAAAATTGAATCGAATCGTGGGACATCCAAAGATTCGCAGCCCTAATATATATGCATATATATGTGTGTATATATATATATATATTTATATATATATATATTTATATATATATTTATACATATATATATGTATATACACACATACAAACCCCGTTTGCATATGAGTTGAGAAATTGTGTTAGATGTAAATATGAACGGAATACAATGATTTGCAAATCATTTTCAACCCATATTCAGTTGAATATGCTACAAAGACAACATATTTGATGTTCAAACTGATGAACATTTTTTTTTTTTGCAAATAATCATTAACTTTAGAATTTGATGCCAGCAACACGTGACAAAGAAGTTGGGAAAGGTGGCAATAAATACTGATAAAGTTGAGGAATGCTCATCAAACACTCATTTGGAACATCCCACAGGTGGGTATAAAAACAGCTTCCCAAAAAATTCTTAGTCTTTCACAAGAAAGGATGGGGTGAGATACACCTCTTTGTCCACAACTGCATGAGCAAATAGTCAAACAGTTTAAGATCAACGTTTCTCAAAGTGCAATTGCAAGAAATTTAGGGATTTCAACATCTACGGTCCATAATATCATCAAAAGGTTCAGATAATCTGGAGAAATCACTCCACATATATATGTATATACCATATATATATATATACACATATATATGTATATATGTAGGTGTGGGAAAAAATCACAAGACTACTTCATCTCTACAGATCTGTTTCATGAGGGGTTCCCTCAATCATCAGGAGATTTTAATGGAAGCATTCACATACAATGGTTTATATAGAGCACAGAGTGGGTGGGTACAAGCAGGCGTAGGGTGTGGTGATTGGCTCATGTGTTACCTAGGAGGTGTTTCCGCCTGTGGCGGCATGTTGAAATGATTTCACTGCGCTTGTTGAGGGATGATAGCTCTGGATGATATATAATAAACAGTTTCTCTTTTAAGCATAAGTTGCATCTTTTATTACCACTGTTGTAAGGTGTGCTGGATGCAAGAATTTGCCATGTTATTGAATATTCAACATTATTGTCTTTGAGGTTCCAAATGTGTTTGCTGAGTTCGGTAGAATTCTGCAAAGTCTGGTTTCTGAAGGAGGCGTTGTGATTATTCCATCTTGTTTTGAACTCTCCTTCGGTTAATCCTACGTACGTGTCGGATGTGTTAATGTCCTTGCGTATTACCTTTGCTTGGTAAACGACTGATGTCTGTAAGCACCTTCCGTTGAGAGGGCAATCAGGTTTCTTGCGACAGTTACATTCATTATTGGTTTCAGAGTCGTTTAGTCTGGGGGTAGGCAGTCCTTTTGCAATTGCTTTGTTGTGGTTTGAAATGATTTGTTGCATGTTATTCATACAGCTGTAGCTCAATTTAATGTTGTTCTTGTTGAATATTTTTCTTAGGGTGTTGCCTTTGGGGAAGTGTTTGTCGATCAGAGTGAGGAACTTGCGGCCGATGTTGGTTGAGACGTCTTTGCTGAATGGCGGATTGTACCAGATGATGTTGTTTCGTTTTCTGCTCTTTTTTGGTTGGTTTCCTGGGGTGGGTTCATAGGTGAGGGTGAAGTTGTATCCGCTTTCATCAAGTGCTTTCTGGTACGGGGGGGTTGCTTGGTCGAATTCAGCTTTGCTGGATGACAGCATCGATAGCCTTTTATTAATTCCGGTAGGTATTCTTTTCGTGGTGGTGGGTGGGTGTTTGCTGTCGTGGTGCACGTATTGGAGTGTTGTGTTGGGTTTCGTGAATGGTTGGTAGCTGTTATTTCTCAGGTTGAAAGTGACGTCGAGGAAGTTGACGGTTTGCTTGTTGGCTTCAATCGTGATCCGTAGGCCGTTTTCTTTGAAGATTTGGCATATGCGCTTCTTGGTGTTCTCGCTGCTCCTTGGCGAGGCGCGGCACACTGCCAGTCCATCATCACGGTAAATACCAAGGTTCAGGTTGAGGCTAGCAAGCTGGGAGAGGAGGAAACTCCCAACGAGTTCGCACGTTTCTGCTCCGTCAAAACTCCCCATAGTAACGTCAAATGTTGAATTGTTCTTTTTTTGCCATGGTGTACTGTTGTGGATGAGTATGGAGTTCTTTGCGTGGATGATGATGTTTCTTTCGTTGCCTGTGATTGAGTCGTAGTCCGAGGCGAAGTTTAGTGCTTGGGTCAGTAGGTCTTGCGTGATGGAAGGGTAAAATTCTTCGATGTCGAAGGAGATAAAGTTGTGTTGTTGTTTGTCTTGGATGTTGTTGAACCATTTGATTACTGCTGCTGTATTTCTCCATTGGTTGAGTGGTGTTTTGTCCTTGATTTTTGCGTTGATTCTGTCCAGGATTATTTTGCTGATTTTTCCTATTTCGGATTTAGTTGGGTTTATTAGTCGGCATGTTGGGTTATTTGCGAAGTTGGGTTTGTGGTCCTTCAGTGTGATGAAGGCTTCTTTGTTGGCTGTGGCGTCCACCCTGTCCTCAATGTCCAGTTCGGTTGCGATCCGCTTGTTTTCCAGGTGGATGTTCTGTAAAGTGTTGGGTTGCGCTTTTTTGTATGATTTGGTGATGCTTTTGTCCAGTAAAGAGTTATGTTCTGGTATGTCCATTCTGTAGAAGTTTGTGGTTTTATCGGCGGCTATGATGAGGTTGCTTACTTTCTTGATGCGCTCCATGTCATTTTTCAGCTTGGTGAGGAATGGGTTGCGGGCTGGCTTAAATTTGACTGATTGTATATATGTATATATGTATATATATATATGTGTGTATATATATATATATGTATATATATATATATGTGTGTATATATATATATGTGTATGTATGTATGTATATATATATATTTTTTTACTTTATTTATTTACATATATATATATATATATATATATATATATATATACTGTATATACACAACAGATTTTAAGTGTCAAATAAAAATGACCTGCATAATAGGAAATCAAATAGTGTTCGTCCATTATGTGGTAGGTTACTATGGACGTTATTAAATTCTGTTGACAATTTTTATAATGGTCAGAAACCAACATTGAATGACCATGACCTTCGATCCCTCAGACGGCACTGTATCAAAAACCGACATCAATCTCTAAAGTATATCACCACATGGGCTCAGGAACACTTCAGAAAACCACTGTCACTAAATACAGTTCGTCGCTACATCTGGAAGTGCAAGTTAAAGCTCTACTATGCAAAGCGAAAGCCATGAGTTTGAACATCAAACATCTTGTCTTTGTAGTGCATTCAATTGAATATGGGTTGAAAAAGATTTGCAAATCATTGTATTCCTTTTATTTTTACATCCAACACAATTTCCCAACTCACATGGAAACGGGGTTAGTATGTATTTATGCAAATATATATATGTATATGTGTGTATATATATTTATTTGTGTATATATGTACCGTATTTTTCGAACTATAAGTCGCAGTTTTCTCCACAGTCCAGCGGGGGGGGGGTTTGCGGCAACCCCCCCCCCCCCAAAAAAAAAAAATATATATATGTATATATATATATTTTTTTTTTTTTCCTTTTTCTTTTTTGTAGTTCGGCCAAGTCTCACCCCCGGCCAAACTACAAAAAAAAACGTGACTTCTAGTCCGAAAAGTACGGTATGCGTATATATATATATACATATATATATATATGTATATATATGTATATATGTGTGTATATATGTATATATATGTATATATGGGTGTATATATGTATATATATGTATATATGTGTATATATATATATATATATATATGTATATATGTGTATATATATATATATATATGTATATATGTGTATATATATATATGTATATATGTGTATGTATATATATATGTATATATGTGTATATATATATATATGTATGTATGTATGTATGTATGTATATATATATACATACATATATATACACTGTATATATATATATATATATATACATACATACATATACTTATATGTATGTATGTATATATATGTATGTATGTATATATATATATATATATATATATATATATATATATATATATATATATATATATATATATATATATATATATATATATATATATATATATATATATATATATATATATATACACACACACATGCACCTCCTTGTATGGATAATGTATGGATGGTGTATAATAATATAATAATGCATGCTACCTGTTGTGTACGTTACTATAGCACAGTGGCAAAGAAGACCCAGTCTGTGGTCAACACACTGAAGAAAGATGGGGTCCTGACCACTGAACTTGAGCAAAGCCTGAGGAGCTGCCGAACCTTGGATGAACTGGATCACGTGGTTCGAATTTTACACTTCTTATTTCAATTACATTTTCAATTACATTTTATTTGGTAGGATCATTTCTAGGGCTAAAACAACAGTCGTAAATAAACCAGTGATACGTCATATAATACAGATGTGTAAAAACATAGCATTAGGAAATAATTCCTCTCAATCATAGTCATGCAACCACCCCACCCACCCAATTTGGTACCATCTAGTTTTCATTTTATGATATTTAAAAAAACAACCTTCAAAGTGATAATGACTGTCTGTTTTTGCAGTATACTCCCTATAAAAAAGGCTGCAAGGTGACCAAAGTTCGCAAGGCCAAGGCTCTCGGCCTGGAGGCAGCTGCCACCGCTCTCATGGAGGCTCCACACAATTTGGATTTAAGGACATGGGTTAAACCTGGAACAGAAGGTAAAAACTTGTAAATTCTCAAGTAAAATAATTGCAGCAGTAATTCATTTTCATTTATTTCAGGTCTGTCATCTGTGGATGAGGTTGCGACAGGCACGGAGCATATTCTCGCCTACACGATAGCCAAAGACCCGGAGACCCTCAGCTATGTGAAAACATTGTGAGGTCACAACCACCTGCCCACGTCTGCATTGTCGTCTTCCCTCCCCCTCTGTTTAATAATCCTACTTTTTGTTAACTTCCAGGTGTGAGAACAGCTTGGTGACCCTCCACTCATCAGTGACCAAGGCTGCCCTCAAGGAGAAAGAAGAGCAGGAGAAATTGGACCAGGACCATAAGAAGCTTGGACATCAGAAGAAAAAAAAGCAGGACATTGACAAGTTTCATCTCTACTTTGACTTCACCTGCAATATCCAACGCATTCAGCCTCATCAGGTACTCATTCATCCATTATGTATTTCATTTGACACTAATCCAACATTTATAAAGCATATTTTTTTGTACTTAAAAAGGGCGTTTTTATGCAAAACCAACTTTTCTTACTAGTTGACACCGTTTTTGTTTATTTGGTATCCCCATAAGTCCTGAAAATGTGAAGTCAAACCACAGAGTCATGGCAGAGAACTCTCAAACAAGCTATTTGGAATTTGAGACTTTAGTGCCCTATTTTGTCTTAGTTACGTTCGCGGATATCTCCACATATGGTAGAGATTTACCCAAAGAGCTTTGCGCAAGTCCACCATTTTTTTCAGTTGTAGTTCAGAGTTGTAGTCAATACGTTATTTAATTTTCTCTTTTTCTGGTTTTCAATCAGAAAGCAGCTTGAAGATGGTCTGTAAAACATAATTTATGCAACATTTTGACCAAATTACCAACATTACATGTTATGTAGACCACAAGGAAGTGTTTTAAATGTAAAAAAAAGATAAAAAAATCAGATTATAACCCCTTTAATATACATTATGTAATAAGCAGTAGCTTCTTTACAAAATTCTGCCAAAGCACAGCTGCACAGTTGTAAGCAAAATATTTTTTAAATTTGCTGGAGTTTTGTTCGAAGAAACTACAAATTATGGACGCAAACTTTGAATAAGCACTAAAAATGTGTGTGTGTGTGTGTGTGTGTGTGTGTGTGTGTGTGTAAATATGTATTTCTACTGCTTGTCCCCTTTCGGGGTCGCGGGGTTTGCTGGATATCCATCCATCCATCCATGCATGCATGGATATATATATATATATATATATATATATATATATATATAAATACATATGTATGTATGTATGTACTGTATATATGTATGTATGTATACCGTATTTCCTTGAATTGCCGCCGGGCATGTAATATGCGCCTGCCTTGAACTACTGCCGGGTCAAACTTGCTTCCCAAAATTATTAACGCATCCTTACTATTACCGCCGGGTCAAATTCGTGACGTCACGAGTGACGCTTCCCCCGTCGTCATTTTCAAAATGGCGGAGGCGGCAGGGTTGGCAATCCTTACCACTCAAAAAAAGGCATTTTGACCCATTTTACAACGACAATGAGAGCCGCAAAACTCTCTTGAAATGTATAATGAAATTACACAGCATAAAGAGTTTTTTTGCCTGTACTATTGTGTAAACCAGGGATCTTGTTCATCAGCCACACCGGTTACACTGAATGTTGTGATATAAACAGGTTTAACACTCTTACTAATATGTGCCACAAAGTGAACCCACACCAAACAAGAATGACAAGCACATTTTTGGAGAACATCGGCTCTGTAACACATTATAAACGCAACATAACAATTACCCAGAATGCAATGCATCCATGAGTCTTGGCTATATTATACA
>NC_084619.1:52453106-52500606 GCF_033978795.1 Nerophis ophidion | reverse complement strand
TTTTTCTCCTTTTCTTTTTAAGTAATAAAAATATGAAAACACATTGTGGCCACCTCTTAAAAGGATTTTAAACTTGTTCAAAATTAAACTATTTTTTTTCCAAAGTTTTCGGTGTTAAATCACAAGTTGAGTGTTTTCCTATAATTAAAACGCTACAATAAAAAACAAAAAAACTTATAATTTATTTCTATAATAACTTTTGATGTGTTTTAAATGGGGCCTTCACCATGGAAGATTTTTTTTAGAAATGCAAATGGGACAAGCGGTAGGGAATGGATGGATGGATTTTCTTTTTCTTTTTGATAAAAGGTTGTGTCTCTTTTCAAAGTGGAGGACGTGTTGCTGTCAGGTGTTTGCTGCACGCATGCTGGGTTTCCTCTTTCATTTCACCCCGTGGGTACTAACTTAACTAACATGGGCACTAACCTAACCCGGCATGTGGAGTTGAACCTGTTTCAAACTTTTTTGAGTGTAAACACGCTCCCTTACATTACTTTTTTTTTTAGGATTAAAAATATGAAAACTTGTTAAAAATTAAACCTTTTTTTTTTTAACCAAAGTTTTAGGTATTAAATCACAACAAGTTGAGTGTTTTCCTATAAATAAAGCGCTATAATGAAAAAAAAAATCCTATAATTAATTTTTATAATACATTTTGACGTGTTTTGAATGGGGGCTTTCACCAAGGAAAATTTAAAATTAGTACAAAAGGGACAAGCTGTAGAAAATGGATGGATGGATTTTCTTTTTTCTTTTTGATAAGTGGTTGTGTGTCCTTTCAAAGTGGAAGACGTGTTGCTGTCAGGTGTTTGCTGCATGCATTCTGGGTGTCCTCTTTCACCCCGTGGGCACTAACTTAACTCAAACAGTTAGTTAGGTTAGTTAGGCCACTAACCTAACCAACAGGGGCACTAACCTAACCCGGCATGTGGAGTTGAACCTGTTTCAAACCACTTTGAGTGTAAACACGCTCCCTTATATTACTTTTTGGTCACCTCTTAAAAGGCTTTTTAATTTTGTTCATTTTTAACCAAAGTTTTAGGTGTTAAACCACAACAATTTGAGTGTTTTCCTATAACTAAAGTGCTTTATATATATATATATATATATATATATATATATATGTATATATATATATCCACGAGATAGGCACCAGCGCCCCCCGCGAGCCCAAAGGGAATAAGCGGTAGAAAATGGATGGATGGATATAACTAATATATATATATATATATATATATATATATATATATATTTATATATATATATATAATTAAAGCGCTATAATTAAAAATTCTTAGAATTTCCTATCATTTTTCTATAATTAAAGCGCTTGCTCGTCTTAAAAGGTCTGAATTCATCTTTCATGTTTTAATAACCACACTTTTGATGTGTTTTAAATGGTGACTTTCACCATGGAAGATCAACAAATACAAAAGGGAAAAGCGGTATAAAATGGATGGATGGATGTTTTTTGTTAATAAGTGGTAGTGCGTGCGTGTGTGTGTGTACCTGCGTGTGCGTGTGTGTGTGCGTGTTTGTGTGCGTGTTTGTGTGCGTTTGTGTATGTCCTTTCAAAGTGGAAGACGTGTTGCTGTCAGGTGTTTGCTGCACGCATGCTGGGTGTCCCCTTTCACCCCGCGGGTACTAACTTAACTAACACGGTTAGTTGGGTTAGTTAGGCCAATAACCTAACAACACTGACCTAATTCGGTGCTTGGAATCGAAACTGTTGCAAACCATTTTGATTGTAAGCACGCTCCCATAACATTACTATATATATATATATATATATATATATATATATATATATATATATATATATATATATATATATATATATATAAGTACAGGTTTGGTTTTTACCAGTTTTGTCTGTTAAATCATAAAAAGTTGAGTGTTTTCCTTTAATTAAAGTGCTCGCTCGTCTTAAAAGACCTACATGCATCTTTCATGTTTAATAACCACACTTTTGATGTGTTTTAAGTGGTGGCTTTCACCATGGAAGATGAAAAAAATAAACGTGTTTTTTTTTTTTTAAATAATTGTTACTGTGTGTGTATGTGTGTTTGTCCTTTCAAAGTGGAAGATGTGTCGCTGTCAGGTGTTTGCTGCGCACATGCCCGGTGTCCTCTTTCACTCAGCGGCCACTAATTCGGGCTGAAAGATGCAAATAAATCACGTCTTCCCATAGAAAACAGAATTGGAAAAGAAAGGAATTAAACTTCTTTTTTTTTTTTTTTCACACCCAAAATATAAAATAAAAAATACATTAAAAAACACTAGGTGATTCATTTTTTGTTTTGTTTTTTTAATTAAATGTATATACTGAAGATTTTTTTTTAATTCTAAAAGTTGTTCATGTTAATTTATCAAGCAGTGGATCTCAAATGGGGGTACACGTAACCCCTGGGGGTACTTGAAGGTATGCCAAGGGGTACGTGAGATTTTTATTAAAAATATTCTAAAAATAGCAACAATTCAAAAATCCTTTATACATATATTTATTGAATAATATTCCAACAACGTATGAATGTAAGTTCAAAAAGTGTGAAAAGAAATGCAACAATGCAATATTCAGTGTTGACAGCTAGATTTTTTGTGGACATGTTCCATAAATATTGATGTTAAAGATTTCTTTTTTTGTGAAGAAATGTTGAGAATTAAGTTCATGAATCCAGATGGATCTCTATTACAATCCCCAAAGAGGGCACTTTAAGTTGATGATTACTTCTATGTGTAGAAATCTTTATTTATAATTGAATCACTTGTCTGTGATGAGGTTGGGACTTGTCCAGGGTGTACGCCGCCTTCCGCCCGATTGTAGCTGAAATAGGCACCAGCGCCCCCCGTGACTCTAAAAGGGAATAAGTGGTAGAAAATGGATGGATGGATGAATCATTTGTTTATTTTTCAACAAGTTTTAGTTTTTTTTATATCTTTTTTTCCATATACCGTATTTCCTATAATTGCCGCAGGGCATTTAGTATGCGCCTGCCTTGAATTATCCATCCATCCATCCATTTCCTACCGCTTATTCCCTTTGGGGTCGCGGGGGGCGCTGGTGCCCATTTCAGCTACAATCGGGCGGAAGGCGGGTACACCCTGGACAAGTCGCCACCTCATCGCAGTGCCTTGATTTACTGCCGGGTAAAACTCGCTTCCCAAAATAATAAGCGCATGCTTAGTATTACCGCCTGGTCAATCTCGTGACACTTCCCCTGTCATCATTTTGAAAATGGAGGAGGCTAATTTCAGAGAAGATTAAGAGCTATTTAGTAGGATTTAAGGTCCAAGCTTACATCACACTCAAATTTTAAAGCATATCTTTGGTAAGTGCCGGAGTGAGTAGAAGTTTTAAAATAATTAGCGCATGCTTACTTTTACCGCATGCCTTTGGTAAGCGCAGGAGTGAGAAGAGGTTTTAAATTAATTAGGCAGTTCAAGGAAATACGGTATAGTTCAAGAAAGACCACTACAAATGAGCAATATTTTGCGCTGTTATACAATTTAATAAATCAGAAACTGATGACATGTGCTGCATTTTACTTCTTTATCTCTTTTTTTCAACCTAAAATGATTGGCTCTGATTAGGGGGTACTTGAATTAAAAAATGTTCACACTCAAAAAAGGTTGAGAACCACTGACATAATAATATGCTGCGATTTTCAGTATGCGCACTGATTGGCTGAGAGCTGTCACGTGCTGTGCGTGTTACATTGTGTCATGACACTTCTATAAATTAACGCCAAATGTTTGCATTTGTAGGGAAAACAACGAGAACAACAACAACAACAACAACAACAACCCACTGACTTCCTCCATGAACGGAAATAAAACTCTTTTGGGAAGTTCGGACGACGACAAAACGCCCGCAGGCACGCCGGACCACCACACGTCATCGAGCCCAGCCTTGATGCTGGGCTCCTCCGCCGGCCTGCAGCCCTTGCACGGCCTGGCTCCTCCCCCGGGGCCCAGCGCCATCCCGGTACCGGGCGGCGGCGGCGCCGGGGACTCCGTGCTCCATCACCACCATCACCACCACCACCATCACTCCTTGCACCATGACTCCATTCTGAACCCTATGTCGTCCAACCTGGTGGTGGACCTGGGCTCGTAGAATCATGGAAGACTTTCTTTTTTTTTTTTTTTTTTTTTTTTTCTAGAACGTGCCAGTGGAATTTTAGAAAAGCAGCACTTAAAGGACTATAAAAAAAAAAAAAAAAAATTGATAAAAGGACGGAACCGGCCGGTCCACTTTCAGTCCATTTTCTCCTTAATCGGCTTGCAAAAAATACCCTGAAATGAACAATTAAAGGTGAGGCGGGTCCAGGGGTGCAAATATGAAAATAAAAGTATTTTATCGAAATATAACATGTTTTCAACAGTCATACAATGTCTTAATTATTGCAAATAATATCTTTGTTTTCGAGTTCAATTGGAATTATTGTTTACAAAAGAGCCAAACTTTGTTTTTATTGTTCTTGTGCTGGGAAAGGGAAATCATCCTCAAGTGTCTTAGTTGCCAGATGAATTCTTATCACTTTACATTTGAACGTGGGGGGGGGGGGGGGGGGGGGGGGGGGGTACTGCATGTGAACGCAACATGGCGAAGGAGTGACTTATTCTAGTTTCATACTCTTTACAATAAAAAGACACGAAATGTGGATTTCATTTGGACAATTTTGTTGGATTCTACATGATATATTACCTCAGCTGCAAAAAAAAAGCGTTATTCGTGCATTACAGGACTTTTTTATTTTTTTATTTTCATAATCCTGTTTAATTCGGACTGGGTTAACCTTCGTGTTGTTGGAAAACGCGAAGGGGTCACGAACGTGGATAAAATATATATATATCATTTTTTAAATTATTTAACATAGTCTATTCGTTTATCAAACGCACGCCTGATGCTTGATCTGAAGTATTTAATGGTTAAAAATTGGACAATTTACCTGACATTTTTGGCACAACGTTATTTTTTCGAGAGGAAGTTGATAATCGTTGAACCAGTGCACGTGGTCTCGTAATTTACCAAAATAACGTCCCGCTAAAATTAACAAGACAAAACAAACGTATCATTATTTAATTAGATTTTTGGACTAGTTAGTTAAAATATATCTAAAAGCAACGAGTCAAATTATTTTGGGAACGTTATTTTTTTTTAAGAATGAAAACACAAAAAAATGTACTTCCGGGTCCAGGATCACGTGCTCCCCTTAATGGTCCTCAAACATCCATCCATCCAATTCCTACCGCTTGTGCCTTTTTTGGGAGGTCGCGGGGGGTCCTTCAAACACTATTTTTTCATTTAGTATTTTTTTTAAATATATTTTTATTTAATATTAATTTTCAACTATTTTCTGTATATAATAGCAGAAATTGTTGTGATGTTTTTAAGGGTGATTAGTAAAATATGAATATAATATTTATTTCCATTTAGTATTTTTTTTAAATATATTTTTAATTAATATTCCTTTTCGACTATTTTTTGTAAACATATGTATATAACAGCATACGTTTTTTGTGATGTTTTTAAGGGTGATTAGTAAAATATGAATTTAATATTTCTTTCAATTTAGTATTTTTTAAATATATTTTCAATTATTATTCCTTTTGGACTATTTTCTGTAAACATCTATATAATAGCAGTAGTTTTTAGAGATGTTTTTAAGGGTGATTTGTAGAATATGAATATAATATTTCTGGCCATTTGGTATTTTTTAAAATATATTTTCAATTAATATTACTTTTTGACTCTTTTCTGTAAACATATTTATACAACAGCAGAAGTTTTGTGTGATGTTTTTAAGGGTGATTTGTAAAATATGAATACAATAATATCAAAAATGGTATATATGTGCATACATGTTGGACAATTTTACCACAGAGGGCAAAAAATAATTATTTATGTATGTGTGAAAAAACAATTCCATTTATGTTTTGAAGCACATTTACCTTTCATTTTATTCTATCATTAATATTTAATATCAGTCTTCACATATATTTTGTATCTGCTTCTATTTTTACAATCACACATATATATTTTTTTATCGTGCCATTTTATTTTAAATTTTAAATTTTTACTGCTCAAATTAAATACACTCTCAAAGCTCATTGAATTATTG
The DNA here is from genome assembly GCF_033978795.1 of Nerophis ophidion. Taxonomy (NCBI): domain Eukaryota; kingdom Metazoa; phylum Chordata; class Actinopteri; order Syngnathiformes; family Syngnathidae; genus Nerophis; species Nerophis ophidion. The sequence goes on along the minus strand of NC_084619.1, from coordinate 52,494,481 downwards.
TTGGATGTTCAAATAGATCCATAATAGCTTCATTAAATGCAGGATATCCAACCTTTTTGAGAGTTGAATACTGAAAAAGAATGCAAATTGCCATTTTTGTTGGTTTTATATATTTCATAACTTTTGAAAAAAGGCTAAAAATATGTTAATACATTTATATTTAAATACCAAGCTTTGTATCATAATCAGTTAAAATATTCAACATGACAACGTGTTTTTCTTTACATTGTTTCTATTTGCTCTATTTTTTCACCCATTTTTGCAGGTTTTTTTGTCTTTTTTGAATATTGTGCCACAGGCCATTAATGGAAGTCATTATGCAACATTATTGTACACAAAACCCACATTTTAGTTTTGTGTTACAGTTAACAGATAAATATACTGTGACATATAATAATAATAACACTAATAGTAACAAAAACAACAATAACAATAATAATAATAATATACATATATACATATCGAGGGCAAATTGAAAATAAAATAAAAAGCTATTTGTTAAAAAATGGCCATGGTCTGCACTTTGGACAATCCTGACCTACGTTTTTAGGACTTTAATTAATTCAAGATAGTTGTTCGACTTGTCATATAACAAAGATATTACAATGATTATGAATAATTAATTGTTTTTGTGTTAGTGTGTGTGTGTGTCAAGTGCAGCGTGCCGACATTATCGGTCCCAATGGGGAAACTTTGCACTTAGCTCCTCATCACAGAGGTCAAAGGTCAAACATTTATCGCTGCAGCGGCCTTAAATACGCGAGAAGGAAGTTGGACTGTTAGTAATACTTTTAAACAACTATGTTGTCTTTACCGCCATGTAGCGTGCAGAGATGGCAACAATTAAATCAGTTTCCAATGAGGAGATCAGGCTGGAATGAGAGCTAAGCTACAAGTAAACAAACGCATGTTGAGATAAAGTCATATTTAAGTGTGCCATAATTATGCGATTTATATATATATATATATATATATATATATATGTTCAGGTCAGTCACTAGACAATCTTAAATGTTAATACCAAAATTATTTTAAAAAAATAATGTATTTTTTTTGGCTTAATTAGTAAGTTGCACTAAAGCTCATAAATTAAATGGGGGAAAAAAATCAACTGTCTTTTCAAATGGTGAACATTTTTTTTGCCTAATCTGTATAAAAGTCGGTAGATTCACGATAAAATTAAATAATACAAACCTGGCAGCTCAGTCATGTTTTATACACCCAATTTGTAATTTGAAAAACACTACCATTTGTATGTGTAAGTAGTTTTACAGTGTATTACTGTAATTGGAAAAAACGGCATCAGTTTTAATTTTACAGTTATTTACCTTTATTTTATTTTCATTTTTTTTAAAGTGTGGGAAAAAATAGTGTCACCATTTGAAAAATACTATTGGATTGTTTATTTTTTTTATGTTTATGCAACTCATAAAACAATGCATTATTTTCATATCAAAACTTTAGAAGTTACTTCAATGATTTAATTCAGGGGTGTTCCAACTTTTTTCCATTGAAGACCACACACTTAAAATAAAACAATAAAACATTTAGAGGAAGCGATGTAGTTAGTTTGATATCTTTGATGTAATTTTTTTTAACCGTTTTGAATAAAAAGCAAAAAAAAACATTATTTATATTTAAATCATACTACTATAATAACATTACAGCTTTATGTTATTTTTAATCAATTGTTCCCTTTTATTTCTGCAGTATGCTGCCAAACACAAATGGCTCCAGACTCCACCCTTTCTTTACATGAGGGTGCCAAATATTATATGTGCACAATACACACAATTTGTATAGCTGTGAAAAGCCAAATTAAAGTAAATACCTTTTAAGTGTTTTTTAAGTTTATTTTAAATTTCCTGTAATAATAATAATAGTACAAATAATACTGATTACATTCAAATGATTTAAGAATTTAATAAACAAGATATAATTTATATAATAATAAATATATAAAATATATTTAAATATATATATATATATATATATATATATATATATATATATATATATATGACTAGTATTGGTCAAACAAGGGACTTACTCACAAAATAGAGGAAGTAGGATCCTCAATTCACGTGAGGAAACCCACATGTTGCTCCATTGTTAGAACAAGTTTTGTTTTTATTAAATTTACTTAAGTTTCACGGTAATTCATGCCTGAATATTAATAACGTCCAGACGTACAGGGATGGCGGCCTCGGTGGTGGTCTGACTGATATTCAATATGTCTTCTTGCTTATTGAGGTGAGCACAAAAAGTTCAGATCTTCCGTGCCTCGGTTTTGTTTACATCAGGTGCATCCCATAAAACAGCAGGAGTCTCTTTCTGTGCGTGTGTGTGTGTGTGTGTGTGTGTGTGTGTGTGTGTGTGTGTGTGTGTGTGTGTTGTGTTACAGTCAGAAAAGACAGCAAGATGTCTGATGATGATGTTTATACTGTTAATATACACACTGTAACACAGCCCATTGCAGGGGTCAAAGGTCACCAGGATGCACCCCGCCTCCTTTAATCCAGCCAGGGGATGAGGTGTATCTGCAAATAGATATCTAAATATAGTATTTTTTTTAATTACCCTCTGGGACAATTTGTACGTGTGTTAGTGTGAGCATGCACATACATACACTTTCTGGTGATAGACAGGTCCGACCCGCCGTGCTGTTTTTCATGTTTGGTCCCCTTGAATCAGTTGAAGGTGAAGATTGGCGACACTTTTCTCACATTTGCACTACGTCGTCACCTGCAGGCCACTTAAATTTTTGCATGAGCTCAAAGAAAGAGTACCTTTAGTAAAATTGTTTGTTGCATGTTTAAAAGCCAGCGGTCAATACAGCAGTTTGTCAGTTAGCAGACTACTGCCTGGTTCATGGTGGCTGAAAGGCGGTCAAAAAATCAAAATAACTTTTTCTACCCGGATCCTCGCCAAAATGTGATGACTATCATTTACTAGTATTTACTTGAATATTTATTGTTATTATTATTATTATTATTATTAGTAGTAGTAGTAGTCGTAGTAGTCGTAGTAGTACTATCAGTGGTAGTAGTATTACTATTATTATAGTATTGACTATTATTTACTAGACTTTCTATTATTATTATTAATAGTAGTAGTAATATTAGTAGTATTTTTGTATTTACTAGTATTGACTGTGATTTACTATTATTCACTATTATTTATCCTATTAATATTATTATTATTATTAGTAGTAGTAGTAGTAGAAGTAGTAGTAGTCGTCGTAGTATTGTCAGTGGTAGTAGTATTACTGTTATAATAGTATTGACTATTATTTACTAGACTTTCTATTATTATTATTAATAGTGGTAGTATTATTAATAGTATTTTTGTATTTAGTAGTATTGACTATGATTTACTATTCACTATTATTTATCTTATTAATATTATTATTATTAGTAGTAGTAGTAGTAGTCGTAGTACTACTATCAGTGGTAGTAGTATTACTATTATTATAGTATTGACAATTATTTACTAGACTTTCTATTATTATTATTAATAGTAGTAGTATTATTAATAGTATTATTCTATTTACTAGTATTGACTATGATTTACTATTATTCACTATCATTTATCTTATTAATATTATTATTTTTAGTAGTAGTAGTAGTAGAAGTAGTAGTAGTCGTCGTAGTATTGTCAGTGGTAGTAGTATTACTGTTATAATAGTATTGACTATTATTTACTAGACTTTCTATTATTATTATTAATAGTGGTAGTATTATTAATAGTATTTTTGTATTTACTAGTATTGACTATGATTTACTATTATTCACTATTATTTATCTTATTAATAATAATATTATTTTTATTAGTAGTAGTAGTAGTAGTAGAAGTAGTAGTAGTCCTAGTAGTACTATCAGTGGTAGTAGTATAACTATTATTATAGTATTGACTATTATTTACTAGACTTTCTATTATTATTAATACTAGTAGTATTATTAATAGTATCAATGTATTTACTAGTATTGACTATGATTTACTATTATTCACTTTTATTTATCTTATTAATATTATTATTATTATTATTATTATTATTATTATTATTATTATTATTAGTAGTAGTAGTAGTATTAGTAGTAGTAGTAGTAGTAGTAGTAGTCGTAGTAGTAGTAGTACTATCAGTGGTAGTAGTATTACTATTATTATAGTATTGACTATTATTTACTAGACTTTCTATTATTGTTATTAATAGTGTTAGTATTATTAATAGTATTATTGTATTTACTAGTATTGACTATGATTTACTATTATTCACTATTATTTATCTTATTAATATTATTATTATTATTATTAGTAGTAGTAGTAGTTTTACTACTATTATAGTATTTACTAGTATTGACTGTTATGTACTAGTATTTCTATTATAAATTGTATTACTAGTAGTATTTCTAGTAGTATAACTAGTATTGACTATTATTTTCTTGTATTTAACAGTATTTTTCCGTCCATCCATCCATTTCAACCGCTTGTCCCTTTCTTGGGGTCGCGGGGGTCGCGGGTGGCCGCTGGAGCCTATCTCAGCTGCACGCGGGCGTAAGCTGGTGTACACCCTGGACAAGTCGCCACCTCATCACAGGGCCATACTAGTATTTATATTATCAGTAGTAGTAGTACTAGTAGTAGTAGTAGTAATATAACTAGTGTTATAGTATTGACTAGTATTGATTATTATTTACTATTATTTACTAGTATTTATATTAGTATTAGTATTATCATTAGTAGTAGTAGTAGTAGTAGTAGTATTGTAGTCTTGATTAGTATTTACTATTATTTACTAGTATTTATATTAGTATTAGTATTATCATTAGTAGTAGTAGTAGTAGTAGTATTATAGTCTTGATTAGTATTGACTATTATTTCCTAATATTTAATCGTATTTATGTTATTATTAGTAGTAGTAGTAGTAGTAACAGTAGTAGAAGTATTACAAGTACTATATTATTTACTAGTATTATAGTATTGAGTAGTATTTATTTTATTATTGTTAGTAGCAGTAATATTATTAGTATTACTAGTATTATCTAGTATTGACTATTATTTACTGATATTTGTATTATTATTATCATTAGTATTAGTAGTAGTATTACTCATATTAAAGTATTGACTAGTATTGACTATTATTTTTAGTATTGCTATTATTAGCAGTAGTAGTAGTAGTAGTAGTAGTAGTAGTATTACTAGTATTATAGTATTGCCTGGCATTGACTAGTATTTACTATTAGTTATATTATTGTGTTTATTGTTATCATTATTACTGTTATTTGTATTATAATTGAAATGGTATTGAGGAGTATTTACCATATTTACAAGTGTTTGTAATTAATATTATTATTATTAGTAGTAGTATTACTAATATTATAGTATTGACTCGGATTGACTACTATTAAGTACTTGTATTTATACTATTATTATTATTAGTTGTAGTAGTAGTTAAAGTACCCATGATTGTCACACACACACACACTAGTTGTGGCGAAATTATTATCTGCATTTGACCCATCACCCTTAGTAATATTAGTAATATTATAGTTTGACTAGTATTTACAGCTGAGTTAAAAAATGCTGTAACATCCAATATTACATTCTTTTTTACAGTAAATATGCATTTCACTCCCTTTAATCCTACTACAAAGCATCCACACATTGTATTCACCTAAAAATAATATAATAATGTTAAATATTGCATTAATAACAGCTTGGTACCGCTTGTAATCAGGCTCGACCAGCTGTGGTATGTGTACAACTAGTATTATACGCCAAGGAGTCACTTGATAAAAGTACAGTGTTTTATGTTCCTATACTCAAACTCAGTGTTATTGTTCAATCACTGTGTAATGTTACAGTGGCCAAACTTATTAAATATTAAATGGACTTTGTTTTAATGAATAATTAGGCCTACTATGCTACTGTAATTTATGGCCGGTCTATGTACTTGCAGAGACAAGTTTTTTTTTTTTTGAGTTGGTACTTTGTGAAAAGACTTTGGGAACCATTGCCCTTTTGCAGAGGAATGATCATGGACTCCATCTAGTGGTTGAAGAGCGTAACAGCAGGTGGAGAAGTAAAATGAAGTATTTGACAACTTCATCAGGTATATGCACACCTTTTTTCCCCATAACGCAGCCACAGGAACCTTTTCGTTATCCATTAAATGATTTTATTGTGGGAATATTCATAGTTGTACACTTTGAGTTGCGTACTTTAAACAACATTTTCCTGAATATGAATGAAGTTATTTCACTAACCAATAAATATGCATTAATCCATCCATTTCCTACTGCTTGTCCCTTTTGGAGTGACAGGGGTTGCTGGAGCCTATCTCAGCTGCATTTGTGCATAAGGCGGCGTACACCTTGGACAAGACGCCACCTCATCGCAGGTCCGCTTTTTCATGCACGCCAAATTATTATTAAAGCTAAAAAATGTATTTGTGAGGTTGGGTACCGAATCCAGTACTTTTTTTTGGCACTGACTGAATCCCGACGGTCCTACCTGGCATCGGTTCACATAAAACCTTACCATACCTGGGTTGCGCAAGACATGGCGCCCAGTTGCCAACTCAGCCAACCCTTTACACTTTGTCACTTGGCGATCACTCCAGCAGCACTGAGAGTAGACTCAGCCAAACTACCTCAAGGTAATGTAGCAATTTTCAATGCCAACAAAGAAATTGATAAAAAAGAAACAAAAAACGCACTAACTTTTTTCAAAAATGCGCTAGCTTAATGCTAATGTACATTGGCTTTGCTAATGATTAGCATTAGCAATTTTACATGGCAATTTCAACACCTTCAAATTTGCCAATGAAAACTAAAACTGAGACGTTACAATGAAAAAGTGGGTGCGTAATAAGTTGTTAATAATATTGTGCAGGCTGTTGACTTATGGACTGAAATATTGTAGGTGCAACTAAAAAAAAAAAGAAAAAGAAACTTATTCTGCATGATATATGAGTGTTTTAATTAAAATGATGCTTCTGAGCTTCAGATAATGTTACAACAGTCCTGGTATAAAACCCATAATTTCTGGGAAGTTGCGGACGATGGAGTGGAACACCGCAGAGGCCACCACAGTGTATGTGTTTCTTTTACTTTTTATTCATGGCTGTATGTAGAAGTTGCTGGTTGCATCAGCTCCGTTACTTTAATGTCTTTAATGCCGATTGTATTGTACCATATGTCCCGGCAAGAAATCTGCATTCAAAGGACTCCAGCTCATTAGTTATTCCTAAAGCCCGAAAAATGTCTGCGTGCTATAAAGCGTTTTCCGTTTGGGCTCCAGTTCGAGATGCTACCTCAGTAAAAGCATTTAAGTCTGACCTTAAAACTCATTTGTATACTCTAGCCTTTAAATAGACCTCCTTTTTAGACCAGTTGATCTGCCGCTTCTTTTCTTTTTCTCCTCTGTCCCCCTCTCCCTTGTGGAGGGGGTCCGCTCCGATGACCATGGATGAAGTACTGGCTGTCCAGAGTCGGGACTCAGGATGGACCGCTCGCCTGTGTATCGGTTGGGGACATCTCTACGATGCTGATCAGACTACGCTTGAGATGGTTTCCTGTGCACGGGACTCTCGCTGCTGTCTTGGATCCGCTTTGAACTGAACTCTCGCGCCTGTGTTGGAGTCACTATGGATTGAACTTTCACAGCATCATGTTAGACCCGCTCGACATCCATTGCTTTCGGTTGTCTAGAGGGGGGCGTTGCCCACATATGAGGTCCTCTCCAAGGTTCTCATAGTCATCATTGTCACAGGCGTCCCACTGGGTGTGAGTTTTCCTTGCCCGTATGTGGGTTCTTCCGAGGATGTCGTCGTCTCAGTGGTTCGTACAGTCCTTTGAGATATTTGTGATTGAGGGCTTTATAAATAAACATTGATTGATTGATGTTCTTTGTGGTCTTTGTTGTTTGATGTTTCCCTCTTACACACATGTAAGAAGGATGTGTACTATGGCTATGAATTGTTTTTTTTCCCCTTGGCCTCAGTCTGGACCCCTTCTCCAGGGCCCAGACTTAGACCGATTTTTTTTATTTTATTTTAATAATCTATTTTTTTCTCCCATTCCCCCCCACTTGTTTACCTGTATCTCACTTTTTTAGTAAGGGGCGCTGGAAGCCGGCAGACCCGTCAGCGATCCTGTTCTGTCTCCCTGTAATGTTTGTCTGATCTTGAATGGGATTGTGCTGAAAATTTAAAATTTCCCGAAGGAACTCTCCTGTCGGAATAAATAAAGTACTATCTAATCTAATCTAATTAAAAATATCCAGTTGAGCAAATTGCAATTGCAAACCTGGGCGAGTTAGGACAGACTTTAAACTAACTTTAAAAATAAATACTGCAAACTGTAATTATATACATTAATGAATTTGTAGGGCCTTAACCCTTCATAAGGAGGTTTCTACCTGCCAGTCAACAAAGAAAGGCAATGAACATTTAAAAAAAAAACAATAATTGAATTTAAATATAATGACACAAGATAAATAATAAATAGATACATATTTTGCATGAATTATATAATATTGCTATAAGAAAAAAAACGTTTAAAACAATTAAAAAATATAATCTTATCAAGGTGTATAAAAATAATAATAATAATAGCATACAATCACAGATTGGTGTCAAGTGAAGTAAACCATTAAATAAATATAATTTAGGAATTACATTTAAATTAATAGACGGTCCATGAACTTGACACATTTTTATTCATACTTTTTTGTGTATTTGCTCTGCACCACTTTGTGTTTTGTTAGTGTTTTGTTGGTGTGTTGCGTTTCTTCATGATTAGCGTCTATACACTGTAAACATAAAGTACACACAGTATACATTCAATACGTATACAGTACATAAAGTATACAGTCAGTACAGATACAGTACATACAGTATTCACACAGCACACACAATATACCTACATTACCTGTATAGTATATCCAGTAAATGCAGTATACTAATAGTACATGCAGTACATTAAGTATGCATACAGTACATAAACAGTATATACAGTATACTGTAAACAAATAGTGCATGCAGTATATTCAGTATACATACAGTGCATACACAGGACATACAGTATACCTACAGTACATATACAGTGCATACAGCATGTACAGTAAATACAGTATACTAATACAACAGTAAACATACAGTGCATATACAGCATATACAGTATAAAGTAAACTAATAGTACATGGAGTGCAGTACATTCAGTATACATACAGTACTTATACAGTATATACAGCAAAGTAAATACAGTATACAAATATTACGTTCAGTATACATACAGTATATATACAGTATATACAGTAAAGTAAATACAGTATACAAATAGTACATTCAGTATACATACAGTACATATACAGTATAAAGTAAAGTAAATACAGTATACAAATATTACATTCAGCATACATACAGTATATACACAGTATATACAGTACAGTAAATACAGTATACACATAGTACATTCAGTATACATGCAGTACATATACAGTATATACAGTAAAGTAAACACAGTATACAAATAGTACATTCAGTATACATACAATATATATACAGTATATACAGTAAAGTAAATACAACATTCAAATAGTACATTCAGTATACATACAGTACATATACAGTATAAACAGTAAAGTAAATACAGTATACAAAAAATACATTCAGTATACATACAGTACATATAGAATAGAATAGAATAGAATAGAATAGAATAGAGTTTTATTGTCAATATTGCAATGAACAGGTTCAAAGAACAACGAAATTGGAGCAGCTCCTCCTAAGGTGCATATACAATATGGTAGTATAAATAGTAAAAAAAAAATAGAGATGACAGATGTATCTATGTATATGTATATGTATCCACACAGATGCATATCTGCATGCATATGAATACATATACACACATACATAAAACATTATTGCACACTGCAGTCCGAAAAAATAGAAAAACATTTGAACATTACACATGAGGACATGATGGACATATTGTGCTCACTCAGTGTCTGTTTAATGCTACTATGGCTCTTGGGTAAAAGCTATTTTTTAGTCTATTGGTGCTCGCTTTTAGCACCCACATATACAGTATATACAGCAAAACAAATACAGTATACAGATATTACATTCAGCATACATACAGTATATACAGTAAAGTAAATACAGTATTCAAATAATACATTCAGTATACACACAGTATTTATACAGTAAAGTAAATACAGTATACACATAGTACATTCAGTATGGATACAGTACATATACAGTATATACAGTAAAGTAAATACAGTATACACATAGTACATTCAGTATGGATACAGTACATATACAGTATATACAGTAAAGTAAATACAGTATACACATAGTACATTCAGTATGGATACAGTACATATACAGTATATACAGTAAAGTTAATACAGTATACAAACAGTACATTCAGGATACATACAGTACATATACAGTATAAACAGTAAATAAATGGGTTGTACTTGTATAGCGCTTTTCTACCTTCAAAGTACTCAAAGCGCTTTGACACTACTTCCACATTTACCCATTCACACACACATTCACACACTGATGGAGGGAGCTGCCATGCAAGGCGCCAACCAGCACCCATCAGGAGCAAGGGTGAAGTGTCTTGCTCAGGACACAACGGACGTGACGAGGTTGGTACTAGGTGGGATTTGAACCAGGGACACTCGGGTTGCGCACGGCCACTCTCCCACTGCGCCACGTGGTCCCAGTAAAGTAAATACAGTATAAAATAGTACATTCAGTGTATGTACAGTATATATACAGTAAATTAAAGACAGTATACAAATAGTACATTCTGTTTACATACAGTACATATACAGTATATACAGAAAAGTAAATACAGTATACACATAGTACATTTAGTATATATTCAGCACATATATAGTATATACAGTAAATTAAATACAGTATACAAATAGTAAACTCTGTTTACACACAGTACATATACAGTGTATACAGTTAAGTAAATACAGTATACAAATAGTACATTTAGTATATATACAGCACATATATAGTATGCACAGTAAAGTAAATACAGAATGCATACAGTACATGATTCTGAGCTTGATCCAAAACTATTGTGCTGTGTTAAACATACTACGCCCCTATAGGGGCAATCGGTAGAAAATGGATGGATGGATGGATGGTTGTCTTCTAAAAACAGGCTAATTTGATTACAAATTGTAATAACTTGTACATTGGTGCGCACTTACATGAATATAGGAGTGGATTATCTGATTTTGCGTGAAATATGTCATTTATTTGACTTGTTTCCTTTTTTTTGTTTTGTCTTTAAGAATAAAGTCATGCATTGCTATTTGCTGCGGTCTCCTTTTATCACATGTTAGACGCACGATGCCATCTAGTGGTAGAAGTTGGTAATTCCACCTCATTTTTTTTTCAACACATTCATCACGTTGTTGTTTTTTTTTATCTTATAAATGTTGGACTTTGACGACTAATTTGTGTTCAGGAACGCTCTTACCGCGGTCACTTTATTAGGTACACACCAGCAGACCTCTATTTGGATTAACAGTGTCATTAAAATGGTTATTACTGGAACAATGTGTTTAATAGACGTGTTTGTATTATGCATTGTGTTATATCTATATAGTTGTTTTTAACATTTATAAACAACTAAAACCTCCCTAAAGACCTGTTATTCACTTCATTGAGTATCATTATCCCTACAAAGGTTCACTATTTGATGTTGTACTTAATGAAAGGACCCCTGAGCGTATAAAAGAGTAGAGTCAAACCTGTGTTAGCGACCACTTGTCTACAAAAGTAGTGTTATACTTAAAATACAAATAAAAAACAATTGGAAGTGATTATGATTATTAACTTAGTGGAGCGGCTCCACACTGTGTATGGAGACACACAAATGGCTGCTAGTCGCTTAACAGCCGGGGGACTCAAAATAAATACTTTAAATACCTTGATGCAGGAACAATCTACCACTAGATGGCAGCTTACATTAGTTGCGTATTGCAGACGTCCTTAAAGTTATAATTTTTCCAGCCAATTTTGCTCAAATTCTGCACACATGTGCTCATTTGTCCCGTAAAGGTGTGGGACACATGTTGTGCATATTCGGCAAAACACGCTCAGGTTACAGCTTGTGTTTTTTTGTTCTTAGCATTGACCTTTAGGGTCATCGCCTTTACGGCTTTGATAATAGCGCCATCAAGTGGTGTATTATTTACTTTTATTTTTTAAGGTGGACTAATTTACCCCTTTTGATGTGCAGTGGCTCAGGAATACAAATATTAGATGAAATGCGTCTCAAATATTCTCCAAAAAAAAGTAATAGTATCATATGTCCGTAAGATAGTTATAAGTACACCTCTGCATAACATTGTGTCTTTATTAACATTAAAGAAAACGAAAGAACTATAGATTAATTTACATTAGGAGTACATTTATTTACATTGCTTTTTTAGTTTCTGACATAATATATTTAAAGGGCATCGAAGTGCCTAAAATAAAATAAAAAATATTCTTATTTAAACTATAAATACTTTTTGACTGGGTAAACAAAAATGCTTAAAAAATAAATAAATACATTACAATTAATCAGCAAAAGGAGCACAATATATGGTCAAATCACGGCACGATAACTTAAAAATAAGGACGACTTCAGATTGTTTTCTTTGTTTAGAAATAGAACAAGCACCTTTTAAAATTGTACAATTCATAATGTTGTTGGGTTGTTTTTTTTTTAGCACTTACATGTTGCGGTTAATAGTATTCTATCTTTATTTTTCGTTATTAATATTTTCTAAATAAATTATGTGATAATGTTCATCAGTCAACTCATTGGTGTTCATTTTCAACCTATCAAGACAAAAAAATTATATCGAAATCCAATTACAGTTTGTTATTTATGTAGTTTGCTCATTTTCCAGTTTATTTTGTACATATGTAGCATCATCTACAAAGATACAAATAATACCTATTGCGACATCCAGTGGACACATTTAGAACTGCAGTTTCTTTCATTCAAAATTTTCAGTTTAATTTTTTACATAGCAAACTCATCCGGTGGGCCAGATAAAACCTGTACCGCTGATCACACACGTTCACAGGATTCTGGCGTTCATAGTTGAACAAGGTTTTATTCTCCATTAATCCTATACGATATTTGACTTTTCAGCCTGTGTTCTTCCTCTCCAAACGCTCCAAGCCCTTCTTCCTCCTGCTGTTCCTGACCGCTACTGTTAAAGACAACAGGTGATTAGACAACTCGTACCACCTGGAAAATCTAATCCCCTGTTCAGCTGTGTCTCGCTGTCAGCACTGGCCACACCTCCCTCCACAGTATATTATAGTTAATCATAGAACTGGCATCCAATGTTATTCAAAAAAGTATTGATCTTGAATCCAGAATCGATTCTGAATTCCATCGTTACCCCCAAGAATCGAATCGAATCATTTGGTGCCCAAAGATTCACAACCCTACAATACTATTGTTAGGGATGTTTGTGTGCAATGTTGCAGTGACCAAAAATATTCCATATACTTCGACCTTGTTTTTAATGAATGCCTAGGCTTACTATGCTACTGCATTTTGACAGTTTTTATGGAGGTACTTGGAGAGCCAAAAGTCTTTTTAGGTGTTACTGTATAAAAAACACTTGGAGAACCACTGTTATGTAAAAAAAAAAAAAAAAAGAAATTGGCAGCTTATACCTCAGAATTTTACCATAAAGTTTACACTAGTTTTTACACAGAATTACAGGGATTTTGATTTATTTTTATGATAAATGTTTGGCTGCACATACAGAAATCGTCAGTTTCTCAAATCTCTTCACTGGCTTCCTGTTCCACTCAGGATTGAATACAAAGTCTCCTACTCACCCAACAGTGGCTCCATGGAAATGCCTCCCTCTACCTCAAATAACTACTCACCCCCAAATCCTCCACACGACACCTCCGCTCCAGACAGGCTAACCTCCTCCAACCTCAGAGGACAAAGCTTTCTGCTCCGCCGCTCCCAGTCTGTGGAACGCTCTCCCTGACCACATGAGAGCACCACAGACCGTGGATGCTTTTAAAAAAGGGCTTAAAAACCCTTCTTTTAAAAAAAAGCCTTTTTTTTAAAGATATATGCATACTCGTTCTAGCTATTAGGCTGTTCTAGTATTTATTTTTATTATCTTTTAATTTTAATTTTATTTTTTAATACACTGTAGCACTTTGAGGTTGTTTACTCAATATAAAGTGCTTTTTTTTCAAATAAAATGTATTATTATTATTATTATTATTATTATTATTATTATTATTATTAGGTCTACTGGGGTTTTATTCCCATGACCACTTTTTGGCAGCCCACCTTTGGGGTTGCATGCTCAGCAGAAGGGTCCAGAAAGGGGCGGTGCCAGTTATCCACGTTAACCCTTGCTGGTCTGCACTGTGCAGGAGGACGATGCTTCAATAATACATGTCTCTCACAAGGACACGGGGGCCGGCTTTAAAGACGCCACTCGTGTACAGGAAGGCATTAAAAATAAATCAAGTGGTTCGGACAAAACAGTCGGCCCGAGCTGGTTTAAGGTATATTTTCATGCATCTTTTAACTCGGTGCTCCTGTGAAAGTCGTTAGGATTCTTCTTCTCCATAACATGCTGTCGGGATTATGAATAATGAAGAAGGGGGGCGGGGTCATGTGACTCGGCCAAAATACCTGGCCGCTTCCACTTTTGTGCTAGCGACGATTTCCTACACGATCTTATAGTTGTGTCTCTGTGAGGTCAGAGGTCGTGTTTACAGACAAAAAGTGAGTAAAAGACATGTAAAGCCCAACAGATGTGTTTAGGAATACAAAATGCACAGTTTGTGGTGTTTATTTTTAATATCACAAGTTAGAGAGGTTGTTTGGATTAGGTAGTATAGGTAAATGCTGTGAAGTGTTGTGTACACTTTATGTCAAATTCATGGTCATTGAGTTGATTTACTAATGTTGTCCACTAGATAGAAGCGAATTTACAGTAATTAGTCAAATTCCTTATTTAACTTGTGACTTTTGGAGTTTGGACACTCCTGTTGTAGATGTTTTTTTTTTCAATTATTATTTATGTCTGTTTGTGTTGGCCCTGCGATCAGGTAGTGACTTGTCCAGGGTGTACGCCGCCTTCCGCCCGATTGAACCCTAAAAGGAATAAGCGGTTGAAAATGGATGGATGGATGTTTTAGCTAACGCTTATGCTAACATTGGCCGTGTTCTAACGTCATAGGTAACAGTACATCTCTCTTTCACACACACACACACACACACACACATACACATATAATGGTTATCATTTAGAATGGGGACTAAGTTTTTAATTATCACTTGTGGGGACCACCCTTTCTACAGGTTGTGGAGGCATTACAAAAAAATGAGGTAAAATGGCCACTGCCCAGTTAGCTCATACACATCTTTAAATTTTTGAATTGATGAAGTAATGTGCTGATCATTCTTACTGGGGAACCTGGGGAAAAAGAGTTAATATGGTTCATGGGGACCAAATTTAAAATGTTTTGCATAATTCACACAAATTTGTACGTGACTACTGAGGACCATTTAAAAAAAATTGTTCAAATTAAATATGGGCCAAAGCTTAAAAATCACTTGGGCATCTATCATTTAAAAAGGTTTCCCTTTAGGGGACCTGTTTTTTTGTCCCCATACCGTCCGAGGTCCCCTAAAGGAGACTCTGTAAGCAGAGCGATGTCCCCATTAAGTAAGCATTGCCAGAACACACACACACAAACTACAATTGTAGAGCAAGTACCATTAAAAAAAAAATGTTACTTAATAAAACAGAAGTTCCTCACCTGTTTCTCTATATGAGTATTTTTTAAATTCAATATACTTTTACTCAAGTAATTATTTTGGGTAGTTACTTTTAACTTTTACTTGATTCCTATTACTCTGAAGTACTCTTACTCGAGTATAATTCACAAGGGAGAAGGGGGCTGAGGAGGAAAGAAAAGAAAAGAAACGGCAGATCAACTGGTCTAAAAAAGGGGGTCTACTTAAAGGCTATGTATACAAATGAGTTCTGAGATGGGACTTAAATGCTTCTACTAACAGTAAATATTTTGGTGTCAAGCATGTTTTACTCAATATTGGTCATCAAATCTCAGCAACAAGCTGTAATATCTTACTGAGTTAATTTAGCACCTAAACCCTTAAAACAAGTAAAACACTGTAACATAAAATCTGCTTAGTGAGAAGAATTATCTTATCAGACAGAAAATGAGCAAATATCACCCTTATTTGAGGTATTCAATCTTACTTAGATTTCAGTTTTTGCAGTGTAAAAGATTGCCCGGGCATACCCTCTCTGATTGGTCAAAACCTCCTCACGTGACGACAGGGGACCATGTTTTTTGGGTACTTTTTTTCCCCCAGGTGCATGTCTTTGGAGGTGGTAGGAAGCCGGAGTACCCGGAGGGAACCCACGCAGTCACGGGAAGAACATGCAAACTCCACACATAAAGACCCTGAGCCCGGGAATCAAACCCAGGATCTTCGTATTCTGAGGCACATGCACTCATTAGCGGTCACTCAAACGAATATAGGGGTGTATCCCTTTATGGAGGATGCCTGTGTGTGACTTTGTTCAACGTGACAGTGCTGACAGCGAGACACAGCTGAACAGAATCGGGTCAGGGTCCAGTGCAGACCTGGGCAAATGAGCTTTTTTCATTCTTGGTGACTTCAAACTTAAATTTAGAACACTTATGTGAGGAATTAAAATAAGGTATTTGGTTGGTCTTACTGTGCATTAATAAACCTCCCTGTTTGAGTTAAAACAGGGGCATCAAACTCATTTTAGCTCAGGGGTCGCATGGAGGGAAAATCTCTGCCGGACTATAACAAATTATGGCATTAAAACTTGCAGCTTATTAACCGGCGGTCCCCTCCAAGGTTTCTCATTGTCCCATTGGGTTGAGTTTTTCCTTGCACTGATGTGGGATCTGTCGTTGTGGCTTGTGCAGGCCTTTGAGACACTCGTGATTTAGGGCTATATAAATAAACATTGATTGATTGATTGATAAAACAAAAAAAAAAATGACAACTTCAGTTTGTTTTCTTTGTTTTACTTTGGCCAAAAATAGAACAAACACATTCTGAAAATATTGCAATAAAAATACAGAAAAAAAATACCAGTAGCGGTAAAGTTTAGATCCATTAAGGGAATAAGAAAGAATGGATGTTTAGTACAGCACTGTAAAAAGTTAGTGTTCAAAAACAAGAAAAAAATAATAATAATTAGGGGTATTTTACTTGAACTAAGTAAAATTATTTGCCAATAGAACAAAAAAATTGGGCTTGTCAAAACTTTCCAAAACAAGTAAAATTAACTAACCTCAATTAACACCAAAATACCTTAAAATAAGTATATTCTCACTAATAACAAGTGCACTTTTCTTGGTTTTAAAAAAAGAGACCTTCTTGCTCAATATGTTGAAAAATATTCTTAAATAAGTAAATGCTAGTGCCGTTATCTTGACATAAAGAAATGTGCTCAACATCATTAATTGTTTTCATGCTTGAAGTAGAAACGGTTACATTAAAAAAGTAGTTTTATACTTGCGAGTGTTGATGACACAGCTTTGCAACAGTTGATTTTCTAATTTCAAGCATCATTTACTCAATATAGGTCATCAAATTTCAGCTACAAGCTGTAATATCTTACTGAGATCATTTAGGACCAAAACCCTTAAAACCGTATTTTTCGGACTGTATGTCGCAGTTTTTTTCATAGTTTGGCCGGGGGTGCGACTTATACTCAGGAGCGACTTATGTGTGAAATTATTAACACATTACCGTAAAATATCAAATAATATTATTTAACTCATTCAGGTAAGAGACTAGACGTATAAATTTCATCGGATTTAGCGATTAGGAGTGATAGATTGTTTGGTAAACGTATAGCATGTTCTATATGTTATAGTTATTGGAATGACTTACTATCAATCAATCAATCAATGTTTACTTATATAGCCCTAAATCACTAGTGTCTCAAAGGGCTGCACAAACCACTACGACATCCTCGGTAGGCCCACATAAGGGCAAGGAAAACTCACACCCAGTGGGACGTCGGTGACAATGATGACTATGAGAACCTTGGAGAGGAGGAAAGCAATGGATGTCGAGCGGGTCCAACATGATACTGTGAAAGTTCAATCCATAATGGATCCAACACAGTCGCAAGAGTCCAGTCCAAAGCGGATCCAACACAGCAGCGAGAGTCCCGTTCACAGCGGAGCCAGCAGGAAAACATCCCAAGCGGAGGCGGATCAGCAGCACAGAGATGTCCCCAGCCGATACACAGGCAAGCAGTACATGGCCACCGGATCGGACCGGACCCCCTCCACAAGGGAGAGTGGGACATAGGAGAAAAAGAAAAGAAACGGCAGATCAACTGGTCTAAAAAGGGAGTCTATTTAAAAATGAATGTTATCAACAACGGTATCAATATTAGTTATAATTTAGTTATAATTTTTACTAGGGCTGCGAATCTTTGGGTGTCCCCCGATTCGATTCAATATTGATTCTTGGGGTCACGATTTGATTCAAAATCGATTTTTTTTTCAATTCAACACGATTCTCGATTCAAAAACGATTTTTTCCCGATTGAAAAGGATTCTCTATTCATTCAATATTTGGGATTTCAGCAGGATATACCCCGGTCTGCTGACATGCAGGCTGAGTAGTAGATTTTTTTTTAAAAGCTTTTATAATTGTAAAGGACAATGTTTCATCAACTGATTGCAATAATGTAAATTTGTTTTAACTATTAAACGAACCAAAAATATGACATATTTTGTCTTTGTGAAAACATTGGACACAGTGTGTTGTCAAGCTTATGAGATGTGATGCAAGTGTAAGCCACTGTGACACTATTGTTCTTTTTTCTTTTTTTTTTTATAAATGTCTAATGATAATGTCAATGAGGGATTTTTAATCACTGCTATGCTGAAATTATAACTAATATTGATACCGTTGTTGATAATATTCATTTTTGTTTCACTACTTTTGGTTTGTGTCTTCTCTCAATTGCTCTGTTTGTTGCAGTTCCGAGTGTTACTTGGTCAGGTTTGGTTTTGGAATTGTATTGCATTGTTATGGTATTGCTGTGTATTGTTTTGTTGGATTAAAACATTTTTTAAAAATCGATTTTTTAAAAATGAAAATCGAATCTGAATCGCACAATGTAAGAATCGCGGTTCAAATTCGAAACAAATTTTTTCCACACCCCTAACTCTTACCATAATATGTTACGGTAACATACCAGGCACCTTCTCAGTTGGTTATTTATGCGTCATATAACGTACACTTATTCAGCTTGTTGTTCACTATTCTTTATTTATTTTAAATTGCCTTTCAAATGTGTATTCTTACTGTTGGGTTTTATCAAATACATTTCCCCAAAAAATGCGACTTATACTCCGGTGCGACTTATATATGTTTTTCCCCTTGTTTATTATGCATTTTCGGCAGGTGCGACTTATACTCCGGAGCAACTTATACTCCGAAAAATATGGTAAAAAACTCTAACTTAAAATATGCTTTGTCAGAAGAATTATCTTACCAGACAGAAAATAAGCAAATATCGCCCTTATTTGAGATATTTGATCTTACTTAGATTTTAGTTTTTGCAGTGTGAATACATTTACTTTTGCATAAAAATGTTTTTTTTTTTTGTTTTTTTGTTTTTTTTAATGATTTAAGTAAGGTTTATGATAACCTTTTTCCAAAACACAATATAGAATGTGAGATACAACAGGATAATGCATACGTTTATCATTTGTTTTAAATAATGTACTGTGGGACCCCATTTTTTAAGACTTGATGGGGTCCCTAAAAATTCCTAGCGCCAACACTGACGGAGTACTGGTGCGTTCAAGACAGCATCAGGCGGCTGTGGCCTGCGGGCCGGTTCTCATACTAATCAAATATCATCCCGGGGGCCATAGATAATTCATTTGCCGGCCTTGACTTTAACACTTTGCAGTTAAATACTAAAAGGAGGCGCTCCGGCAAAGGCCATTATGTCCTCCATGTCAGTCAGTGAGTGAGTGAGGGTCCTGGCAGGTCTCAGGGTATTAGTGTTGACAACGGAAGCAGGGTGGTGGGTTCCATTACAAGCTCTGCACGCGTCTGAATCTCTGATCTTGCTCTAAATGGAGAAGATGCTTCAGTATTTCAACATCATTTGACTTTTATGACATCAAACTTTTATGACTTACTGTATGTGTGCGTGCCCGCGTGCATGTGTGTGTGTGTGTGTGTGTGTTGCAAACATGACATTGATGATCATGTCCCATATTGACATTAAATAGATGCAAAATATTTCTCTACACAAAGATGTACTGTACAATATACAAATATACAGCATACATACAATAGACTTACAGTAGTTAAGTCCACCAAGAAGAATTTTTGTTTGCCCTGTATGTCGAATTGTGGAAAACCTCTTTATATTGTTGTTGTTTACCCCTAATATTTAAGCTTCAAGAGTTTCATTGCGTTGTATTTATTGATTTCCAACACAACAAACCATAATAAAGCTACACAATTCCAACAAATGGCTTCTCCAATACTATATTGTCATCTGAAAAATAACAATATTAAAATTAAAACAAAAGCATGGCAAAAAAGGAGCATTAAGGAGCACACTTTTATAATGTCCTGTTATGATTAGATTCAGGGTATAATAAACACACTGTTAACATCCAGCCACTTCGTCTAGCTCTTCCCGGGGGATCCCGAGGCGTTCCCAGGCCAGCCGGGAGACATAGTCTTCCCAACGTGTCCTGGGTCTTCCCCGTGGCCTCCTACCAGCTGGACGTGCCCTAAACACATCCCTAGGGAGGCGTTCGGGTGGCATCCTGACCAGATGCCTGAACCACTTCATCTGGCTCCTCTCGATGTGGGGGAGCAGCGGCTTTACGTTGAGTTCCTCCCGGATGGCAGAGCTTCTCACCCCATCTCTAAGGGAGAGCCCCGCCACCCGGCGGAGGAAACTCATTTCGGCCGCTTGTACCCGTGATCTTATCCTTTCGGTCATGACCCAAAGCTCATGACCATAGGTGAGGATGGGAACGTAGATCGACCGGTAAATTGAGAGCTTTGCCTTCCGGCTCAGCTCCTTCTTCACCACAACGGATCGGTACAACGTCCACATTACTGAAGACGCCGCACCGATCCGCCTGTCGATCTCACGATCCACTCTTCCCCCACTCGTGAACAAGACTCCTAGGTATTTGAACTCCTCCACTTGGGGCAGGGTCTCCTCCCCAACCCGGAGATGGCACTCCACCCTTTTCCGGGCGAGAACCATGGACTCGGACTTGGAGGTGCTGATTCTCATTCTGGTCGCTTCACACTCGGCTGCGAACCGATCCAGTGAGAGCTGAAGAGATGAAGCCATCAGGACTACATCATCCGCAAAAAGCAGAGACCTAATCCCGTGGCCACCAAACCGGAACCCCTCAACGCCTTGGCTGCGCCTAGAAATTCTGTCCATAAAAGTTATGAACAGAATCGGTGACAAAGGACAGCCTTGGCGGAGTCCAACCCTCACTGGAAACGTGTCCGACTTACTGCCAGCAATGCGGACCAAGCTCTGACACTGATCATACAGGGAGCGGACTGCCACAATAAGACAGTCCGATACCCCATACTCTCTGAGCACTCCCCACAGGACTTCCCGAGGGACACGGTCGAATGCCTTCTCCAAGTCCACAAAGCACATGTAGACTGGTTGGGCAAACTCCCATGCACCCTCAAGAACCCTGCCGAGAGTATAGAGCTGGTCCACAGTTCCACGACCAGGACGAAAACCACACTGTTCCTCCTGAATCCGAGGTTCGACTATCCGGCGAAGCCTCCTCTCCAGTACACCTGAATAAACCTTACCGGGAAGGCTGAGGAGTGTGATCCCACGATAGTTGGAACACACCCTCCGGTCCCCCTTCTTAAAGAGAGGGACCACCACCCCGGTCTGCCAATCCAGAGGTACCGCCCCCGATGTCCACGCGATGTTGCAGAGTCTTGTCAACCAAGACAGCCCCACAGCATCCAGAGCCTTAAGGAACTCCGGGCGGATCTCATCCACCCCCGGGGCCTTGCCGCCGAGGAGCTTTTTAACTACCTCAGCGACCTCAGCCCCAGAAATAGGAGTCCACTACAGATTCCCCAGGCACCGCTTCCTCAAAGAAAAACGTGTTGGTGGGATTGAGGAGGTCTTCGAAGTATTCCCTCCACCGATCCACAACATCCGCAGTCGAAGTCAGCAGAACACCATCCGCACCATACACGGTGTTGATAGTGCACTGCTTCCCCTTCCTGAGGCGCCGTATGGTGGTCCAGAATCGCTTCGAAGCCGTCCGGAAGTCGTTTTCCATGGCTTCACCGAACTCTTCCCATGTCCGAGTTTTTGCCTCCGCGACCGCTAAAGCTGCACACCGCTTGGCCCGTCGGTACCCGTCCACTGCCTCCGGAGTCCTATGAGCCAAAAGAACCCGATAGGACTCCTTCTTCAGCTTGACGGCATCCCTCACTGCTGGTGTCCACCAACGGGTTCTGGGATTACCGCCACGACAGGCACCAACAACCTTGCGGCCACAGCTCCAATCAGCCGCCTCGACAATAGAGGTTCGGAACATGGTCCACTCGGACTCAATGTCCCGCACCTCCCTCGTGACATGTTCAAAGTTCTCCCGCAGGTGTGAATTGAAACTTTCTCTGACAGGAGACTCTGCCAGACGTTCCCAGCAGACCCTCACAATGCGCTTGGGCCTGCCAGGTCTGTCCGGCATCCTCCCCCACCATCGCAGCCAACTCACCACCAGGTGGTGATCGGTAGAAAGCTCCGCCCCTCTCTTCACCCGAGTGTCCAAAACATAAGGCCGCAAATCCGATGACACAACTACAAAGTCGATCATGAAACTGCGGCCTAGGGTGTCCTGGTGCCAAGTACACATATGGACACCCTTATGTTTGAACATGGTATTTGTTATGGACAATCCGTGACGAGCACAAAAGTCCAATAACAAAACACCACTCGGGTTTAGATCCGGGCGACCATTCTTCCCAATCACGCCTCTCCAGGTTTCACTGTCGTTGCCAACATGAGCGTTGAAGTCTCCCAGTAGGACAAGGGAATCACCCGGAGGAGCACTTTCCAGTACTCCCTCGAGTGTACCCAAAAAGGGTGGGTATTCTGAACTGCTGTTTGGTGCGTAAGCACAAACAACAGTCAGGACCCGTCCCCCCACCCGAAGGCGAAGGGAAGCTACCCTCTCATCCACTGGGTTGAACTCAAACGTGCAGGCTTTGAGCCGGGGGGCAACGAGAATTGCCACCCCAGCCCGTCGCCTCTCACTGCCGGCAACGCCAGAGTGGAAGAGGGTCCAGTCCCTCTCGAGAGAACTGGTTCCAGAGCCCTTGCTGTGCGTCGAGGTGAGTCCGACTATATCCAGCCGGAACTTCTCTACCTCGCGCACTAGCTCAGGCTCCTTCCCCCCCAGTGAGGTGACGTTCCACGTCCCAAGAGCTAGCTTCTGTAGCCGAGGATCGGACCGCCAAGTGCCCTGCCTTCGGCTGCCGCCCAGCTCACAATGCACCCGACCTCTATGGCCCCTCCTATGAGTGGTGAGCCCATTGGAGGGATGACCCACGTTGCCTCTTCGGGCTGTGCCCGGCCGGGCCCCATGGGGACAGGCCCGACCACCAGGCGCTCGCCATCGTGCCCCAACTCCGGGCCTGGCTCCAGAGCGGGGCCCCGGTGACCCACGTCCGGGCGAGGGAAATCTGGGTTCATTTTGTTGTAATTCCATAGAAGTCTTTGAGCTGCTCTTTGTCTGATCACTCACCTAGGATCTGTTTGTCTTGGGAGACCCTACCAGGGGGCATGAAAGCCCCCAGACAACATAGCTCCTAGGATCATTGGGACACGCAAACTCCTCTACCACGGTAAGGTAGCAGCTCAGAGAGGAGACACTGTTAACATGATTAATTTTTTTTTTTTAGTTATTTTTTTTTTTAACATGATTAATTTTTTTTTTTTTTTTTTAATATTCAGATTTTTAGAAGATAATATCATTTTGATTTTTATTGTATTTATTTCTGTTTTTTCCATATTGCAAAAAAGTCTTGCCAGTGTGATTTGTACCCTCAAACCATACTTGCCAACCTTGAGACCTCCGATTTCAGGAGGTGGGGGGTTGGGTGGGGGCGTGGTCGGAGGTGAAGCGGGGGTGTGGTTTGGGTGGGGTGTGGTTAAGAAGGGAGGAGTATATAGCTAGAATTCACCAAGTCAAGTATTTCAGATGAACTGCTTTACGGTAGACAAAAACGTGACTGCTGTTGTTGTGTGTTGTTACCGCGCTGGGAGGACGTTAATGGAACTGCCTAACAATAAACCCACATAGGAAACCAATACCTCGCCCTCGATCATTCTATAGTAATAACATCATTGGGCAGTGTCGCTGTTTATATTTTGGAAAAGTGGACGTGAAAAGAGGCTGTCGACACGTCACTCAGGTCCGCACGGAGCTGGAGGGGGCGTGGCCTCCAGCTCTGCCTGAATTTCGGGAGATTTTCGGGACAACATTTGTCCCGGGAGTTTTTCGGGAGAGGCGCAGAGTTTCGGGAGTCTCCCGGAAAATCCTGGAGGCTTGGCAAGTATGCCTTAAACAATCTTAAATCCATCCATCCATCCATTTTCTACCGCTTATTCCCTTTTGGGGTCGCGGGGGGCGCTGGCGCCTATCTCAGCTACAATCGGGCGGAAGGCGGGGTACACCCTGGACAAGTCGCCATCTCATCACAGGGCCAACACTGATAGACAGACAACATTCACACTCACATTCACACACTAGGGCCAATTTAGTGTTGCCAATCAACCTATCCCCAGGTGCATGTCTTTGGAAGTGGGAGGAAGCCGGAGTACCCGGAGGGAACCCACGCATTCACGGGGAGAACATGCAAACTCCACACAGAAAGATCCCGAGCCTGGGTTTGAACCCAGGACTGCAGGACCTTCGTATTGTGAGGCAGACGCACTAACCCCCTCTTTTGATTTGAATCCACAAATATTATTATTATCATTATTATTTGTTTTAATATACTACAAATGATATTTATATTGATATTATAATGTAAAATCAGGCTTTAAAATACAATTTATATATTTTTTTTCTTAATGTAAGCAACTTATTGTAGTAATGTATATGTTTTAATATAATATGATATACATTATATGATATAAAGTATACTATTTTCCATCCATCCATTTCCTACCGTTTGTGCCTCTCGGAGCTACAGGGAGCTGGAGTCTATTTTATAGTCGAACATTTTACAATAAATACATTAAATAAAATCTACCATTATATTAATATTTGTAAAATATGAACATATTGTTTTGTTTTGTTTTTTGTTTTTTTAATAATTCTATTTTTCCAAGAAAAATTTATTTATCTTTGCTTTTTTTCCACATTGCATGTTGGAAGTATAAAATAACAAAAAAATCGAGCAAGCATTACATTTTTAAACCTCAATCATTTTTAAATTGTAGTTTAATTCGTTATGTGGGCATTAAATTTTGGTTCAGATCCAAAAATATCAATATTATTAATATGAATGTATCATGTCATAATATTGATGTATAATAATAATAATAATAATAATAATAATGATAATAATAATAATAATAATAATAATAATGTAATATTTAATACTACTGTAATACAAAGTTTATATTGTTAAAAATAAAAAATAATACATTTTTTGTAAGAACATTGTTAATACAGTATGATATACATGATATAATACCAGTATTCTATTTTATTTGGAAAATTCTAAAAAAAAAAAATATATATCTCCCAGCATATTTGTATTTTAAAATTTAAATATATTGTTTTTTTATTATTAATTGTTTTTAATCATTCAATTTTTTTCCAAGAATAAAACACATTTTATTTTAATTGTAGTTATATTTTCTTTTTTCCATTTTGCATGTTGGCAGTATTAAAGAACAAAAAATTTGAGTCAGCATTAATTTTTAACCTCAATTATTTTAAAACTTTCATTTCATTCATTATGTGGGCATTACATTTTGGTTTAAATCGACACATATTAATATTATTAATATGATATTTTAAAATATTGATGTCTAATAATAATAATTATTATTATTATAATAATAATAATTTAATACATAATCATATTGTAATACACATCTTATATTATTTAAAAAAATGTTTTTAAACATTTTGTGTAAGAACATTTTTAATTCAACATCATATACATTATATAATATCAGTGTTCTATTTTAAATTGGCAAATAAATAAATACAAATCTTATCATATCCAAATTGGTAAAATTCTAACTTTTTTATTATTTTTGTTTTTTTAATAATTAAACTTTTTCCAAGAAAAAAAGCATTTTATTTTAATTCTATTTATCTTTGCTCTTTTCCATCTCGCATGTTGGCAAAAAACTCGAGCCAGCATGATTTTTAACCTCAATTATTTTTAAATCTTCATTTCATTCATTACGTGGGCATTACATTTTGGTTTGTATCCACAAATAATAATAGTATTAATATAACGTGTTATAATATTGATGTATGATAATAATAATAATAATAATAATAATAATAATAATAATAATAATGTAGTGTCCATTCATCCATTTTCTACCGCTTATTCCCTTTTGGGATTGCGGGGGGCGCTGGCGCCTATCTCAGCTACAATCGGGCGGAAGTCGGGGTACACCCCGGAAAAGTCGCCACCTCATCGCAGATAATGTAATATATAATTGTAATTTTAATACACATTTGATATTATTTAAAAAAGTTTTTTGTGTAAGAACATTTTTAATACAATATGATATACATCATATAATGTAAAGAATTGTATTTTACGATGGAAAATTCTAAAAAAAAAAAAATTCTTATCACCATGAAACGTGTAATATTTTAATCAACATTTGATCAAATGTTCTCACATTTCTCATCCGTTCTCATGCAGAGAGCAACGACATCAGGAATAAAAGTATCTCTCAATATGAGGCAGTTAAAACTAAAAAATACAAATGTTAACTGTCCTTATCTTTTATATTGACTTTTGGAAAATTATTATTTAAAAAAAAAAAAAACTAAGTAAACATAAAACAGTTTTTAAATTGTAATCAAGTTGTTGGAGCAGTTCAACATGCATCCGCTAGATGGCAGCCAAGGAGCACGATTGTTTCACCTCTGCTGTCTAGTCAGAAAGATGCCCCCCTCCCCCTCATAGCGTGTGTGTGTGTGTGTGTGTGTGTGTGTGTGTGTGTGTGTGTGTGCGCGCGCGTGTGTGTGTGTGTGCTGCCATAATCCATGCCGTGGCGTTGTAAATGGAGGATGCATTGATAAGGGCAAGCGAGTCCAAGTCAATCCCTGACCTTTTGTTTGGGCTTATTGCACAAAATGCTCATGCGTCACAGTGGGAGGCTTCGGCCTCTCTTGAAATGAGTCAAATGTCTCTTATTGACGCTATAAAAGTACACATGCATGTCACAAACCCATCCCTGGAAGAAAATCCTTGAACTATTATATTACTGCATGCATCTTGACATACGCACTCATATCAATAAAGCTTTGTGTGTCTTTTTTTGTCCTTCAAGGCTGCAGACCAGGTTGGTAAAAGAAGCAAACCAGGTGAGTTTATTTGGCAAATTCTAACTTTTTCCCCAATGACTTTATGAGTCAATTATTATTTGTCCTTAGTGTGGATGATGTGAAAAACACACCCTGTGCAGATGGCTGCATGCAGGCACATATAGTTAAATGCCAAACATATGCTTGTGTTCTATGCAAATGTGTGTGTAAGTGTGTATGTGTGTGTGTGTGTGTGTGTGTGTGTGGCCGTGCACGCCGTAAGAAGGCCTGAGAACGGCGGGAGAAAACACAGGTGCTCGGGCTCTATTTAAGCTGCTCAGCCCTCTGTCCGCTCGGTGTGCACAGGGCGAGAGATCACAGCTTGCACCCACTGGCCCAGACACACACAACACAGGCGTGCACGCACACACACACACATAAGCACACAACCTCCACCCATAGGCGGTGCATGCAAGGCCGTCCTGCGTGTACACGTATCAGGGCTCGTGCTCACTGGAGTAGAAGCTGTGTTGCTTTCATGTTGGGCTTGTTTTAAAAAAGATGAGCCTTGTGCTGTGTAGACAACACACACACACATTCACGCACACGCACACAAACACACACACATGCACACAATACTATATATATCTACCATTTGAAACTCTAAGCTACAAATTAAAGGCCTACTGAAATGAGATTTTCTTATTTAAACGGGGATAGCAGGTCCATTCTATGTCATACTTGATCATTTTGTGATATTGCCAATTTTTTGCTGAAAGGATTTAGTAGAGAACATCGATGATAAAGTTCGCAACTTGTAGTCGCTAATAGAAAAGCCCTGCCTTTACCGGAAGTCGCAAACGATGACGTCACCCGTTGATGGCTCTGTCACGCCAAATTTCTTCCGGGGGTAAGGTTTTTGTAGGGGGGAGGAAATTTGGCGTGACAGCCCCTCCAATGCCTGAAGGACCCCAATGAGGGCGTGACAATACCAAGTTGTATGAGTCTTAAGGGTTACAGCTGCAAAATTAGCAAAGCAAAAATAGCTTGAAAGGTTAGCATGCTGAAATGCTAATATTTTTTCCTCAACGTTATTTTTCACCTATGACAATCAGCCAATTATAATGCTTTTAAAACAGGAAGCTGTGTGGGCTGCTTTAAGGTCATTCCACCCTCATTGGGGTCCTTCAAGTAGTTTCTTCCGGTGAGGAGGTTTTTGTAGGGGGGAAGAAATTTGGCGTGACAGCTCCTCACATCCTCACATTGTTTTTAACGGGAGCCTCCAACAAAAAGAGCTATTCGGACCGAGAAAACGACAATTTCCCCATTAATTTGAGCAAGGATGAAAGATTCGTGTTTGAGGATATTGATAGCGACGGACTAGAAGAGAAAAAAAAAAAAAAATCTAGTTGAAAAAAAAAGCACGATTGCATTGGGACGGATTCAGATGTTTTTAGACACATTTACTAGGATAATTCTGGCAAATCCCTTATCTTTCTATTTTGTTGCTAGTGTTTTAGTGAGTTAAATAGTACCTGATTGTCAGAAGTGTGTGTCCACGGGTGTCTTGACGCCAGTGTCTGATGAAAGTCGACGGCAGACACAAGGACGGCGCAAACTCAGCTAAGAGGCGACTTTTTACCACAATGTTCTCACCGAAAACTGCTGGTTGACATTTGGTTGGGATCCATGTTCGCTTGACCGCTCTGATCCATAGGAAAGCTTCACCTCTGGGAATTTTAAACAAGGAATCACTGTGTGTTTGTGTGGCTAAAGGCTAAAGCTTCCCAACTCCATCTTTCTACTTTGACTTCTCCAATATTAATTGAACAAATTGCAAAAGATTCAGCAACACGGATGTCCAAAATACTGTGTAATTATGCGGTTAAAGCAGACGACTTTTAGCTGTGTGTGTGTGTGGCGCTAATATTTCCTAACAGTCCGTGACGTCACGCGTACACGTCATCATTCCGTGACGTTTTCAAGAAGAAACTCCCGGGAAATTTAAAATTGCAATTTAGTAAACTAAAAAGGCCATATTGGCATGTGTTGCAATGTTAATATTTCATCATTGATATATAAACTATCAGACTGCGTGGTGGGTAGTAGTGGGTTTCAGTAGGCCTTTAACTTACAATAGCATTCTTTGTTTATTGTTTCAATTTCTCAAATTTCTCAGTAAATTCACTAAAATATCATTGTGGATTTATTGTGTCTGTTTAGTTGATTAAAGAGCGAGCTTGCGCAGCTAGTGGGTCCATGACGATGACTTCTGTTTTGTTTGATGAGCCGTTTTACTGCCATGTTACAGACACTGTTTGGAAACAAATTAATATCAGAGTGCTTGGTGGTTAGTAGTGGGTTTCAGTAGGCCTTTAATAGAGGAGCTTCTTCAAACAGTGTGTGTGTGTGTGTGTGTGTGTGTGTGTGTGTGTGTGTGTGTGTGTGTGCGTGTGCGTGTGCGTGTGCGCGTGTGCGTGTGCGTGTGTGTGTGTGTGTGTGTGTGTGTGTGTGTGTGTGTGTGTGTGTGTGTGTGCGTGTGTGTGGGTGTGTGTTCCATGGAGGTGATGGCAGGAAACAGTCAGCAGGTGCAGGGCGTGTGTGTAATTTACACACCAGTGAATGATGTAACTTGCAAAGTGTGACCCCCGCACTCGTCATATGACCTATATTCCTATTGTAACATGTCTGTCCAACAAAACCATCCATTTTGTACCGCTTGTCCCTTTTGGGGTGGCGGGGGGAGCCTATCTCTGCTGCATTCGGGCGGAAGGCGGCGTACACCCTGGACAAGTCGCCACCTCATCGCAGTATAAAAGAAGTCATATATCAAAATATGTCATGTTTACTTTCAACATTTTAAATCTCTGGATCAACTTCAGATGAATCAGTTAATTAAAAGATTTTTTTTTTATTCAGCATGGCATCTCTGTGTGTGTGTGTGTGGGGGGGGTGCTGGAGCCTATCTCAGTTGCATTCGGGCGGAAGGCGGCGTACACCCTGGACAAGTCGCTCCCTCATCACACGACCAATTCAAACACTATGTTAATACTAGGGCTGCGAATCTATGGGTGTCCCACGATTCGATTCAATATCGATTCTTGGGGTCGCCATTCGATTATATATTGATTTTTTTCGATTCAACGCCATTCTCGATTCAAAAACGATATTTTTCCGATTCAAAACGATTAATTCAATACATAGGATTTCAGCAGGATCTACCCCAGTCTGCTGACATGCTAGTAGAGTATTCGATTTTTTTTAAAAGCTTTTATAATTGTAAAGGACAATGTTTTATCAACTGATTGCAATAATGTAAATTTGTTTTATCTATTAAACGAACCAAAAAAAATTACTTATTTTATCTTTGTGAAAACATTGGACACAGTGTGTTGTCAAGCTTATGAGATGCGATGCAAGTGTAAGCCACTGTGACACTATTATTCTTTTCAATTATTTTTTATAAATGTCTAATGATAATGTCAGTGAGGGATTTTTAATCACTGCTATGCTGAAATTATAATCAATATTGATACTGTTGTTGATAATATTCATTTTTGTTTCACTACTTTTGGTTTGTTCTGTGTCGTGTTTGTGTCTTCTCAATTGCTCTGTTTATTGCAGTTCTGAGTGTTGCTGGGTCAGGTTTGGTTTTGGAATTGGTTTGTATTGTTATGGTAATGCTTTGTATTGTTTTGTTGGATTGATTAAAAAAAATATATATATATATATATATATATATGTATTTTTTTTTTTTAATCAATTTTTTTTTTAAATGAGAATCGATTCTGAATCGCACAACGTGAGAATCGCAATTTGTATTCGAATCAATTTTTTCCCACACCCCTAATTAATACCATCCATCCATCCATGTTCTACCACTTGTCCCTTTAGGGGTCGCAGGGGGTTGCTGGAGCCTATCTCAGCTGCATTCGTGCGGAAGGTGTTCTACATCCTAGACAAGTCGCAATCTCATCACACAACCAATTCAAACACTGTATTAATACGATTGTGATGAAAACACGGCTTTTTTTTTTTTTTTGCATTACTTTTCTCAAAAATACCTAAAAAACGACAAAAAAATACAATATTAAATGTTAAAACGAGGTCTTGCAGATTTTTGGTTTTGCTCCTTACACTATAACCTTGTTTTCCTTGCAAGGGGAAAAAAATTGCATCAACTAATTGGCCTTTTTCAAGGTAATCTCTTGTTTTTAATCATTATTATTATTACTGTTATTATTATCAGCATGCGACTTTTCTCATAATTCATGCCGAGCAATATGTCCTTCTGTAATATGCGTTTTATTTTATTATTATTTTTTGCATCGCATTGTGTATGTTGTGTACCTAATGTTATGGCCATTGCAATAATGAGGCAATGGGGCGTTCAAGGCTCAAGTTAATAATTGTAAACAAAAAGGGTCTAGAAGTAATAAGGAAGCTGATTGTTGTTGTTATTTTTACGCTGATGAGTCGCTGCTGCTGCTGCATGAAAACAGGGACAAACTTGCGTGTAGTTTAGCGTGACGTCTGAGAAAAAACAAGGGCAGGGCAGGTGTTTTTACTCACTGACAAATTTTAAAGCACCAACTGCCACCTAACGTCCTAACAAAACACCCTTTTTCCCTTACTTGGATTATAGGGTGGTTATGTAAAAATAATGTGTGATTCAATTTTATGTACAACTCAACTAATATAAGGATTAAAAGATATAAGTTGGAAAAAAAACAATTAGCTGTTACAACTATGTGTAATTAGGTAGTAGTTTGACACACTTTAACTTTGGAATAGTAGTGTAAAGACGTATTTAAAACATTAAAAAATAATAACTTTAGACACTATGTGGAGTAATAAGGAGTCACAATTTTAAAACACTATAGAGTATTAAACCCATACGCTACATTTGGGATCTATACAGGAATTAAACCCGATTAATCAAAGACTCTTTAATCAATATGAGGAGTAAAAGCTAGAAGTATTTTGTATTAAAAAAAAAAATCATGAAAAGTTGTCAAAATTAATGTTTCCCATGCTTTAACTTTGGAATACTTTTTGAAATGCATACAAAAATAATTCATGAAAGACACCTTAATCAATATAAGGAGTAAATATGTATTATTTTGTGTAGTGATAAAAAAAAAATGTTTTTAAAAAAGTACAATTAATGGTATAATAGTTTCCCTTACTTTAACTAAGTGATGGTTCTAAATAAATTACAAACCATTTATCAAATACTCTTAAATCAATATGTGGAGTAAAAGCTGTGTGAGTACATGTCTTTGGTGTGATGAAAACAATGAAAAGTTGTTACTCGATGTATATTTTCTTATAAATGAACTTTAAGATAGTTATATAAATGAATTCATTATGAAAAAGTTATTAAAGACTCGTTAGTCAGTATAAGGAGTAAAAGCTACATAAGAAATATTTTGAGTATAGAGAAATGTTTTACACACTCTATTAAATTCCTAATAATTAAAGGAATTGGAAATGATTCATATGTTCATTCAAATCAGTATGAAGAGTAAAAAGTTAGACTTTAAGTTTTTTGTATGACGAAAACATGAAAAGTTTGAATATATTTAGCATAGTTTTCCATACTTGAAGGATTTATAAATAATTAATATGAGCCAGTCAACTCAATATATGGAGTAAAAACCTAAATAAAAAGTTTGTTTTTTATTAGAGAAAAAGTGGTAAATCTAATATGTCATAATAGTTATTTCTTGTACTTCTACTTTGGGATTGGTCGATAAAGGAATTGTAACTCAGCCATCAAACACACTTAAATCAATATACGGAGTAAAAACCTTAAAAAAAAGTTTTTTGTTTAACAAAAACATTAAAAGTGGTAAAACTAATATGTCATGATAATAATTTCCAGTACTTTTACTTGAGGATTGTTCGATGAAGTAATCACAGCTCAACTTTTAAAGACACTTTGAATAATATATGGAGTAAAAACCTAATTAAAAAAAAGTTTTTTGTTTAACAAAAACATTAAAAGTGGTAAAACTAATATGTCAAGATAATAATTTCCAGTACTTTTACTTGTGGGTTGTTCGATGAAGTAGTCGCAACTCAACTTTTAAAGACACTTCGAATAATGTATGGAGTAAAAACCTAATACAACTTTTTTTTTTTTTTTTTAACAAAAACATTAAAAGTGGTAAAACTAACATGTCATGATAATAATTTCCAGTACTTTTACTTGGGGATTGTTCGATGAAGTAATCGTAACTTATCCGTCAAACACATTTCAGTCAATATACGGAGTAAAAACCTAATAAAAAAAAGTTTTGTTTTTTTAACAAAAACATTAAAAGTGGTAAAACTAATATGTCATGATAATAATTTCCAGTACTTTTTCTTGGGGATTGTTCGACGAAGTAGCTCATCCATAAAAAGACACTTTGGTCAATATACAGAGTAAAAACCTAATATAAAACTTTTTTTTTGTTTAACAAAAACATTAAATGTGGTAAAACTAATAAGTTATGATAATAAATTACAGTACTTTTACTTGGGGATTGTTCGCTAAAGTAATCGCAGCTAAACTTTTAAAGACACTTCAATCAATATATGGAGTAAAAACCTAAAAAAAAAGTTTTTTGTTTAATAAAAACATTAAAAGTGGTCAAACTTATATGTCATGATAATAATTTCCAGTACTTTTTCTTGGGGATTGTTCGACAAAGTAGCTCATCCATAAAAAGACACTTTGGTCAATATACGGAGTAAAAACCTAAATAAAAAAGTTTTTTGTTCAACAAAAACATTAAAAGTGGTAAAACTAAAATGTCATGATAACAATTTCCAGTACTTTTTCTTGGGGATTGTTCGACAAAGTAGCTCATCCATAAAAAGACACTTTGGTCAATATACAGAGTAAAAACCTAAATAAAAAAGTTTTTTGTTTAACAAAAACATTAAAAGTGGTAAAACCAAAATGTCATGATAACAATTTCCAGTACTTTTACTTGGGGATTGTTCGATGAAGTAATTGTAGCTCATCCATCAAATACACTTCAGTCAATATACGGAGTAAAATCCGAAATAAAACAAGTTTTTTTGTCTAACAAAAACTTTAAAAGTGGTAAAACTAAAATGTCATGATAACAATTTCCATTACTTTTACTCGGAGATTGTTCAATAAAGTAATTACAGCTCAACTTTTAAAGACACTACAATCAATATATGGAGTAAAAACCTAATAAAAAAAGGTTTTTGTTTAATAAAAACATTAAAAGTGGTAAAACTAATGTCATGATAATAATTTCCAGTACTTTTTCTTGGGGATTGTTCGACAAAGTACCTTATTAACAAAAAGACATTTCAGTCAATATACGGAGTAAAAAAACTACATAAAAAAAGTTTTTTGTGTAACAAAAACCTTAAAAGTGGTAAAACTAATATGTCATGATAATAATTTCCAGTACTTTTACTTGGGGATTGTTCGATGAAGTAATCGTAGCTCATCCATCAAAGACACTTCGGTCAATATACGGAGTAAAAACCTAAATAAAAATGTTTGTTTGTTTGACAAAAACATTAAAAGTGGTAAAACTAACATGTCATGATAATAATTTCCAGTACTTTTATTTGGGGATTGTTCGATGAAGTAATCGTAGCTCATCCATCAAAGACACTTCATTCAATATACGGAGTAAAAAACCTAAATATTTTTTTTTGTTAAACAAAAAACAGAAAAGGGATTAACTTTAACTTTGGATAGTTGTGTCAAAAATTTGTCATTCATTCATCAATCACACACTCAATATGCGGAGTAAAAACTGAACGAGAAGTCTTTAGTGGGACAAAAAAAAGGTGGAACGTTGTAAAACGGATTTTAAAAAAAAGTAATGGAGTCGTCGTGTCGTTGACTCTCGTGTAAGTATCACACACACAGATTACTCCTTGCTAAGTTCTTTTGTGTGCTGATCCATATTTGACTTGACAGATCACGAACACCACCCCCATCCTACCTTCACCCCCCCACCCAGACACACACACACTGTTCATGACCCCATACAGAGACAGCACAGACACTCTCTCACACACACACACACACACACACGCGTGTTAGCAGCGACACGCCCAAACCCACGGCCTAAATGGACTGCAAGATCATATTTTAGCAATATTTTTTTACAGAAAAAAGTGCAGATGAATATTCAACAATAAACAAGATCCTTAATACTTTAATTTAAATCACGAGTGGCTCATCACTCCAAATAAGCGATCTCCAAAACCCATTGGATTTTATTATAATTTATCATCCATCCATTTTCTACCGCTTATTCCCTTTTGTGGTCGCTGGGGGCGCTGGCACCTATCTCAGCTACAATCGGGCGGAAGGCGGGGTGCACCCTGGACAAGTCGCTACCTCATCATCCTATTATTATTATTATTATTATTATTAATATTATTATTATCGTATTTAATACTAATGTACAAAATCATAGAAAATATACAACAATATATATAAAAATAATCTCTATATTTTAGTCATTTTAAATAACACTTTATATCAGTATTTATTGTGATGCGCCTCCTTTGTGCACTGTTTCTCAGCTTTAAAAGTGTCCGATTAATTAAATTGCGTTTCATCCAAAAAAAAAAAAAAAAAAAGACCCTCTAAATTCAATTGTTTTTGCGATATTAAATTGTTTTGCATCTTTTTTTTTTCTGCTCCAAACACAGCATGCCTTGGAGTTACAGTTGGTAGGTAGACTGTTCTGAGTGTGTGTGTGCAAAAAAATAAATAAATTTAAAAAAAGAAGTACAACAAAAAATACTGCCAGTGTCTTATAAATAATTGTAGTGCGCTTGATTGGAGATTCAGCTACAAAAAAAGAGACTTTCAGAGAAGAAATCCCCCCCCCCCCCCCCCCATTTTTTTTTTTTTTTTTTGAGGAGCAGAAAGGGGGGGAAATGCTTGTCGTCCCGGGAAGAAAAGCTCTTTTGAGAGGGCCACAATGGCAGACTGGGCCGGGGGAGGAGTACCATTGCGATTAGGCCCTTTAATGGCGCGTTTACTTAATTTCTGCATTCACCAGCAACCGTAAACAAAAGGGGGAAATGGCACTCGGCATTTCCCCCCCCCCTTTCTAAGTACATGTCGTTGGTTAGAATGTGTGCACCTATTTTAATAAACACAAATAGGAATTTGCGTGGTTCGAGCTCCGGTAAGAAGATAATAATGACAATAAGAGGTTTTAGGTGAGTTGCGGCCATAAAGATGCGCGTTAATGCGTGCGCAATCCAGCAATAAGCCAATACGAACACGGGTTTAGCCAATGCGAGAGACGCACATGATGCTGACATTTCAATTAAATGTTATATTTGATTATTTAAAAAAAACAAAAAACATTTTTTTTAGGGTGGATTTTGGGTGCGCCGTTTGTGCGTAATGGTGCCACATCTTAAACAACAACAATAACAACAAACGGGCCTGCAGCACTGGAGTGGTTTAAGTTTTGAACAAATATTTTATGAACACCAAGAAAAGTGGGGTTGGGTTCGTGGGTTTGAAGGGGGGGGGGGGGTAGAAAAGAGGATTAGACGAGAGGAAGAACAAGAAGATGTGATGGGTGGGCGTTAATAATTATTTACAAGCATATTTCTACACGTATATTACACAGCGGGAGAATGATGGCGTTCTTTTTTTTTTGTTCCACATTTTATATACATCATTCCATATAAAATTTTGAAAATAAAAAATAAAAATCTGATACAGTCATCAACATACAAGTAGTTCGACCCCACAGTGACAGGATTATTATTTTTTTCTTGGAATAAAGAAAAAAAGGTGCTTAGTCATACATTTTATGACTTGAAATGATTGTCTGATGAACACAAAAACAACAACAACAACAACAACAAAAAACAAAAACAAAGGTGGAGGGGGGAAAAATGAAAAAAAAATGCATCTTGACGGCTTTTTCTTCATCATCATCTTCATCATAAAAAATGTGAAAATGTTAAAATTCCATCTGCATCGATGCTCCTGGTTGAAAAAAAAATCATCTTGCGTTTTGCAGAATGCAAAAAAAAAAAAAAAAACATGCGATAGAGTCTATGGTGTGTGTGTGGGGGGCTTTTGATGAAGAGGAGGAGTGGTCCTTTTTTTTAAAAGCGCTTTTAATAATAATAAAAAACAACGTGCTTTATCTCTTTTTATTCAATATTTATATCAATCAGCCTCCTCCATCCGCGATATTTCATAAGTCTCTTTTTTTTCTTCCTCTCAGGTCCTTTTCCCCCTGTAAATATTTCTCTTTTTTCTTGCGTGTTTTTGTATGTTTTGAGTGTCTTTTTTTGTTTTTGTTTTGACTGTTCTTTTTTTTTTTTTTTTTTTTTTTGCGTATCATACGTCGCACTCCGAGTCACTGGAGGTGACGGACAGGATGGAGGTTCCGGTGTCAACCCGCTCCGTCATACTGGACACGCTGGTGGTGGGACTGGCCGCGGTGGAGGGCGACTCGGCCGAGCTGTGAGGGGTGAGGCCGGCCTCCGACAAGGACCTCATGCCGGCGGGTCCTATTGCTTGGTGCTGCAGCCTGCAAGCAAGCAAGGGAAAAGAGGTGAGTTTTTTTTTTCAGCAAAACGAGAGAAATGGCAATTAGACTTTTCTTTTCACCATGAATACCCCCCCCCCTTCCTCCTCATCCTGCAAAATAGGGTTCGCCTTTTCTTTGCACCCCCAAGCCGGCCCCCATGATGCCATGCATGCATGCTTCCATCACAAAACACTGCACTGTTTGGAGCAAATGTCCCCCTCCAATAAAAACACCCCACACATTTCTATAAAAAAAGCAATCATTTCTGCACATATTTGCTGCACTAATATTTTTTTTGGGGGTGGATAGATAATTATCCTTCATGTAGCAGAATTTCATGTTGCATGAATGAATAAGTGACGTATAGTTGTTTTTTTTGCAATCATCCTAAATGT
Organism: Nerophis ophidion; assembly: GCF_033978795.1. Taxonomy (NCBI): domain Eukaryota; kingdom Metazoa; phylum Chordata; class Actinopteri; order Syngnathiformes; family Syngnathidae; genus Nerophis; species Nerophis ophidion. The sequence goes on along the minus strand of NC_084619.1, from coordinate 52,455,839 downwards.
TCATCTGCAATCATAATAATAACTCCACCGTGGCGGGATCATATCAGCGAGGAAATATATCTCTTCATTCATCAAGAGCATTAAAAATAGTTTTCATATGGCTTAGCTCATCTCCAATGTGTGTGTGTGCGTAAGTGTGTGTGTGTTGTTTTTAATCAATTATAATTGTTTTGAGTGGAATGATACCACACTTAATGTTATGAATATAGCCTCATAATGCTTTAAGTATGAATATCAATACTATAATCTGGGATAATCTTCCTTATAACAATGCAAAGTGACATTAAAAAAATGATAAATGCGGCTAAAAAGGGATGGGGGGATGGAGAGGGCAGGAGGGAGCGTGAATAAATATTACCGTAACTGTTGTAACAGATACAGTGGAATATATATATATATATATATATATATATATATATATATATATATATATATATATATATATATATATAGTCAACAAATTGTGCTTATAACGTCCAAAATAAACAAAAACTAATAGTGACATTTTTTTTTCAGCAAAAACAAAACTTATTTGACCTTTTTGTGTAGTTGTATTTTCATTGCATCAGTGCAAATACATCTCACTTCATGGTTATTATGGTGTTGTTTATTCCTCGGCTGGCTTGTTTGTGACGAGCGTAAAAGTGTAGTTCGAAAATGCGTGCAAAAAGTGCCATTTTTGGAAGTTTTTTTAAGCGTTTTTATTTATTTTTTTGTTTTTTTGTTTTTTTGCTCGCGCTCAATGCTGCAACGTGTGGCCGCTTAGAGGCGCACCCAAGCCGGGTAGGCTCGGTGGAATCTCCCGTAAAGGTTCCAATAACTCCGGAGCTTTTTTTTTTTTTTTTTTTTTCGTCCCGTTTTTTTTTTTTTTTTTTTGCCTTGGTAAAAGTTGAAAGGGTTGGGGAAAAAAAGTGTAAAAATCCACCAACCTGTTCTTTGCCGCCGCGGCTCTGTCACGTTGCCTCCGGTTCTTAAACCAGTTGCCGACCTGTGTGGGAGTGAGTCCGGTGGCTTGCGCCAGTTCCCTTTTCTTGCTGGGGGTTCGGGTAGGGATCCTGCAGGTACCACTCCCTGAGCAGGCTCCGCGTCCGCTCCTTAAAACAGTGCGTCTTCTGCTCGCCGTCCCAGATGGTCCGAGGCAGCGGGAACTTCTTCCTCACCCGGTACTTGTCCACCGGACCCAGCGGACGTCCGCGCAGCTTCTCGGCCTCCTGGTAGTGCGCCTCCAGCCACATGGCCTGCAGCTTGCCGTGCGAGTCCTTGGTGAACTTGTGGTTCTCCAGGATGTGGTAGAGGTCCCTGAAGTTGCCGGTGTGGAAGGCCACCACGGCCCGGGCGCGCAGGATGGACTCATGCTTGTTGATGGCCTCGCACGCTCCGGGGGCCACGGGCAGGGACCAGAGGAAGCGACCCAGCCGCTCGATGTCCCCGGTCTCCTCCAGCGTCTCGCAGACGCTCGCCACCTGCTCCGGGGAGAAGTTGAGTGTGGGTAGCTGGAACATGGACAAGTCTTCCGGGGACCGGGCGGCGGGCGCGCTGTTCGCCAGGAGCAGCGGGCGATCAGCGAAGTTGGGCAGGAAGAAATGGGAGGGATAAAGCTCTAAAGGCGATCGGAAAACCATGGAAATGACCTGAGAGAGCGACCCAGACGATAGAGAAAAAAGAGGGGGCGAACGGAGCGCCCGACCACCAGAGCCAGCACGGCGAAGTTGCGCGTCAAAAAAAAAAGGAGATCGAATGATTCAATGGCTATCGCCTAATGACACCAGCCTCATAATATCTCCCCCCTAAATCCGCCGTTGAGTGTAGCATTGAAACATTTTGTTTCCCTTTTCTATTGGTCTTCTTGGTGTCGCCGCGCCGTTGCCATGGCAGCGCTGCCAATCACTGTCAAGCGTGCCAATCATTAGCCAGTACGTAGCGAGAGGCTTTCACCGGCAGTGCCGCGCACACGGGGGGTTATCAGAGTCTTCCATCTCCACGGTAACCCCACACCCCCTCCCTCTCTCCCTCCCTCCCGGCGCGCCCACCACCCCTCCCCTCCCCTCCCTCCGCCCCAGCCGAACATCCGCAGCTCTTGTCCGCGGAATGAGCAATTAGAGGGTGGAATATTATTGTCGTCTTTAACGAGCAGGACGCGCAGAGAAGGAGGCGGCGGACATGGCTCCAGACTCCGGAGGACAACATTTGCATTTACTTTTATTAATTTTTTTGTGTTTTTTTTTTTTTTTAGGTCCGGATGGTGCGACTTCCCCCGCGACCGCCGCTAATGATACTCGATTCAAGACAAGTCAAGTACTCGCAACTCACTTTTTGTTTCTTTTTTTTTTTTTTTTTTCCCCTAATCCGCTCATGCTTAAGGACGCGATCCATGTCCACATCCGCGGTCATAGGACTCGGCTTTAGCGCGGTAGCCGAGGCGGTGTGATTTTCATGTTTGCGGCTCGTATTTAGACGGGGTGTTAAAAATCGCGGCCGGGGCGAATAGTGGCGCACACTGTGAGAGCCGCGCACGATTCGAGACGCCGTAATCCCCGCACCTTCCAGAAATCTGACATAATGATCCTAAGCCGCCTTTGCTGCAAAATCATTCTGGAATTCAAAACTCACACCCCCTCTCTAGATGTGCACTTTCACCGCAGACCTTTGGGACACGAGTCAAAAAAGCACCATTACGCATGGACTTTTACGCAACTTACAAACATACTTATAAGGTCCAGGATGATGATATTG